>NC_069500.1:397878357-398210857 GCF_027579735.1 Bombina bombina | reverse complement strand
TGATAAGAGGAGTAAATTAGAAAGTTGCTTAAAATTGCATGCTCTATCAATCATGAAAAAAAAATTGGGTTTCATATCCGTTTAACCCCTTAACGACCAGCTCCTTAGCCTGTACGGCACTGGTCGTTAAACCCTTAAGGACCAGCGCCGTATCAGGCCTCTCTCTGCCGCAATCTCGCTAAGTGGGACAGTGCAGAAATAGACTTGCAGAGTGACCGATGCAGAGAGACAAGGAGTCTTGATAAAGGCCTAGAGGGGCCGAAACGCGTAGACTGGTAAGCACATTTCCATTGGGAGTTATCTGTGAACCTGCTACACATTGTTTGTATTTTTCTTTCCACAGGTTTTTTCAACTTATTTTTTCGACCTATTTTCTTTTTGTATTTTTGTTTTCACCATGGTTTTTTTCCCTATCCTGTGATTCCACCCCTTTCTACTAGGAGAACTAGGACCAAAGGTTCCAACACATCACTTGGATTATTTTCGTTCACTAATATATAAAAAAAAAATTGAACACTTTGTGGACTGATACCCCCTGTAAACGTTTTACACAATTGACCTCTTTTTTTTCACTTTTTTTCCACATTGATTATATTTGGATCAATCTGATTTGAACTTGTTTGTTTTCAGATATCTATCTGTGTTTAGATATCAACTTGATTTGTTTTGGACACCACATCACTGAATTTGGACACATTACTTTGCACAACATTGCACCATTTATCCTCATTAATAGCTCCTGTAGCCTTAGATAGTAATCTATTAAATCACATATTTTGTACTTTGTATACCATTACTGTAACAAGTTTCAGTTCTGTACCTTCATAATAATATATTAAATCACATATCTTGTATCTTGTATACTATTACTGTAACAAGTTTTAGTTTTGTACCTTCATGGATCCATGGACTAGGAATTGTGCATATTGCTTGATTTTTTAATATCATCAACATTGTTTTTAGCATTTGTTTATATTTGTTTTTATGTTATTAAATTTGAACTGTTTTTAGATCTCCACGTTTACACCTAGCCTCCGTTAGTTGGCGCCTGGTCACTTTATTTCTGTATAACCACTCTCTAATAGGCGAAAGCTAGGTTTCGCCTCTTCCGGGCATATAGGTGTTAGTTGGCGCTCTAGTAGGACATACATATCTCTAGACAGACATAATCCCAAACATATTTTTAGACTGCAATAAATATGCAACCAATCTAATGAATAGAAAAGTAAATTGAGCTCTCTTCTGTAAATACAATTTTTACCTGTTCAATATTGGACCAAAAACACTGAATTTCCCGGGCTGCTAACCATGCAATACGTCTCAAACGCTCTTCGTCTTCTTTCTTGGCTCTGGCATCATTCTGCTGCTTCTCAAGACAGTACCGGGCAGCCGTTCTAACCAACTGAACAAAGAAAGTATCTTACCAATTTACTAAAATAAAGTATAGATTTAAATTATATTATTTGCCAAACATTTGGATTAAAAAGATTTTTATACAGATAATATGGCTAATTTTCTAGCCAGGAAACAAAACGTTACCAGTCCATTCAATATTAAATATGGAAAGAAAGCTTAACTTATTAGGTATTTAACATTTCAAAAGTTCTTTACTCTCATATAATTGTTCTCATTTTCTAAATGCATTTAACATTTTCACAGCAGAACAAAACACATAAGCATCCTCAGTTTAACTTCTTGTGTGTGGAAGATGCCTACATGTCATATGCTCTGCATTGAGGGCACGCTTTGTACTCTAGTGGAATTGACAAGGGATCATGTGATACATATATATATATATATATATATATATATACACACAATCACAGATAGTCATGACCCCCGTGATGTAATTGTGTCACCTACCATAAGAAGAGCAGGGTGAAGGACTTTTACATAGTTTATATATTGGCTCTAACCATTTACAGGAGCATACAACGCTCTTTGAAATATAGCAGGAAAAGTTTAACCATGAAAGGGAAAGCTATAATAAAAACCTTATCTTTAACCCCCTCTGCACACAGGGCATGAACCTATCTTGTAAAGCGGGAAATCAGTTCTTCTAGATGCGGGATCTCAATGGTAAGTCGTAAAAAAATGGCACCTAAAGTATTTACTGTATTAGGGCATGTTCATTTAATGTTGCCATCAGAGCTTGTAGATCCTTGTTTTTCTGAGTATGTGGTATTATCATAATAAATAAAAAAAGAGCTTGTGTGAGTAATATATATAGCAAATATTCTCAAAAATCTTTTTTGGTATGCTTAGCAAGCTTATATTGTCAAAACAAGTTATCACAATACAAAGCTGCAATGCAAATTTTTCATAAGCAATTTTATTTTTAAAGGCTACTTAGGTTTCATAGAGATTTTATCACATTAGTATTTTATGCAACTCAGCAAAACCAGCTGAATTTTTGGATACACTAGAAAGCACTCATCCCTCTGGAGGCTGAATACTGGATAGAAAATAAGAGACTTGAAATAAAACTTAACCTTTGTTATTTACAAATAAAAATAAAAGGTTACGTTTTATTTGAAGTATCTTTACTTTTAGTTTCTGTCTAGTATTCAGCCTCCAGAGGGATGAGTGCTTTCTTGTACAGTATATAAAAAAAATCAGCTGGTCTTGCTGAATTACGTAAATATTGATTATTTGATATCTAGCACCTAATTGTAGATATTTATAAAGAAGGCCATACCTCATTCCGAATATAGTAGTGCTATTAGCGCTGTGCCACTTTATCACATTAGATTTACTTATCTAGTAATAAATCTCATAAGGTATCTGCTTTCCTTGGAAGAACAGAGAAATAGCAACTGCAAATCAGACGCAAAATCAGTAAAGACGGATTAAGAATCCTGGGATGAAAATAACTGCAAGTTTATACTTGTGTTACCTTCTTAGCACTGGCAAGTTTCCACATCCTTTCTTGAGCAAAGTCTGCTGCCATCCACTGCATCTCTTCTAGCAGGTAGTCCCAGTGAGACTTAGGTCTAGAGGCCTCCTGTAGTTTAGGCAACCTTTTCAAAGACCATAAACCTTCTTTCCGCAGCTCTGCTATTCGCTGATGGATGTGGTTCTCCTGCAAGGCATTATATCTTTAATCAGTCAAAACAACAGATTTAGTAATGGCATATGAACTCTCCCAAGTGAGATGTAGATTATTCAACAAGCTAAAAACTGTTTTTATTATCAATCACTTCTATATTTTACAGTAAGAGAATAATACCAAACCAGTTTCAAGTCTCGAAGAGCAGGGGATTTGCTGAACTAGGCTTCAATTTGTGCCCCTTTCAGCAATTGAGAAGACGAAGGTTTCAAGTTTGAAAAATGGTCCCATATGGTGCAATCACAAGAAACGTATGCATCAAATGCATAAAATTAATTTCATTTATAATGATACAGAATATGTTGAGTCTTTATAAATAAAATGTATTAATTATAACTATGGATTATATGTGGAATCTGTTGATGCATTAACATATATGAATACATGTTTGAAATAATTTAACACTGTCATCTTGTTAACAAATTTGCATGGTTTGGGAAATTCAGCACAATCCATGGCTACACCCTTATACATGAAATGATAGATTATATGTTTACCCAGTATCCTTTGCTTAGATCAGTGTAGGAATTAATTTAAATAGCAGTCACTGTGTAACTCATAACTGGATTAAAGGGACATGAAACCCACATTTTTTTCTTTCATAATTCAGATAGATCATGTCATTTTAAACAACTTTTCAATTTACTTCTATTGTCAAATTCTCTATATTCTTTTGGTATCCTTTGGGTAAATGCAGGGGGTAAGATCAGGAGCATGCACGTGTCTGCAGTGCAATATGGCAGCAGTTATGCAAGAATGTTATAAATTTGCAAGAACACTAGATGACAGCACTTTTTCCTGCCATGTAGTGCTTCAGACATAAGCACATATCTAGATATCACTTCAACAAAGAATATGATACGAACAAAGCAAATTTGACAATAAGACGTAAATTGGAAACATTTTTTTTTTTAAATTGTATGCTGTCCAAATCACAAGATAAAAAAAGTTCATTACCCCTTTAAGAAAACTACAGATCTTTAACTTTGTAGAAGTTTTTTTAAAACTACACAAACTAATATTCGTTAGAACTGCAAATTATATGGAAACCTAAAATCAACTCATGCATTATCCTGGATCCATAATAAGCAAAAACAACCTCCCCTATATTGTAAATGTGTTAACCTAACCCTGCAGTTTTATATCCTTCCTTTCAGAAAGCAGATTATAGAAGTATACTCCTGATAACAGGGCACTCACCTCATTCATTTAACCCCTTAATGACCACAGCACTTTTCCATTTTCTGTCCGTTTGGGACCAAGGCTATTTTTACATTTCTGTGGTGTTTGTGTTTAGCTGTAATTTTCCCCTTACTCATTTACTGTACCCACACATATTATATACCGTTTTTCTCGCCATTAAATGGACTTTCAAAATATACCATTATTTTCATCATATCTTATAATTTACTATAAAAAAAATTATAAAATATGAGGAAAAAATGGAAAAAAACACACTTTTTCTAACTTTGACCCCCAAAATCTGTTACACATCTACAACCACCCAAAAAAACATATGCTAAATAGTTTCTAAATTTTGTCATGAGTTTAGAAATACCCAATGTTTACATGTTCTTTGCTTTTTTTGCAAGTTATAGGGCCATAAATACAAGTAGCACTTTGCTATTTCCAAACCACTTTTTTTCAAAATTAGCGATAGTTACATTGGGACACTAATATCTTTCAGGAATCCCTGAATATCTATTGACATGTATATATTTTTTTTTAGAAGACATCCCAAAGTATTGATCTAGGCCCATTTTGGTATATTTCATGCCACCATTTCACCGCCAAATGCGATCAAATAAAAAAAATTGTTCCCTTTTTCACAATTTTTTTCACAAACTTTAGGTTTCTCACTGAAATTATTTACAAACAACTTATGCAATTATAGCATAAATGGTTGTAAATGCTTCTCTGGGATCCCCTTTGTTCATAAATAGCAGACATATATGGCTTTGGTTTTGCTTTTTACTAATTAGAAGGCTGCTAAATGCGACTGCGCACCACACGTGTATTATGCCCAGCAGTGAAGGGGTTAATAAGGGAGCATGTAGGGAGCTTCTAGGGTTAATTTTAGCTTCAGTGTAGTGTAGTAGACAACCCCAAGTATTGATCTAGGCCCATTTTGGTATATTTCATGCCACCATTTCACCGCCAAATGCAATCAAATAAAAAAAAAACGCTAAATTTTTCACAATTTTAGGTTTCTCACTGAAATTATTTACAAACAGCTTGTGCAATTATGGCACAAATGGTTGTAAATGCTTCTCTGGGATCCCCTTTGTTCAGAAATAGCAGACATATATGACTTTGGCGTTGTTTTTTGGTAATTAGAAGGCCGCTAAGTGCTGCTGCGCATCACACGTGTATTATGGCTAGCAGTGAAGGGGTTAATTAGGTAGTTTGTAGGGAGCTTGCAGGGTTAATTTTAGCTTTAGTGTAGAGATCAGCCTCCCACCTGACACATCAGACCCCCTGATCCCTCCCAAACAGCTCCCTTCACTCCCCCACACCACAATTGTCCCCGCCATCTTAAGTACTGGCAGAAAGTCTGCCAGTACTAAAATAAAAGTTTTTTTTTAAAAAAATAATAATAAATTTTTAGCATATTTACATATGCTACTTTGTAGGATCCCCCCTTAGCCCCCAACCTCCCTGATCCCCCCCAAAACAGCTCTCTAGCCCCCCCTCTGACTTATTGGGGGCCATCTTGGGTACTGGCAGCTGTCTGCCAGTACCCAGTTTGCAAGATAAATAGTTTATTTTTTATTTTTATGTTGTTTTTCTGTAGTGTAGCTTCCCCCCCCCCCCCACAGACCAATCCCCCACCCCCTAACTAATGAATTTTAATTTCAATAGTTAGTACTTTTAAAACTTTTGAGTACATAATTTTTCTGTAGTGTAGCGGCTCCCACCCGCTCCCTCCCCGTGCACGCGCCCGCCCTCCCGTGCACGCGCGCGCGTCCGTGCGCGCCCCCGATCACCCCCGCCCCCGATCCCGCCCCCCTCCACCTCATCAGGGCCATTGATGGCCGCCACCCGCCTCCCGAACCGGCTCCCACCCACCAACGGATCTTGCCGGTGATGTCCGGTGCAGAGAGGGCCACAGAGTGGCTCTCTCTGCACCGGATTGCTAAAAAATGTTATTGCAGGATGCCTCGATATCGAGGCATCACTGCAATAACCGGAAAGCAACTGGAAGCGAGCAGGATCGCTTCCAGCTGCTTTCCAGACCAAGGACGTACGCCACACGTCCTCGGTCATTAACTGTATTTTTTTTGAGGACGTGTGGCGTACGTCCTTGGTCCTTAAGGGGTTAAATAACCAGCTGAAGAAATCATTTCTGCATAAAAAAGTGGAACACCTAACATTTTCTGTGCATATACACAGGGAAAAATTATTGTTATAATATAATTAGACTCAAAATCATAGCAAAACAAGTAACTCATAGCCATTACGTTTCAACTGTAAGTTACTTTTTGAACAATTTTTTTTCCAACTCTCAGAGAAGTTTGAGTGTAGCCTGTGTCAGAACAATAGTTTATATATTCAACTAGTTCAAATTATTTATGCTACAAAAAAAAAACACCTATGCTTGAATGAGTCAGTAAACTAAAAATGTAACTTTCATGGTTTAGACAGAGCATACGATTTTACTTCCATCATCAAAATTGCCTGGTTCTCTTGGTATCATAGTAAAAGAGTAAACATAGGAAGACTCTGAGACGCTCAGGTACTTACACACATCTTTAGCACTCTATGGTAGCAGTATATGCTGTTGAACATTGTTGCAAACACTGATGCCATGGAATGCTAAAGATTTGTAGATTTGTGCACATTTTTGAGCCTATGAATGAACCAAATGTAATACCAAAAGTAAAATTGAAAACTTTTTTTTTTTTAATATTCCACATGCTATCTGAATCCTGAAAGTTTAAATTTTGACTTTACTGTCCCTATAATTTAGAACTCACAGTAAAGATAATTTTACCTGTTCTATTGGTTTAGGTACAGAGGTATCCTGTGGCAGCTCCACTGGAACTTGTGGGAGCATCGGAACATCTTGAGTTTGGCTTACACCAGAGCTAGGTGACCTACAGGTAGAGGGGGACAGAGTTTTGCTGGCACCAGGTGACAAAATCCGCTTTGGCGAGGCATTAGCAGGTGGAGGTGTGGAGTCTAGAATGCTGGCTGGAGTGGCGGGTGAAAGGGGCGAAGGATTCACTGACACTGACCCTGTGTGTTTAACTGCATCTGAGCCCAACTTAGATGCTGAAGCCTGTGGAAAGAACATAACACAGCTACAAATTGATCAGCCAAACAACTTTAAATTTCCAGTTTACAAATAATCTCTTATTAAAACATAAAAATACATACATTTCCTGTTTTAATATACTGCCTCCTAGCTACTTACACAGCATCTTGGGCTCTAAGGTGTAACTTGGGGCAACAGACAATTACTGCATCACTTCTAATACATATGTACCATCTGCAATGTTTTTTGTTGCCTTTGTCCAGGTTGAGATTCTCAGTGGTCACCCAAGATGTCACCAGAGGTTACTGTTGACATTAGGGATGACCTCTGGGCCTCGTAGCCAAGCCATGGCTAGCACTGTTTAGGGTACTTTGTATAAAAGGATCAATATACAGAACATCTCACAGGCTGGACTACTAATAATATAGAGGGCTGTGTTATCAATAAGAAACAATAAATAAAGTTTGACTTTAATTATCAATATGTAATAATTCCACGAGATGAGCGATTTCTCTCCAGCGAGATCTGTCACATTTCTATGACAAGGCTTAAGTATACACCCTCAACAGTGTTTCTACTTCACAGGATGTGAAGAAAAGGGGAACATGCATACAAGTGAGGTGGACATGCTTACATGTTGCAAATCTTTTCTGATACAACCTCTAAATTAGTGAACTATCACTATCACATCTCAGTCAATAACATCACCAAACTCCTCTGGACTGACCACCACTGCATACACTTCTCCTTCAACAAACCCACCACCCACCTCCGACAGTACCACCCGCCCCGCAGAAACTGGAACAACATCACCCAAGACCAACTACACCGCACCCTAAACAAATCCTCCACACCTACTTCCACAGACGCCAACTCCTCCGCCCGCAACCTCCACCTCTGGATTACAGACTGCTCCAACACCCTCGCCCCCCCCCCCTCAAAAAAACGTCCAGCCGCCAAACCACCAACAAGGCCAGCTGGTTCACCCCGGCCCTTCAGGACTCCAAACGCCACTGCAGACGATTGGAAAGAGCCTGGAGAGCCAGCAAGACCCTTCTGGAAAAAGCTGCATTTAAGGAAGCAATCACCACCTCATAAAAACCGCCAAAAAAAAACAGCCATCCAAGACAGAATCAACTCTAACGCACACAACAGCAAGGAGTTGTTCTCAGTCATCAAGGAATTCTCTAAACCCAACAGCAACACCACCAACATCCCACCCTCCCAAGACCTCTGCAATACCCTCGCTGCCCACTTCCACCGCAAGATCCTCAACATCTATGACAGTTTCACACCTCATAACTCAACCTCCACCACCCAACAACACCCCTCCCAAATTTGCCCCCCCCCCCCCGCACCACACACGGACTATCTGGAGCCCCCTCACCACAGAGGACACCCTCAGAATCATAAAATCCATCCACTCTGGCGCACCCTCGGACCCATGCCCTCATCACATATTCAACAAAGCAAGCGACACCATCGCCCCTGAACTCTGCCGCACCATCAACTGCTCCATCAAAACCGGCACCTTCCCGGATGTCTGGAAGCATGCAGAACTGAAACCCCTACTGAAGAAACCCTCGGCAGACCCCACAGACCCGAATAACTACCGCCCCATCTCTCTACTCCCCTTCCCGGCCAAAGTCATAGAGAAGTCCATCAATTAACAACTTATTGACCACATTGAGGCCAACCACACCCTGGACCACTCCCAATCCGGCTTCAGAAGCAACCACAGCACTGAGACCGCCCTCCTCGCCGCCACAGACGACATCCGCGCCATGCTCGACCGAGGAGAAACTGCCGCCCTCATCCTCCTAGACCTCTCAGCAGCCTTTGACACTGTTGACCACAACACTCTCCGCACCCGCCTACACAACGCCGGCATACGCAGCAAAGCCCTGGAATGGATCACCTCCTTCCTCACGGGCAGGACCCAGAAAGTCAGACTCCCTCCCTTCTCCTCCAAACCCACACCAGTCACCCGTGGTGTACCGCAAGGCTCTTCGTTGAGCCCCACCCTCTTCAATATCTACATGGCCCAACATCGTCTCCTATGCCGACGACACCCAGTTAATCACCTCACTCACCTAAGATCACACCACCGCCAAAAAGAACGTCCACAAAGGCCTGACAGCAGTCGTCGCCTGGATGAATGACAACCGGCTCAAACTGAACACAGACAAAACCGAAGTCCTCCTCCTCGGACCCAATAAATCCGCATGGGATGACTCCTGGTGGCCCACAGCCCTCGGTCACCCTCCAACCCCAACCGACCATGCACGAAATCTAGGCTTCATCCTGGACTCATCACTCTCAATGAACCGACAAATCAATGCCATCACCTCAACATGCTTCCACATCCAGCACCTGCTACGAAAAATCTTCAAGTGGATCCCTACCGAAAACAGTCACCCACGCCCTTGTCAGCAGCCGGTTGGACTACGGCAACGCACTCTATGCCGGCTCCACCATCAAACTCCAAAAGAGACTCCAACGTATCCAGAACGCCTCAGCCAGACTCATCCTCGACATCCCTCTCCAATGCCACATCACCGAACACCTAAGGAACCTTCACTGGCTCTCCATCAACAAGAGAATCACCTTCAAGCTCCTTACCCACACGTTCAAGGCCCTACACAACATCGGACCCGAATACATAAACCACTGCGTAAATTTCTACACCCCCGCCAGACAACTACGATCGGCCGACCAAGCACTCGCAGTCATCCCCCGCATCAGCAAAGCCACAGCGGGCGGAAGATCCTTCTCCCACATAGCAGCAAAGACATGGAACACCCTCCCGCTGCACCTCAGACAATCCACCTCCCTTATAAAGTTCAGAAAGTACCTCAAAACCTGGCTCTTCGACTGAACGCCCATCCCCTCCTCCTTTCCTCCTATCTACTTTCCCTTAGCGCCTTGAGATCCTCACGGGTGATTAGCACGCGCTCTATAAGTACCCAATAGATAGATAGATATATTTAAAAAGGAAATCCACTAAACTCCTAAGCAGGCATTGGTACATAAACTAGTCCCGGGACTACCCAATGGGCCAAAAAATGGCTATGATTTCTACAGCAGTCAGGAGCTGTATCACAAGATTTTGGAAGACTATAAAGAACCCACCTATATACCATTGAAAAAATATATATATTATTCATTATCTAGCTTATTAACAGACATCTTATATAGTTAAGAACAATTTCTAGCCATATGAGAACCCTAGATAACGTATGATGAGGCTAAGCAAAGATAAATAATAGACTATACTAATTTTACATAGAGAGTGAAGAGCACTCTCAGGAACTACCAGGAATCAGACTGAATCAGACTGATATACTACAGGAAAGCATTACTGGGCTAAAAAGAAACTGTGTCCAGGTGGTAAATCACCATAGAACAGACTAACAATGTTATTGAGCTGGTTGCTCCTTCCTGAGAGTGTGTTTCTCTGTGTGTGTCCTATACTAATTTTGTCTGGGGTGGGCCTGTAAAAAAAAAAGGGGGGGTGGGCTGCTTTATACTATGAGAAAGGTTAACAAATGTTGCTGAAGGTACATGGAGGGAGAACCAGATCTCACCCTAAAGAGCTAAGATAAGGTTTGGTGGGATCACCGAATGCAAAAAAAATTGGTACACAGTGCAGCCAGTAAGGCCAGTCGAATACTTGGTTGCATTGGAAGAGGTATTAGTAGCAGAAATTGCAAGGTTCTTATCCAGATCATTAGTTAAACCAAATCTGGAATACTGTGTACAGTTCTGGAGACCATATCTTCAGAAAGATATAAACTAGAAGCTGTCCAAAGGAGGGCTACTAAAATGGTACATGGTCTAAAATATAAAAAACGTACAAAGAAAGTCTCTATGATCTAAATATGTATAGTTTAGAAGATAGAAGGGAAAGAGGTGACATGATAGAAACCTTCAAATATATGAAGGCACTTAATAAAATAGAAGCTGAAAGCATTTTTCACAAAAAAATAAATGCCAAAACAAGGGGTCACAATCTAAAGTTAGAGGGTAGCAGATTGAGGAGAAATTTGAGGAAGCATTTTTTTTTTACAGAAAGGGTGGTGGATTCATGGAATAAACTTCCATTTGAGATGGTAAACACAAAGACTGTAAAGGAATTAAAAAATGCCTGGGACATGCATAAGGCTATCCTAAGGAAAAAGTAACATGTAATATGGGTAGACATGATGGGCCTTTTTGGTTCCTATCTACCGTTAAATTCTATTTTTCTATAACACTGTTTTTTCCCCAGGTGCGCAAAGTTCCTTTTATAAGGCTATTTTAAAAAAAACTGCTGTAATGATCCCTTTGGCTGAAGCCATTTATTATCAATCAACTGTATTTACTCTTTAAATCATAATGACAACAGAAACTACCCAAATGACCCTGATCAAAAGTTTACATACCCTGGTGATTTTGGCCTGATAACATGCACACAAGTTGACACAAAGGGGTTTGAATGGCTATTAAAAGGTAACCATCCTCACTTGTGATCTGTTTTCTTGTAATTAGTGTGTGTGTATAAAAGGAAAATGAGTTTCTGGACTCCTGACAGACCCTTGCATCTTTCATCCAGAGTTCTGTTCTTCCCCTCTAAGTGCAGTGGAATGTGCCACTGTCACTTCCTAAATCCTTACAGAGCAGGAGAGAGGCACAGAGAGCAGTGTTTCACCCACATCTTATTAAAGTAAGATTTTACTGATAGGGATTCTGTTAGTGAAAATGATAATTTAATGAATGTGGTTTAGTGTTTGTTTACTCTTTTACAGCAGGGTCGTTTTTGTATTTTGTTTACTCAAACTTTACACCCACTAATTTTCTGAACTCTCTGTAGCTCTGCTGTTTTATTACTTTAAAATGCAGTGGTCCCTCTCCCCCCCCCCCCCTTGTGTGTGTGTGTCTCTCTCTCTATCTATCCATCTCTCTCCTTATGTGTTGTTCTCCCCCATGGTCTCTTTCTCTCTCTGTCTCTCTTCCTCCCCCTCTGACTCTCATCCCTTATGTAATGAAAGAATCTATAAGCATAATTTGCAGCATTAAAGTAAAAAGTATGTTTTAAACATATTTTAATGGGCATGGATTTCTAGATCTCATAATTAGAGCAAGCATTTTGTTATCTGGCAAGAGTTTCTGTTACAATCCTTTAGACTAAAATAAGATGTTTACTAAGTTGACCAGTTTTCCAAGACACCATTTAAAGGGACATGAAACCCATATGAAACCCATATGCAAATTTAAATAACTTTCCAATTTACATCTAATATCTAATTTTCTTCATTATTTTGATGTCCTTTGTTGAAAATCATATCTAAATATGCTCAGTAGCTGCTGATTGGTGGCTGCACATAGATACCTCATGTGATTGGCTCACCCATGTGCATTGCTATTTCTTCAACAAAGGATATCTAAAGAATGAAGGTGTATCCTGCCACTGCCTCACCAGCCTCTGACGTCACTGCACGTCACTGATATATATATATACACATACACACACATATACACAATTTTAGGTAAAGCTAACTAGGCTAAGTACCCCATAGGTATGATAAATCTTCTTGTTGACATTAATAATGTTGACATATTGACATATTGTTACACCAATGTTATTGATTATATCAATATAAAACTTGTTTAAATTTAATAAAGTTTTTTTTTTTTTTTTTTTTTAATGATCATGGAGCCACAGTTTGAAGCATTGTTCCTTTTGCCTTCTAATTTTCTCGATCATTCTATTTTATATATATATTTGTTGAGAAAAACCCCAGTCGTTGCTCAGCAAACCAAGTCAAAGAAACAAATTTCTGAGCTAAGGGAATACCATGGGTGTTATATGACAGTACATACATACCATAGTAATATGATCAGATCCTTCCACTATACATTGGATATGTATTGTTTGTATGGCTGCATATGATAAGGCTAAATTTGCACTGGTAAAGGTATTCAGACTGTATAACATATAAAGGCCTCAATAAAAATCTTTATGTACCTGCATGGCATGCATTGATGAAGGCTTTGGTGAGGAAGTCTGATCAAGTGGCTTCCCCTGAGGCTGCTGGGAGGTCTGGATTTGTGTGCCAAAGATATTACGAGGCTGCAATTTACCCTTTGTCTGTGATGTTGCCTCAGTGGTTTGCTGCGGATTTACAAGCTGTGCTGCACTTAAGACAGAGGAAACCTGCATTCTTGGAACCTGGGTTCTATTAACAGGCAGTGAGCTGGCAGTGTTTTGGTTCACCTGAACCTTAGCTGGCTCATTTTGTCTCTGACCCGGGGAAGGCACAGTCTGTTGAGTGGTAGGCATCCCAAATGCAGGAGAGAAAGAACCTAAAGTTAAAAAACAAAGCACAGGCATAAGACAGATTTTGTATACCTGTCCCACAGGAGACATGACAGCAGCAGTTAGTATTTTGTAACATAATATCAGAAGGGATAGCACAATAAGCATTACATCACCCACACAAGTGATACGTTAATGCATTAAGTGCCAAAGGGCAATGCAACAAGAGAAGATATCCCACGTACTAAATATTCTCAACATACAGTTGTGCTTATAGGTTTACATACCCTGGCAGAATTTATGATTTCCTGGCCATTTTTCAGAGAATATGAATGATAACAAAAACTTTTTTCACTCATAGTTAGTGTTTGGCTGAAGCCATTTATTATAAATCAACTACTCTTTTTAAATTATAATGACAACAGAAACTACCCAAATGACCCAGATCAAAAAGTTTACATACCCTGGTGATTTTGGCCTGATAACATGCACACAAGTTGACACAAAGGGGTTTGAATGGCTATTAAAGGTAACCATTCTCACCTGTGATGTTTGTTTGTAATTAGTGTGTGTGTATAAAAGGTCAATGAGTTTCTGGACTCCTGACAGACCCTTGCATCTTTCAATCCAGTGCTGCACTGACATTTCTGGATTCTGAGTCATGGGGAGAGCAAAAGAATTAAAGGATCTGCAGGAAAATGTAGTTGAACTGTATAAAACAGGAAAGGGATATAAAAATATATCCAAGGAATTGAGAATGCCAATCTGTTAAAACCAAACCACGGTCAGGTAGACTGCTAAAATTTCAGCCACAACTGGTAGGAAAATTGTTCGGGATGCAAAGAAAAACCCACAAATAACTTCAGGTGAAATACAGAACTCTGAAAATGTGGTGTGGCTGTTTCAAGATGCACAATAAGGAGGCACTTGAAGAAAGATGGGCTGCATGGTCAAGTCGCCAGAAGAAAGCCATTACTACGCAAATGCCACAAAGTATCCCGCTTACAATACGCCAAACAGCACAGAGACAAGCCTCAAACCTTCTGGCACAAAGTCATTTGGAGTGATGAGACCAAAATTGAGCTTTTTGGCCACAACCAGAAACGCTACATTTGGAGAGGAGTCAACAAGGCCTATGATGAAAGGTACACCATTCCTACTGTAAAACACGGAGGTGGATAGCTGATGTTTTAGGGATGTGTGAGCTACAAAAGGCACAGGAAATTTGGTCAGAATTGATGGCAAGATAAATGCAGTATGTTATAAAAAAAAATACTGGAGGAAAATTTGCATTCATCAGCCCGGAAGCTGCGCATGGGACGTACTTGGACATTCCAACATGACAACGATCCTAAACACAAGGCCAAGTCAACCTGTCATTGGCTACAGCAGAATAAAGTGAAGGTTCTGGAGTGGCCATCTCAATCTCCTAACCTCAATATCATTGAGCCACCCTGGGGAAATCTCAAACGTTCAGTTCATGAAAGACAGTCCAAGATTTTACAGGAACTGGGGGCTTTTTGCCAGGAAGAATGGGCAGCTTTACCATCTGAGAAGATAAAGAGCCTCATCCACAAATACCACAAAAGACTTCAAGCTGTCATTGATGTTAAAGGGGGCAATACACAGTATTAACTTTTGATCAGGGTCATTTGGGTACTTTCTGTTGTCATTATGATTTTAAAAAAATAAACACAGTTGACTGATAATAAATGGCTTCAGCCAAACACTAACCATGAGTGAAAGAAAAGTTTTTGTGTTATCATTCATATTCTCTGAAAAATGGCCAAGAAATCATAAATTCTGTCAGGGTATGTAAACTTATGAGCACAACTGTAACTACACCATTCTTTCAAAGGGAGTTATATCGGCTTATTAAGCAACCCATCATATTTACTAATAATCTGCCTGATTATTAAATTATCAACTGTTAAGATGATGACTTTAACATAAGACAATATAGAATATGTAATTAAAACATATCTGCTCATCTTTACTTATTTTAAATGTATATGCAATCTCTATGAGAGTTCAGATTAAAGGGACACTCAAGTTAAAATTAACTTTATGATTCAGCTAGAGCAGCGGTCGCCAACCAGTGGTCCATGGACCACTGGTGGTCCACGAGAAGATGTTGGTGGTCCTTGACACCATCAAGCAGGAATTAGTCTCCTCTGATGGTGTCACCCTGTCGTGCCGCAACTCCCTACAGTGCCTGGCTGGGCATCAGTGAAAATGAAGTTAAATTACAATCTCTCCCTACTCATTAGGAAGTATTCTCTCAGTTTTGTCATTCAGTTAATTCCAAAAAATAATTCTTAAACATGTAAATATATACATAATGTAAACTTAGCTATGGTTATACTAGTTATGTACAGTATGTGTGTGTGTATATATATATATATATCTCAATTACAATTATTATTATGTTAGTGGTCCACGGGATTCAAAATTGTGAGTTTAGTGGTCCCTGAGGTCTGAAAGGTTGGCGACCCCTGAGCTAGAGCATGCAGTTTTAAGACACTTTACTTCCATTATCAAATTTTGCACAGTCTTTATATTCACTTTCTGGGGAACAAGCTCCTACTGAGCATGTGGCACAATCTCACAGGGTATACATATACTAGTCTGTGATTGGCTGATGTCTGTCATATGATTCAGGGGGCCGGAACATGGGAGAAAAAATTATTTGACAAAAAAATTTTTTACTGCTTAATTGAAATTCAGAGTAGGTGTTATTGCATTGTCTTTTTGGTATGCACTTTGAGTGGTCCTTTAAACACAGAATGGGACACATTTTCAATTTGTCTTGTGTTTTTTCTTCTCTTCTGATTAAAAACCATATTATACGATTTTTAATACTAAATAAAAAAACTCTTTAGTTCAGCTGCTATATTTCCCATTATTTTCCTGCTTTCAAAGACTTACTCCTACTGATGTGTCACTAGAGGACAAGACTTTCTGTATATAAGGAATGCCCTTCAAAATGATTAGCTTTGAGTCATCCTAGTTAAAAACCTTACCTGCTCTGCTCGGTGTTAATGGGAGTTGAGGAACAACTAATGGCATCTTGGAAATTGAAGAACCAATCTCCAGTTGAGTTGATTCAAGAGCCTGCTTCACTGACGCATCTAGGGGGGGGGGGGGAATAAGGATTTTAAAGCACCAAGACTACAGAAATATAGATTTATTCCACACCTGCAATATTTGTTGCTTTTACTTATACTAACTCATCATGTGTGTTCAGGATCAACATAAAAAACAGTAGCCCTAGATTTTGAAGAACTGAGTAACAGTGCATTTTATACACTGGCAAAAAAATGTCAGCACTAGTTATTAAATACTGACTTAAAAAAAAAATAATGCAAACAAAAATATAATCTGCCAATGAAAGAGCAGAAAACAAAAAATGTGACATTTGGTTTTTTTTATAGGCACAAAATAAGTTTAAAATAGCAGTGATATGCAACACCCTATATCAGTCAAGTAGCTATATAAAATTAAAGGATTTTTTTTCCTCCCTAAAACATATAAAACCTCCAAAGACACTGCTGTTCTGTAATGTAGCCTCTAAAACTGCATTTCCATGAATATCTCCTATAGCAGCTCAGGCTTGGCCAAAAGAGTGTTAATCTTGAGCCAATATGGGAGAAATTTTCAGGAGGGTGGTAGAAAATGATAGTGGTAGTGCTGCAATCAATAACTGCTATGGCAGTATTTTATAACATTTGACAAGTAAGGCACATACTGTTATTTTAAACCTTAAAGTCACATTTTATAGTAAAATCCCCACTCCCCCAGGTTTTAAGTGTCCCCAATTATCCACCGTTTTATTTTTTTAAATAAACGCACAACAGCAGGGTGCTGCTTTCAAAACAATGGACTCTTACTAGCTGCATGCCTGAGTATATCGCCCCTTTAAGCTGTGTTGATGTTTTGAAAAATGCTTAATTTTAAGAGACATATGGCCTTTAATCATAAAACAAAGTAATGCATATATGTTAACCCTAATTACAGCAAGAGTGGAAGAGGAGTTATGAGGGGTAATAAAAAAAAACTGAGACAAACTAAAAATGAAAAGTTACGAACAATATTAAATCTAGATAACTATGTAATGGATATGAGTAAAACTTTGAAATAACTTTGTGATCAGAATGCATAACAATGACTCATACTCAGGTAAAGTAATTAGAAATATCTATCTTTAGGGCTTTTCTATGGCGGCACACACCAGTATGGTATACCGCCACCTCATCTGCACAATTCAGGAGGAATTAACTTTTTTTCTTCCTAAAATTGTTTTTTTGTTTTGTTTTGTTTTTTTACAATGTTGGAGGTCTGGAGGAGAGAGTGCTAACTAGCGCTACTTGTTTAAAGCAAAAGTTAGTCAGGAGGCGGAAAATAGCTTCTGAATGAGTGGCGTACAGAGGGATGTCATCCAAGTTGGAGCGCCTCATCAGTATGGTAGGCAGGCTATAGCTTTGCATCCAACCTGTAAGGCATGGATGAAGTTTAAGACTTCACTGTAGCCACAAACGGGTGGACTGGTATTCTGGAATGGAGGCAAGTTCTGTGCTCTAGTATTTAGATGCTTTTAATTGATGCGATATATGCTGTAAGTGTATTTCCTTACGTCAGGCAGCATTTAGCACACTCAGAAAGTCAGCAACTAAATCACAGAGCAGTGCATGGAGCTGCTTTTGTGCTTGCCTGCATTCTAGGAATACCAGTCCAACAGGCTGAGGCTGCAGTCAGAAGCTAGTAGTAAGTCACTGAACTGAGCACAGGAAGGCCTGTAATGCAGGAAGTCCCTACAGCCCTTTAAAAGCTGTAATGAAAAAAAAAAACACAGGGAACTTTAAATGCTCGTTTAACCCTTTTGGCTCTGAATAAACCAGCAAAACATTGGGCAACGATATGCTGTTGGCCTTACCAGATACAAAAAGGTTAAAAACTGCTGAATTGCCTTAGATGGCCCTTAATTCCTGTGTCGTGTATTCAAAGACAATACTGGGCTAAACAGCCTTCCTTAATTTCTTTGCCATGCACAATTTTTCTTAAAGCCTGAGTGTGCTGAACGCTGCCTGACATTTAGTAGATCGATTGAAAGTATCTAAATCACAGAGCACAAATCTTGCCTGCATTCATGTGAAGGAACTATGCAAACCTATAGCCTGCCTACCTTACTGATGAGAAGCTCCAACTCGTATAACATCCCTCAGCACATTACTCAGTCAGACGCTATAGTCTGATGTGTCCTCCTGACGAACTCTCGCACTAAATAAATAGCGCTAGTTTTCTCTCCTCCAGACCACCACCATTGCAAAAATAAAAAATAAAATCCCCACTTCGGGAGGGAAAAAAAAAGTGAATTCCTCCTGGATTATGCAGATGAGATTGCAGACATGGAGGTGTTTGTGCATCTCTTTCTCTCATTATATAATTACAGGTAGCCCTCAGTTTACGCCGGGGTTAGGTTCCAGAAGGAATGGTTGTAAATCGAAACCGTTGTAAATTGAAACCCAGTTTATAATGTAACTCAATGGGAAGTGAGGGAGTTAGGTTCCAGGCCCCTCTCAAAATTGTCATAAGTAACACCTAATACATTATTTTTAAAGCTTTGAAATGAAGACTTTAAATGCTAAACAGCATTATAAACCTAATAAAATAATCACACAACACAGAATATATAATTAAACTAAGTTAAATGAACAAAAACATTTGCTAAACAGCATTATAAACTTAATAAAATAATCACACAACACAGACTTCACTTGCATTTTTCTGCAAACAGTTCTTTCTATGCATTCCAATGTGGACTGATTTATAGACAGGAATATCTTGTTCCTTTGAAATCTCAATAGCTCAGGTCTGGTTAAACTGATTAATTTCAGCTTGCTTGGCTTTGCTGCAACACAAGCGGACAGCTCTACCTACTGGCTATTTTACTCAATGCACTGCTTCTCAATGCTTTTCAATAGCAGTCACATGACTGGGAAAAAAAGGTTGTTATTCTGAAACGGTGTAAATTGAACCGTTGTAAACCGAGGGCCACCTGTATATTATAATATAATATAATTGCAAAATGGTTTTCTAATGATCAGTTAGTTTATTTAAAATGATAACCTTGGATTAGCAAACAACTTGCCATTTGAACACAGGACAGATGGTTGTTGATAATGGGCCTCTGTACGCTTATGTAGATATTCCATTAAAAAAAACAGCAGTTTCTAACTACAATAGTCATTTGCAACATTAAGAATGTCTACACTGCATTTCTGATTAATTTGATGGTATTTTAATGTACAAAAAAAAAAAAAAAACAAGGAAATTTCTAAGTGACCCCAAGTTTTTGAACACTATAACACTAATGTGTGTGTGTGTGAGAATTTTGACAGTATTTTGTTTAGCTTTCTTTAAATGTTGCTGGTGCATTCATTTGGATATTTGTTTTTAATTGCACATCACTAAGCTATATATACACGTGTACCTAATTTTATTGCACTGCGCAGATATTGCGTTTTTTGTTTTTTTTTTACAAATTTAAGTTTTGAGGCAACCCCGAGTCGAGCAAGTCTATTACATATATAAACACATAAAAACACATGTGCACACATATCTACACAAAGTTCCCCCCAGGACTTTTATAATGGGTGCACCACCCGGGTGTTTTTACGGAACACCTGGCTAAATTTTTTAACCAATAAGTTAAAATTGGCTAAAATTAAAATGTTTCAATGTTTATGTTAAATTATGCAATTATTCTGTTCTTTGAATAGCAGAAAATGTTATAATATTAGAAAGCATTACATTTCCTCCACACAGCTTCTTTATAATGCCACCCTGCTGGCAACATTATCTGGGCAGAACACTGCATACATATAAACAAAAGGACCTCTACACCTTATATAACGTTTTCTTCAGTCGGTTTTTTCGTCTTTGCATTCATATTCTACCATAATTCAGTATTATTGTGCTCCTCTACTCATGTACCCAGCACTTCTGAATTTAACAGATAATTTATAACAACAACAACATACCAATCAAAGTCGCATTTTGATTACTGGAACTCTGGGTTTCCATAGGAACTGGGTTCTCAGTCGCAGAACATGGAGCAACATCCCTAGGCTACAAAAAAACAAAACAAAAAAAAACAAAACAAGGTTAACCCTTAAATCAATGCATGTTGATATACTAAATGCATTTTGTCTTTATATTTCAAAATAATATGCTACTAAAGACTACAGCAGTAATACATGTCCTGTAGTAACAATGTGATGACCTTTGGATGAGAATGGCCAATCATAGAAGTGCTATGCAAGTGGCTAAAAGGACTCAGTGGCTAGGCATTTCCTACAGATAGATCATGTACCATCCTTGTCAAGGGGTGGGGATAGACATAGCACTACTACAGAGAAAAGGGAGATGGATGTTATACACATTGGAAACTCTAGCACCCAAGGGTTTAAACACCACTGTTTCTTGTAACAGCTGTTCCCTGTAAATAGATATGAAATTACATATTTTATGAGATAAAAGGTTATTATATAAAGTTAGCTTATTGTGATCAATAGACAAGATTTAATTGGGTAGCTCTATATAATGTTACAGATTGATGAATTTTGATGAAAGCATAAGATGTGTGCACCTAAAAAAAATATAACTAAAGCTATATTTGTAGTAGAATTGACTGCAGTTACTGTTTGTAAGATGTATTATTTTTTTACGGCGGCTTGCATTGGATGTGCCACGACTGTCCTGAGGTCCACTACAATGTAAACACTCTTGGGCTCAGATTATATAGCAGTTTGAAAGTAAGATTTGTTCTCTGTATTATATTATTGGGGTCTGATGACTGGGAAAATCCTTGAAACATCACACTAGGTAATAAAGATGAATCTTTGAAAATGACTCTCTGTTGAGACACATACATTATATATATATAGTTGTAGTGTATCAGCACCACACAGTTAGTATTTTATGAGGTTATACAATCATCTGCTGCAAAAAGAATTAGTTAAGCAGATGGTTGGTGCACAGAGACTGGTTGCTGATGAATTAATCATTTTCATTTTAGTAGACTAAAATCCCAAATTTGATTTAGTTTTAGTCATAGTCTTGACTAAAATGCCATTTTAGTTTTAGTCGTATTTTAGTCATCAGAATTTCTTTAGTTTTATTCTCATTTTAGTCTTGTTTTAGTATACGAAATTAACACTGATACACACACGTATTACAAGTATTTGTATAGATAAAAAAAAGTTAATAGGTTAAGATGAAACAAGCAGCTAGTTATGGTTAAATGAAAATATATTTATTACTAATATATACATTGTAACTGTATGCCAAAATTATCTTAGACACCGATCAGACAGTCACGTAAAGGGACAGCCTACTTGAATTTTTTTTTATTTAAAAAGATAGATAACGCCTTTACTACCCATTCCCCAACTTTGCATAACCGACATTGTTATATTAATATACTTTATAACCTCTAAACCGCTGCCTGTTTCTAATCCCCTGCAGGCCGCCTTTTACCTCAGTGCATTTTACTAGCTTTTTACAGTCAGAGTGCTAGTTTATGTGTGCCATATATATAACATTGTGTTCACTCCCATGGAGTTAGACAGGAACCAGTACTAATTGGCTAAAATGCACGTTTGTAAAAGGCACTGAGATAAGCGGGGGCAGTCTGCAGAGTCTTAGATACAAGGCAGTCACAGAGGTAAAAAGTATATTAATATAACAGTGTTGGTTATGCAAAACTGTGGAATGGGTAATAAAGGAGTTATCTATGATTCAAGTCCATTTAATTTTAAACAAATGAAATAAAATATTCATGACAGCAGAATGTACAGACTAACCTGATTAAGAAATACATCAGAAGACTGCTTTTCTCGTTCTTCCTCATCCATTTCCAAGTCCAAATCATTTTGACGGAGATAAGACTGCAACCCTAGTGTGTGTTTCTTTTTGAAAGCTAAGTAGTCCATCATATTCCCCTGAAAGTGTTGTAGGAAGAACAGCTCAACCAGATACTCTCTGTAGTTTTCTTTTAAGGATTTCATAGTTTTGTGGTGATGTTCCAAGCACTGTTTTCTCAACCGAGCATCTTCTTGGGTTGCAGGGGGAATTTCCTCAAGCTTCTTAATTACTTTTTTCATTGTGGTATTTATAGTTGTGGTAAGAGGAAGACTAGAAAATACCTGATGTCCAGTGGATTGTGAAGAATTTGTTGAAGTGGGTGATGATAACCCAAAAGCTGAAGTTCCAGTCATACCTGCTATCATTCCACCAGATGTCCTATCAAAGCAGATGGCCCTGCCCAACTGCTGGGTATGAAGTACTTGCTGCTGCATAAGTTGTCCTTGGATAATACTGCTAATTTGTTGGGGTAAGTTTGTGGTTGTTAAATGGTTGGGAGAGGTCAAAGTTTGAATATTTGTTCCAGTTGCCACAGGACTCTGAGTTCCAAACGGATGAACAGAACCAGCACTCTGTGGATTGGAGTGTAGAAGAGTTCGAGCTGGAACTTTAGTGGAAGTTCCTGACTGAAGATTCACTTGTGCTGATCCCTGTGTGATCTGAGCTATTCCAGATCCTTCCTGAAACACAAAATGTCCTGTGCTAGAAGGACCAAGGCTTATCTGTCTTACAAGCAATCCGGCATCCACAAATCCATGGGTTGGGCTCTGACTACACATACCTAAGCTAGCCCCTGCAGTTCCAGTTCGTACACCTTGCAATGCTTGAATTGGCTGTGTAGGGCTTTGCGTCTGGACCTGTTGTGACATTGGAGAAGTAACTTGGATGTAGGATGGGGACCCATGCTCAAATCTCCTTGACTGGGAGCTGAACTGGAACCCTGGTGAAGCTGGACTAGTTATTGGAAGTGGGGTCAGAGTTATTTGAGGATTTCCTGCCACCACCTGCCCCACATTTTGTAGGGTGATATTTACATTCTGACCAGCCACAGGATTCCGACTCATTATGAGCTGCTGTATTTGGTAGCCAGGTGACTGGGGTGCAGAGGAACTGACAGCTGGAGCAAATGTTGGTGCAGGGGATTGAGGAGTAGCTTTCTGTGTCTTTTGCACATCTCCATTACTTCCTGAGTTGTTCTTTGGGGGCTGGCCTGAAGACTGAATATCTTGAGAGCTGTTGCCATGGGGCATTATATCCCCCCAACAAACATTAACCTAACGTATAAACCTGAAAGTTAAAAAAAAAAGTTACTAATCTTATAATAAGAGATAATATATTGTTTAAATGAACAGCAAAAATGTATAAATCAGTAACAAGTCGTATATACTGCAACAAACATCTGGCATGATGAGCATTAATGGACATTTATAGGAACATAGAAATGTAATATTGTTTGTGCTACAGTTAAAATAGATTTGCTTTACAAATACAATTTTATTAATGCTCCTGTTAGGGTCTTTTAAATGCATGATATATGCACTACATAAAACTTTTTCCATAGACTATTTCCATAGACTATTTCCTTTGACCTTTGTATAAAGGAACATGAAATCCAATATAACATAATTTAAACACCTTTTAATTGACTTCTATTATCAAATGTGCTTCATTATCTTAGTGTTTTTTGTTAAAGGAACAGCAATGCACTACAGGTAGGTAGCTAGCTGAAAACACAAGAGGCATATATTTGTAGCCACCAATCAGCTAGTTCCCAGTAATGCATGAATGTCCTGATGCTTTTCAACAAAGGATGTCAAGAAAACAAAGCAAATTAGATAATAGAAAAAAATTGAAAAGCTGTTTAAAATTGTATGATCCGTCTGAATTATGAAAGATACTTTTTTACTTTACTGTCCCTTTAATGTTGAAAAGCAAAAACGCTTGCCCTACAACACTGAGGAAGTTAACATATTTAAGCTAAGAAATATCATTTGTACACTATGTATGAGATGTATACGTATTTATCAGGGGGGGGAAATAACCAGGAATGGAAATTTAAAGTACAGAAAGATAATTTTAAAAATATACTGAAAGTGAAAATTAATAGCAAACAAATATCCAACCAAAATGGAGTTCATTAGGTGCTTCTCTTATAGCGGAATAAATAAGTAACCTATGGACTCTGAAACCTATTTAGACTATTGAGATATAAAATTAAAAAGCAGACTTTTATATTCAGAGCAAGGCTTTTTAACTCCCCAGCAATTACAGTCTTGTATTAGAAATGAAATAGCTATCTAGGTCAATTATCATACTGCAGAATTAAAATGCACGCACATCCAGAAGAGAAATTAAAATATTCTAAAAATATATTTACTATTAATTTTAGCGTATTTTATGATAAAAAATAAAATGGCCTGCAAGTGTATTTACTATTAAAAGTACTATCAGATTTTTATCTAGCAACCGTAAAGGCATATGAAAAATATTAATTAACATTACCAATACGGTTATCTGATTCATACTAAATTTTTACAAAAGTAAGCACTAAGAATGATCTTAAATATCAGATCTGTAGTGTTTAAAAGAGTCATTATTCTTCCTGTAAAATCATATCTAACAAAGACTTATGTGATATATTGTTTTTCTATGGGCAACTAAAAAAATCATTAGCAAGCAGTCATTTATCAAATGTCTAAGTGAGTGAATTTGTGTACTGTACTAGTGTATTTCTTACTAGAAGAGTAAAAATCTGTTTCTGTGTGTTGGTAATATCTTCCTAAAATAAGATAACAAAATCATCTGTACCTTATAAAAAAAATACACTGACTCAGGATATACTAGTACTCACAAAACTGAAAAATATGTATCTTATTAATGCTCATAATAGCTTTATGCATGTCCAAAACGTTCTAGAAATCAAGTAATACTTTCATGCAAATGTACATGTTTTGTAATAAACTTTAAAAAAAAAACATTCTTAGTGGCCAACAGTTTGTACCTTGTAACCAATAAATTATTAAATACACTAATAACAACTTGCTAATGTTGCTTCTTAGAAACTGGTATTGATGCTACAAAGTTCATTAACAACCTACCAGGCACTTTGATTAGCATCCAATAATAACGTTATTAAATTCCTTTCCGTGTTTTCCATTGACAATGTGTAGGTTGTGCAGTTATTAGAATATTAACCCCACTCATAAATGTTATGCTGAAGTACTGACTACAGCCCTGCATAACTAAGCTACTGAAGCTCCCTGCCTCACCCTGATGCAGGCCTGCATGGGTTAAAGAGAAGACATTAGCTCTAGGCCCTTGCAGCATTAGTTTGGGGGTGTTGCCCACACGGGCCTTTAGTTAAATGTCTCCCAGGAAGTAGTGCGCACTGCGATA
The DNA here is from genome assembly GCF_027579735.1 of Bombina bombina. Classification (NCBI taxonomy): domain Eukaryota; kingdom Metazoa; phylum Chordata; class Amphibia; order Anura; family Bombinatoridae; genus Bombina; species Bombina bombina. The sequence goes on along the minus strand of NC_069500.1, from coordinate 398,184,871 downwards.
GCGAAGGGGTTACAGCGCCCTTGCTTCCGGGGGTGCTTGTGTACGCAAAGTTAGCGCCGAGAATCCCCTATGTTTTGCTCAAGGAGCACATTGTATAGCGACCGCACTCACGTCGTTATTATGTGCATGGGAAGTTGTAACCTCCTGCACCCCAAGTCTAGATCCACACTTGCTCTTTTTGGAGAAACCCTTCCGCACTCACCACCGGATTAGGCCACAACACGATTCCACCACATTCTTCTTAACTCACAAAAGGGAGCCACAGCCACTGGCTCCGGAGATTCCCCGCTTACCGAGGCCGTAGAGGGACAATCAGCAGCAGCTTGCAAAAGCGGACTGTAATTCTTTGGCGATACCCTTAATGACCTCTAGGGGCAGATGGTTTCACTTGCAGATTTTTCAAGAAGGAACCGTCTTCATTTCTGTTCTGCATAAACATTACTAATTTTTTTGAGCGCTTGTATAATAACCAACAGAGACGTGGCCGTTTTGTTTATGTCCAATAGCGTAAGATTTCCATTGCTGAACTACTATTTAGCTTAGCTTCCAAATACACCCAAGACAACAAAACCCAAATTTCCTTATAACATAAACTTTTATCAGTAAAACAATTATAAACCTGAGATTAACACAATGACACGTTATTATGGTGAAATATGGAAAGGTCACATTTAATGAATACAATTAAATTTTTTCCCATTATGGCAAAATAATTAAACAATGATAATTCTTAAAAACGTCTCAACGTCATTTTAATTTCACATGGAAAAATGCACCAGCATTTGGACATGAATTTGGGTCTCACGTATCAGGGGTAGACCATAACCCACTGTGGAGGGGCAAAGGAGAACCCGCAGCATAGCCTGCCCTGTAGTTAGACCACTCCAACCTGGTTTATGCCATGGATCCTCCCTCACTGCCCTGCCCATGTGCCAGACCTGAATTTCACAACCACAAAAAGAGCCCTCTCTTTCTGCCACCTACCCTAAGGAGAAAACCTTATGTGACCTTTCCTTACCTGTACCAAGTATTTTAGCATCATATTGATGTCCATTAGAAACTGGTCATTTCCCTTAAGGTGAACCAAAATATTTCCTCCCTTTTTGTCGCTATCATTGGGTGCTCCAATACAGTGCCCCATCTCCCTTACAGCCTTGGCTGCTATTTGATTCACCTTTCTCCTTGATCTATAATACCGCTCTTTGCATGTCAGTGTTTTTCCAATAAAACCTAGAAATTATATTCATGTAAATAATACTCTATTAGACTCAGGATTACCAGCAATACAAGAAAAGCTATATATATTCCTTTTAACATTGACTATCTTTATATGGAAGTATAAATGTTATGGTATACTTAAACTGATGCCTTATTTCACTGAGAAAAAACAATAATAATATATTGCTTGCTACAGCATTGTTAAAGGGACAGTACAGCAATTTTCATATAACTGCATGTAATCGACAATACTATAAAGAAGAATATGCACAGATACTGATCTAAAAATCCAGTATAAAACCTTTTAAAAAATGTACTTTGAAGCTCCCAGTTTAGCACTGTTAATGAGGTTTGGCTGGGACACCCAGTGAAATAGGCTGAAAAGCAAAAAGAGTAGACACTCCCCCTCCCCTGCATATGAAAAGACCCTTTACACCAGCGGTTCCCAACCTTTTTTCTCTCCCGTACCCCTTGATTAGGCTTTTCATTTATGAGTACCCCCTCTCTTCATTACCCCCACCCATCCCTCAAAAAAGTTTTTTTTTTTTTTTTTCATTTTCTTAGCAGCTAAATAATCAAATTACTCAAATTAACCTAATTACATTTAAAGGCTTATATTTTTTATTTTACATTTTATAATGTATTTAAATTTTTTATACTAGCAGCCTAACTTAAAGGGACAGTCTACACCAGAATTTTTATTGTTTAAAAAGTTAGATAATCCCTTTATTACCCATTCCATAGTTTTGCACGACCAACATAAATACACTTTTTACCTCTGTGATTACCTTGTATCTAAGCCTCTGCAAACTGCCCCCTTATTTCAGTTCTTTTGACAAACATCCATTTTAGCCAATCAGAGCTGGCTCACTTGAACTCCACGTGCGTGAGCACAGTGTTATCTATATGACACACATGAACTAAAACCCTCTAGTGGTGAAAAACTATCAAAATGCCCTGAGAGAAGAGGCGGCCTTCCAGGGCTTAGAAATTAGCATATGAACCTACTTAGTTTTCAACTAAGAATACCAAGAGTACAAAGCAAAATTGGTGATAAAAGTAAATTTGAAAATTGTTTTAAATTACATTCTCTATCTGAATCCTGAAAGTTTATTTTGGACTAGACTGTCCCTTTAAAGTGAATGTCAATTTAGATGAATCGGTGCCCGGTTTTTAATAATCCTATTAAAAACAAGGGCACATTAATTAATCAAAATTTACATTTCACTTGTTTTCTTCAAATACTTACCTTTAAATCCTGACAGCTGCTGCAGCGCTTCCTCCGCCCGTCGTAAGCCCTCTTCGCGGGTCCAAAATGACGAATCCGGCTTCCTCCAATCATGGGGTTGCCTCAGGCTAAGATTCCCCCTGGGGGGGAAGCCGTGATTTGAGGAAGCTGGATTCATCATTTTTGACGTATGAAGAGGCTTCCAACGGCTGGGGCAATCGCTGGAGCGGCCGTGAAGATTTAAAGGTAAGTATTTGAAGAAAACAAGTGAAATGTAAATTTTGATGAATTAAAGTGCCCTTGTTTTTAATAGGATTATTAAAAAACGGGCACCGATTCATCTAAATTGACATTCACTTTAAGATCAAAACAAATAAAACCTGCATTAAAATAATTTTTACCCATATTAACTTATGATAAAAGTACATAAAAAATATTCTTCTTGATATAAAAGTCTTCCAACATGGCTCTTCATAATTTTTTTGCGATCCTTGAGCTTGTTTCATGGAATGAAGTTTTTTAAAATCAGGTTCAAATTGAACCTCCAATCAGGAGCTGCGTCAAGCTTACTGCAATATTTATTCTTAATATATGCTTAAGACGAGAATGCTCTTTTGACAAGCTCTGTGTTCGTGAAAGGTAGTAAATATTTTATAGCTTTATCACTGAGTTCTTGGTACTCTTTTTTTCACTGCTGCCAGAATTCAATGACATCTCTTTTTTTAAATCAGATTGTAAAGAAGAATCAGTCAAAAGTTCAATCAATTTTTCTTTTTCAGAAAATGAAAGTTTTTTGACTTGTTGAAAAAAACAATTTGTTGAATGGATTTAAAATCCAGTTATTTCGCTTTGGAAAATACTGTCTGAACAAAAATCTTAAATCCTTTTAAGTGGGCTATTATACTACTTTTTACTACTTTTGACAATTTCAGCTCGTTCTCAGATAAGCAACTGTGAAGTGTCTCAAAAACTTCACACTGGTCTTTTTTGATACATGATTCCCAAAAATCCAATTTCTTGATCATAGACTCGGTTTTGTTAGACACGTTAAAGATAGCTATGGAACTGTTCTGTAATTCGCAGTTTAGTTAATTTATTTCTGAAAAAATATCAGATATAAGACGCAAGATGTTGAAGCCATTCACTTTCATTAAACTTAGAGCTCAACCCAAAAGGATTGTCTTAAAAAAAAAAACACTTGAACTTCATGTCTCAATTCAAAAAATTTTGTAAGTACTTTTCCTCGTGACAGCCATCTCACTTCTGTGTGTAACAGTAATGTAGTATGGAGGCTCTCCGTCTCTTTAGACAAAGATTTGAATAGTCTGGAGTTTGCTGAATTAACCTTAATATAATTAACAACTTTGACAGATTGATTGAGCACTTCCTTCAATGAATCTGGCAGGGGTTTGGACGCTAGGCTTTGAATACAGCAATGACTCCAAGCTACATGGGGAGCGACTTCTTTTATGCGACCGCATAAACCTCTATAACAGCCAGACATAGATTTTCCACCATCCGTGCAAACACCACAGCAATTGGCCCAACCAATTTTTTTTGTTCTCACAGAAATAACACTGAATGGCATTAAATATATCTTCACCTTTATATCTTTCAGTGAGAGGATAGCAAAGTAAAATATTTTCTTTAAGCACGTTATCATTTAAATATCTTGCTGACACTCCATGGGTGAGGAGTCCTATTTCTATGTTCATAAGATGTTCAGTTAATCTATACTTTACTTTCCTTTTAGTTCTCCCTACATAGGGATGTAGGGAGAACGGAAAGTTAAGTATAGATTAACTGAATAATTTAGCAACATAGAAATAGGACTCCTCACCCATGGAGTGTTAGCCCACTTCTTGGAGGCACATGGAAGAGATAGTAGCGATTTAAAAATCAAAGCAATTGAACATGTGAAAAGGAATGAAAGGGGCGGTGATTGTCTCAGATTGCTTAGACAGAGAGATACCTATTGGATCCACACATTAGGTACATTAGAACCACAAGGAATGAATAGAGGAGTGGATCTAGCAGCTTTTATAGATTCCTGATGTGTGGATCCAATGGGTCTCTATTGGTAGTATCTCTGAAAGTGCTCTATCTCAGACGGTTTATATTAAAATATGTTATTATACACACACATATATATGATCACTGTGTCTCTATATGTATATACTGTAGGGTAAAACAAAACAAAAATATCTAAGAGTCATCTAAATATATAGAAGGAAAATCAGAAAGGAATGGGAATACCCTCCTGTCATTTAATTGATGTCTATACAGTGATAACAGTAAGATATTTGGAGCATAATGTAAAGGGGTGTGGAAATATATACATATTAATAAGATATGAACTGTAAAGAAACATTGGTGAGTCTAAATAATATATGAAAGAATCATAAATTGCAACATATTTATATATCCTTGAGATAGAAAAGATATTTCGCTCTATTCTGGAATCTATCCATGCACTATACAAAATGGATAATCAATTACAATATATTCATTTGCCAGACAAAATAGAAAAGGTTTTCAAAGTACCATAAAAATGTATTTATTTATTTATTTGTGTGTATAGCGATATTCATTTTTACTGTTTTTTTATTGATGTATTATTAATTTATATAAGTGTATTACATTTTGTACAGATATGCCATCAATATTAATTATATGTTTTATGAAATTTTTTTTTAGTGTTTTTAATATATATGGTTTTGGTACATATGTTAAACACTTAGGCCTAGATTATGAGTTGTGCGTTAGCCTTAAAAAGCAGAGTTAAGAGGTCCTAACGCTGCTTTTTAACGCCCGCTGGTATTATGAGTCTTGCAGGTACAGGTGTACCGCTCACTTTTTTGGCCAGACTCGGAAATACCACAAATCCACTTACGTCAGTTGCGTATCCTATATTTTCAATGGGACGTGCATAGCGCCGGTATTACGAGTCTGACCAAAAGTGAGCGGTAAACCCTCTCCTGTCAAGACTGGTACCGTATTTAAAAGTCAGTAGTTAAGCGTTTTACACTACAACGCTGTAACATAAAACTCTTAACTAAAGTGCTAAAAAGTACACTAACACCCATAAACTACCTATTAACCCCTAAACCGAGCCCCCCCCCCCCACATCACAAACACTAAAATAAATATTTTAACCCCTAATGTGCCGAACCAGATATTGCCGCCACTATAATAAATAATCTTGAGTAGACATAGGGGTTCTCAATTTTTAATCAGCTCTCCTTATAAGTTGAATATATTAAAACATTGGAGTATCTAATGGCGGTAATAAAAGGTATAGATTAGTTTCCGGGTGATAGTTTCACGTGAATTGTGTGCTAATAGGACATAGAAATATATTAAACAAGCAAATAATAGGATAGTAGTGGTATTATTATCGGTAAATAATGAGTTAGTCAAACAGCGAAAATAACAGGTACAAACATTGAATTAGTCAATGGCGGAAATAACAGGTAACAACATTGAATTAGTCAATGGCAGTAATAACAGGTAAAAAGTAATCACCGGATAACAACGGTACCTGATCTGTGAACTTTTGTATTGATAGTAGACATAAAACGAGCAAACAACCTTAAACAAGTAATATTCTGGTTACTAACAGATTAATAAGCTTACTAAAGCACAAATTGTATATATTTCTTTTGTGCTGTATTATCAGACAGTATATAAAAAAAAACGAGCAAATAAGGCTTTAGAAACAATATGTGTTTTATTAACGGCTACTCAGCCTAACTACTTAGTAACCATTAGCACAATCCATACATCTGCTCAAAATTGTTTATACCAAAAAACAACAGCACAAATGATAAATGAGAATGTGGAATATTACGATACAAAGTCTGAGTCTCTACACATAGATGTTATAATTATCACTATGTACTTTTAATAATTAAATGATTGCCTAAAATAACTCAAACCATATTTACAAGGGGAATATAACTCTTTTTTGCTAACAGCTAATGGTGCTGTGACAAAAGTTGTGACTCACGGAGAACACAGAATAAACCTGGCAAAGAGCAATAGAGTCACAGAAGAAAATATTTCTATATACTGATGGTATTAAAAATAATAAGTGCTTCACTTGGGTAGTTTGTTCATTGGATGCATAGCATCCTAATTTGTAGGTTAACATACTTCTGAATTGTTTCATAAGCAAATAAAGTCACATATTAAAAGATTACTTAAAGAGACAGACTGAATATACAAAACGTATTGAACGTTTGTTCAAAGTTGTTTACACCATAATATAGCAGTACAATTAATAGGTGATAAGCAAATATCAAACTGGGGATATTACGATATTAAATGTCTGAGTCTCCATCTATAGATATTACAACTATAAATATGTGTTTTTTTACGATCAAATAATAAGTTTGCTTACAAGTAATTATAACTACAATTACAAGGTAAAAATTACTCATTCTTGATAAAAGCAGAGTGTGTTTGAAATCAACAATGTTGCAACTCACGCAGTAACAACATAATACTGGCAAAGAGCAACATAATTACAACAAAGTTAAACATCATCATAGCACAATAACAGTACAATAAATAAAAGTGTTGTATAGTTTGAATTCAGATGCATAGCATCAGTTGTTTGAGGCAAACACATCATGAAAGAAAATAAAGTTACATATTATCAAAATAAACTAAAGAGACAGACTGAACGCAAATGCAACAACAAGGCTGTTGATTTTTTTGCCTTTAATCGCAAATTTTGACAACCATTAAGAAGTACAATAGAAAACCACTATTGACTTTTAACTATCCTATCTATTGAGTATAATCTAGCACTGATTACCTATTGAAAACTATATGAGCACACACTAAAATTGTTGTTGAAGTAAGTCATATTGGGGGAAAAATCGACATTAAGAAACATAAGGGGCCCGATCCGATATAAATCGTCGCCCGCAAAAGCCGGCGACACCAATATTTGCGCGGGTTTGGTATCCTTTATACGACGTAACTTAGAAGTTACGCGCGTATACTTCTGCCTTCGCCTGTCGTTTTTTGGGCCTTAGACTGACATACAAAACACGTGCAGTTTGGTATCCAATATACGGCGTAAGGACTTACGCGCGCAGATTTCAGAAAATCTACTCCATTCTCATCTCGCCACAAATTTCAGCCGCAGGAACCCTTGCACTGACTTAGAAACCAACGTAACTCTCTGAAGGCCTATCAAGTGCATGCTTAACAACATACATATCAGCAGCTTGATCACAAATAGTTAACCTCTTCAAAGCATTTATTATTCCTGCCCCTGCAAGTTTGTCAAACCAATCACAAAGGGGTCATCATGGGGCACAAGGGGTCATCATGGGGCACAAGGGGTGCATCATGGGGCACAAGGGGTCATCATGGGGCACAAGGGGTCATCATGGGGCACAAGGGGTGCATCATGGGGCACAAGGGGCACAAGGGGTCATCATGGGGCACAAGGCGTGCATCATGGGGCACAAGGGGTCATCATGGGGCACAAGGGGTCATCATGGGACACAAGGGGTGCTGGAAGCCCTACAATCCCCTGTTGTTCTGTCTACACATGCTGATTCTATAGTTGCTGCTGAGGTCCATGGTGATGGTGCTGCCCCTGCTGCAGCTGGTCATCGAATTACATACTGCGGAGTTCCACTGCATGTAAGTGAAACTACTACAGCTCTTGCTGCCGGAGGGATCACAGCTGGTGCTGCCGGAGGGATGATGACAGGCGGTGCTGCCTGAGGGATCACAGCTGGTGCTGCCTGAGGGATGATGACAGGCGGTGCTGCCTGACGAATGCTGACAGCTCTATGCTCCTCCTCAGATGCTGGAGCTCTTCCAAGCGAAGCAGATGGTGGAGATCTCCGGATGGACTGGTAGTCCCATTGCCGGCTGGTGTGCACCCATTGAGCCTGGTGGTATAATCCCTGACTGGCCTGATATTGGTGGGGGGGTAAAGACATCTACCCTTCGGGGCTGACTTGGCTCCCCCTCCAAGCCAAAGGAATAGTCCTCCGGCCAGGGCTCCTGCCAGGTATCCTCTTGCAATGCTGGCGGCATGAGATCTGGATTGTCAACAGAGGCACTCCAACCCAGCTCATGCCTGGTGACTGGAGGTTCTGTGGAGGAGTCAAATGATGAGAGGGATTAGTACAGTCAGATATATATCCATGTGGGCATACAATGTACATGCTAGGGCCTATACACATTCTCATGTCAAACTCTATAACATGCATGTGCACATTGAGATTTGTGATATGAGGGTTTTTAATATGCAAAGTATACATGTATGTGCTTCATACAATAGTTCTGTGTACATGTCAGTGATGGTGAAAATGTGTTCTTTAAGTGACACTATGGTTGTGATGACTATAGTGTCCATTTACTGAAAACTCTACATGTGGCTTGTGGCCTGTGTTACTCTCAGACATGTTAGTATTTCACTATTCCACCTCATATCATGAATTTCAATGTGTTAAGTAGCATTAAATGGACATTAAACCCATTTTTATTCTTTCATGATTCAGCTAGAGCATGCAATTTTAAACAACTTTGTAATTTACTTCCATTACCTAATTTGCTTCATTCTCTTGATATTCTTAGCTGAAAAGCATATCTAGATAAGCCTAGAAGCTGCTTATTGGTGGCTGCACATCAATGCCTCGTGTGATTGCCTCACCCATGTGCATTGATATTTAATAAACAAAGAATAACAAAATAATTAAAGAAATTAGATAATAGAAGTAAATTGGGATGTTGTTTAAAACTGTATTCTCTATCTGAATAATGAAATAAAAAGATTTGGTTTAATGTCCCTTTAATGTGAAATCTAATTGTAGATGTTTTTGTTAGTAGGCCAAATACCATGCTCCTCATTGTGTACATGAATGTGTGACATTATAGGATGTTATATCTCAAATACATATAATACTGGTGTGTGGGATGTTACTCACCAGCATGATGTGCTGTGGTTGCAATCCCTGAGTCACGAGCCCCTGGAAGTCCACAGACTGCTGTTATGCTCAGGGACCTACGAATGAGCTCCTGCCACTCGTTATATTCTGCCTCCTGGTGAGGCCCACCTCCTGTTGCCCTCTGGGACATTGCTTCTTGGCCCATCTTCTCCTTGACTCTCCTCTTGCAATCGTTCCACCTTTTCTTTAGGCCATCCACAGTTCTCCTCTGCTGGGACACACCATTAACTGCCTCCTCCACCTTCAGCCAGGCATCTTTACGCCTACGGGCAACTCCTTTGCCCTTCTCTTGGCCAAAGAGGGAGGTATGGTTCTCCAGGACGTCCTGGACTAGAGCGAGGTTTTCAGCAAAGGAGAAGTTGGGGCACCTCATATGCTCCTCGTCCTGGGCCACCTGGCTCCCTCCCTGGGATGTCCCTGGTGTGGGTTCCTCCCTATCCTCTCCCTCCTCCCCCCTTCTATCCCCATGTGCACCCTCTATCCCTCTTCTACTGAGTGTGCCTGGCCTTGGGGCAACCCCACTCCCATCCTCCCTTCTAAGTCTCCCTCTCTCCACCCCACTGACTCCCTGACGGGGACCCTGCTGCTCTTCCTGACCATAATCCTCTCCCTGCAACTCCCCTTCCCTCCTCCCCCCGCCCAAGCTCTCCCTGACATCCTCACACTAAACACACTCACACTCACTCCCACTTCAATCACACACAATCACAACCAAACACTCAGCCTTTCACACTGTAAAAGATAAATAAAATGTGTAAGGTGTTATAAAAAATTTTTTTGTGTATTTTGTATATGTGTGTATGCAAAATGTGTGCAATCTGTAAAAAAGTGACAGTAATGTACAAGCTTAACAAATCCACCAAATCCGACCTAACTAAATATATGCAATGCGCCTCTCTCTCTACTCTAACCACTTTCTCCTACTCACTGTAGTGTGCTGTAGCTCCAAGAACCAACCAAACACACTAAAGAAAATGGCGGCTGCGCAGGGGTTTAAGTATGATTTTTGAATGGCGTAATTACGTAGCGCATCTTTTAGAACTGGCAGTTAGTTTTTACAATTCGTTGCCTAATTTGCATAAAACTACACTTTATTGAGACTTTACGTGAACAAAATACTGGCGTAAGTACTTACGACGACTAAAATGTGTATTTGCGCACATTTTAGCTGATCACCGGTTTTTCATACTTACGCCAGTTTAGCATCTGATGGCGCAGTATATTGGATAGGTTGAGTTGCGAGGTGAAATTACGGGTGGCGCGGGTTCCCTCGCTTGCGCCGAAAACTACGCCGTATATCGGATTGCGCCCAAGGTTGTTTATATCAAGCCAGAAATAAGGCTAAGTGAATTAAATAAACGACACCTTATAGTTATAACAAGATTGTAACCTCATAGTTCTTATTTCTTACACTACCTAAAGAATTACCGTTAAAATACACACTAAGGAGATGTGTTTTTAACCTAGTGAGGGCAGCAGATCATTAGATACTGAAGCTGTCTTTTTTAGCAAATACACAATAAAAGTTAGATTTTATTAACATTTATTCTACTATCTGCACCACAGTCCAAGTGATAATTACAAACAGTGCATAGAAGCATACCCTTTTTGACAGAACTCACATACTAGTGATCTATGTCTACTCAAGATTAATTATTTTCATGCTTAAGCACTGCTCCTTATGAAAACCCATATAATATATATATAATTTTGACAAGGTATCAAAGGAGAATCAAAAGCATATGTACTCAAGGATATAAAAATAATCAGAATGAAAATTTCCTCAGATTATTGTTCCTCAACCCTTTTTTTTATAAAATTTAATAAATATATTAACCCCTTAACCGCCGCACTCCCGCATCGCAAACACTATTTAAATATTATTAACCCCTAATCTGCCGGCCCTAACATTGCCGACACCTACCTACATTTATTAACCCCTAATCTGCCGTCCCCAACGTCGCCGCCAGTCTAGTGATGTCGCGAATAGTTCGCCGGTGAATAGTTCCCGGCGAACATAGCATGTTCGCGTTCGCCGCGGCGGGCGAACATATGCAATGTTCGATCCGCCCCCTATTCGTCATCATTGAGTAAACTTTGACCCTGTATCTCACAGTCTGCAGACACATTCCAGCCAATCAGCAGCAGACCCTCCCTCCCAGACCCTCCCAGCTCCTGGACAGCAGCCATTTTAGATTCATTCGGAAGCTGTATTGTTAGTGAGAGGAGAGACAGTGTAGCTGCTGGTGATTTAATAGGGAAATTGATAGCTAGGCTAGTGTATTCAGTGTCCACTACAGTCCTGAAGGACTCATCTGATCTCTGCTGTAAGGACAGCACCCCAAAAAGTCCTTTTTAGGGCTAGAACATCATTTTTTAAAAAAAAAAAAAAAATTTCCTGTGTAATCTAATTGCAGTTGCCTGCCTGCCAAGCCAATTGCCCAGTGCCACCACTCATATCTGGTGTAACAGTAGTGTAAATTTAAAAAAAAAAACTTTTTTGACTGTGAAACATCAGTCTGCTAGTGTAATCTAATTGCAGTTGCCTGCCTGCCAGCGTGTGTGCCAGGCCCACTTGCCCAGTGCCACCACTCATATCTGGTGTAACAGTAGTGTAAATTAAAAAAAAAAAAAAATCTTTTTTGACTGTGAAACATCAGTCTGCTTGTGTAATCTAATTGCAGTTGCCTGCCTGCCAGCATGTGTGCCAGGCCCACTTGCCCAGTGCCACCACTCATATCTGGTGTAACAGTAGTGTAAATTTTAAAAAAAAAAACTTTTTTGACTGTGAAACATCAGTCTGCTAGTGTAATCTAATTGCAGTTGCCTGCCTGCCAGCGTGTGTGCCAGGCCCACTTGCCCAGTGCCACCACTCATATCTGGTGTAACAGTAGTGTACATTTAAAAAAAAATAACTTTTTTGACTGTGAAACATCAGTCTGCTTGTGTAATCTAATTGCAGTTGCCTGCCTGCCAGCGTGTGTGCCAGGCCCACTTGCCCAGTGCCACCACTCATATCTGGTGTAACAGTAGTGTAAATTTAAAAAAAAAAAATATTTTGACTGTGAAACATCAGTCTGCTTGTGCAATCTAATTGCAGTTGCCTGCCTGCCAGCGTGTGTGCCAGGCCCACTTGCCCAGTGCCACCACTCATATCTGGTGTAACAGTAGTGTAAATTTAAAAAAAAAACTTTTTTGACTGTGAAACATCAGTCTGCTAGTGTAATCTAATTGCAGTTGCCTGCCTGCCAGCGTGTGTGCCAAGCCCACTTGTCCAGTGCCACCACTCATATCTGGTGTAACAGTAGTGTAAATTTAAAAAAAAATACTTTTTTGACTGTGAAACATCAGTCTGCTTGTATAATCTAATTGCAGTTGCCTGCCTGCCAGCATGTGTGCCAGGCTCACAGCGTATACTGTGCCCACTTGCTCATATCTGGTGTAACAGTAGTGTAAATTTAAAAACAAAAAACCTTTTGGACTGTGAAACATCAGTCTGCTTTTTTGTGTCAGGCTCACAGCGTATACTGTGCCCACTTGCCCAGTGCCACCACTCATATCTTGTTTAATAGTAGTGTAAGTGTACATTTAAAAACAAAAAAAACTTTTTGGACTGTGAAACATCAGTCTGCTTTTTTGTTTCAGGCTCACAGCTTATACTGGGCCCACTTGCCCAGTGCCACCACTCATATCTTGTTTAATAGTAGTGTAAGTGTACATTTAAAAAAATAAAAACTTTTTGGACTGTGAAACATCAGTCTGCTTTTTTGTGTCAGTCTCACAGCGTATACTGTGCCCACTTGCCCAGTGCCACCACTCATATCTTGTTTAATAGTAGTGTAAGTGTACATTTAAAAAAATAAAAACTTTTTGGACTGTGAAACATCAGTCTGCTTTTTTGTGTCAGGCTCACAGCGTATACTGTGCCCACTTGCCCAGTGCCACCACTCATATCTTGTTTAATAGTAGTGTAAGTGTACATTTAAAAAAATAAAAACTTTTTGGACTGTGAAACATCAGTCTGCTTTTTTGTGTCAGGCTCACAGCGTATACTGTGCCCACTTGCCCAGTGCCACCACTCATATCTTGTTTAATAGTAGTGTAAGTGTACATTTAAAAAAATAAAAACTTTTTGGACTGTGAAACATGTCTGCTTTTTTGTGTCAGGCTCACAGTGTATACTGTGCCCACTTGCCCAGTGCCACCACTCATATCTTGTTTAATAGTAGTGTAAGTGTACATTTAAAAAAAATAAAAACTTTTTGGACTGTGAAACATCAGTCTGCATTTTTGTGTCAGGCTCACAGCGTATACTGGGCCCACTTGCCCAGTGCCACCACTCATATCTTGTTTAATAGTAGTGTAAGTGTACATTTAAAAACAAAAAAAAAATTTTGGACTGTGAAACATCAGTCTGCTTTTTTGTTTCAGGCTCACAGCTTATACTGGGCCCACTTGCCCAGTGCCACCACTCATATCTTGTTTTATAGTAGTGTAAGTGTACATTTAAAAAAATAAAAACTTTTTGGACTGTGAAACATCAGTCTGCTTTTTTGTGTCAGGCTCACAGCGTATACTGGGCCCACTTGCCCAGTGCCACCACTCATATCTTGTTTAATAGTAGTGTAAGTGTACATTTAAAAAAATAAAAACTTTTTGGACTGTGAAACATCAGTCTGCTTTTTTGTGTCAGGCTCACAGCTTATACTGTGCCCACTTGCCCAGTGCCACCACTCATATCTTGTTTAATAGTAGTGTAAGTGTACAATTAAAAAAATAAAAACTTTTTGGACTGTGAAACATCAGTCTGCTTTTTTGTGTCAGGCTCACAGCGTATACTGTGCCCACTTGCCCAGTGCCACCACTCATATCTTGTTTAATAGTAGTGTAAGTGTACATTTACAAAAATAAAAACTTTTTGGACTGTGAAACATCAGTCTGCTTTTTTGTGTCAGGCTCACAGCGTATACTGTGCCCACATGCCCAGTGGCACCACACATATCTTGTTTAATAGTAGTGTAAGTGTACATTTAAAAAAAATAAAAACTTTTTGGATTGTGTAACATCAGTCTGCATTTTTGTGTCAGGCTCACAGCGTATACTGGGCCCACTTGCCCAGTGCCACCACTCATATCTTGTTTAATAGTAGTGTAAGTGTACATTTAAAAACAAAAAAAAATTTTTGGACTGTGAAACATCAGTCTGCTTTTTTGTTTCAGACTCACAGCTTATACTGGGCCCACTTGCCCAGTGCCACCACTCATATCTTGTTTAATAGTAGTGTAAGTGTACATTTAAAAAAATAAAAACTTTTTGGACTGTGAAACATCAGTCTGCTTTTTTGTGTCAGGCTCACAGCGTATACTGTGCCCACTTACCCAGTGCCACCACTCATATCTTGTTTAATAGTAGTGTAAGTGTACATTTACAAAAATAAAAACTTTTTGGACTGTGAAACATCAGTCTGCTTTTTTGTGTCAGGCTCACAGCGTATACTGTGCCCACATGCCCAGTGGCACCACTCATATCTTGTTTAATAGTAGTGTAAGTGTACATTTAAAAAAAATAAAAACTTTTTGGACTGTGAAACATCAGTCTGCTTTTTTGTGTCAGGCTCACAGCGTATACTGGGCCCACTTGCCCAGTGCCACCACTCATATCTTGTTTAATAGTAGTGTAAGTGTACATTTAAAAACAAAAAAAACTTTTTGGACTGTGAAACATCAGTCTGCTTTTTTGTATCAGGCTCACAGCGTATACTGTGCCCACTTGCCCAGTGCCACCACTCATATCTTGTTTAATAGTAGTATAAGTGTACATTTAAAAAAATAAAAACGTTTTGGACTGTGAAACATCAGTCTGCTTTTTTGTTTCAGACTCACAGCTTATACTGGGCCCACTTGCCCAGTGCCACCACTCATATCTTGTTTAATAGTAGTGTAAGTGTACATTTAAAAAGTAAAAACTTTTTGGACTGTGAAACATCAGTCTGCTTTTTTGTGTCAGGCTCACAGCGAATACTGTGCCCACTTACCCAGTGCCACCACTCATATCTTGTTTAATAGTAGTGTAAGTGTACATTTACAAAAATAAAAACTTTTTGGACTGTGAAACATCAGTCTGCTTTTTTGTGTCAGGCTCACAGCGTATACTGTGCCCACATGCCCAGTGGCACCACTCATATCTTGTTTAATAGTAGTGTAAGTGTACATTTAAAAAAAATAAAAACTTTTTGGACTGTGAAACATCAGTCTGCTTTTTTGTGTCAGGCTCACAGCGTATACTGGGCCCACTTGCCCAGTGCCACCACTCATATCTTGTTTAATAGTAGTGTAAGTGTACATTTAAAAACAAAAAAAACTTTTTGGACTGTGAAACATCAGTCTGCTTTTTTGTGTCAGGCTCACAGCGTATACTGTGCCCACTTGCCCAGTGCCACCACTCATATCTTGTTTAATAGTAGTATAAGTGTACATTTAAAAAAATAAAAACGTTTTGGACTGTGAAACATCAGTCTGCTTTTATGTGTCAGGCTAGTGTATTCAGTGTCCACTACAGTCCTGAAGGACTCATCTGATCTCTGCTGTAAGGACAGCACCCCAAAAAGCCCTTTTGAGGGCTAGAACATCATTTTTTTTTAATTTTTTTTTTCCTGTCTAATCTAATTACAGTTGCCTGACTGCCAAGCCAATTGCCCAGTGCCAGCCAAGCCAATTGCCCAGTGCCACCACTCATATCTGGTGTAACAGTAGTGTAAATTAAAAAAAAAAACTTTTTTGACTGTGAAACATCAGTCTGCTAGTGTAATCTAATTGCAGTTGCCTGCCTGCCAGCGTGTGTGCCAAGCCCACTTGCCCAGTGCCACCACTCATATCTGGTGTAACAGTAGTGTAAATTAAAAAAAAAAAACTTTTTTGACTGTGAAACATCAGTCTGCTAGTGTAATCTAATTGCAGTTGCCTGCCTGCCAGCGTGTGTGCCAAGCCCACTTGCCCAGTGCCACCACTCATATCTGGTGTAACAGTAGTGTAAATTAAAAAAAAAATACTTTTTTGACTGTGAAACATCAGTCTGCTTGTGTAATCTAATTGCAGTTGCCTGCCTGCCAGCATGTGTGCCAGGCTCACAGCGTATACTGTGCCCACTTGCTCATATCTGGTGTAACAGTAGTGTAAATTTAAAATCAAAAAACATTTTGGACTGTGAAACATCAGTCTGATTTTTTGTGTCAGGCTCACAGCGTATACTGTGCCCACTTGCCCAGTGCCACCACTCATATCTTGTTTAATAGTAGTGTAAGTGTACTTTTAAAAAAATAAAACTTTTTGGACTGCGAAACATCAGTCTGCTTTTTTGTTTCAGGCTCACAGCTTATACTGGGCCCACTTGCCCAGTGCCACCACTCATATCTTGTTTAATAGTAGTGTAAGTGTACATTTAAAAAAATAAAAACTTTTTGGACTGTGAAACATCAGTCTGCTTTTTTGTGTCAGGCTCACAGCGTATACTGTGCCCACTTGCCCAGTGCCACCACTCATATTTTGTTTAATAGTAGTGTAAGTGTACATTTAAAAAAATAAAAACTTTTTGGACTGTGAAACATCAGTCTGCTTTTTTGTGTCAGGCTCACAGCATATACTGTGCCCACTTGCCCAGTGCCACCACTCATATCTTGTTTAATAGTAGTGTAAGTGTACATTTAAAAAAAATAAAAACTTTTTGGACTGTGAAACATCAGTCTGCATTTTTGTGTCAGGCTCACAGCGTATACTGTGCCCACTTGCCTAGTGCCACCACTCATATCTTGTTTAATAGTAGTGTAAGTGTACATTTAAAAAAATAAAAACTTTTTGGACTGTGAAACATCAGTCTGCTTTTTTGTGTCAGGCTCACAGCGTATACTGTGCCACTTGCCTAGTGCCACCACTCATATCTTGTTTAATAGTAGTGTAAGTGTACATTTAAAAAAATAAAAACTTTTTGGACTGTGAAACATCAGTCTGCTTTTTTGTGTCAGGCTCACAGCAAATACTGTGCCCACTTGCCCAGTGCCACCACTCATATCTTGTTTAATAGTAGTGTAAGTGTACATTTAAAAAAATAAAAACTTTTTGGACTGTGAAACATCAGTCTGCTTTTTTGTGTCAGGCTCACAGCGTATACTGTGCCCACTTGCCCAGTGCCACCACTCATATCTTGTTTAATAGTAGTGTAAGTGTACATTTAAAAAAATAAAAACTTTTTGGACTGTGAAACATCAGTCTGCTTTTTTGTGTCAGGCTCACAGCGTATACTGTGCCCACTTGCCCAGTGCCACCACTCATATCTTGTTTAATAGTAGTGTAAGTGTACATTTAAAAAAAATAAAAACTTTTTGGACTGTGAAACATCAGTCTGCATTTTTGTGTCAGGCTCACAGCGTATACTGGGTCCACTTGCCCAGTGCCACCACTCATATCTTGTTTAATAGTAGTGTAAGTGTACATTTAAAAACAAAAAAAACTTTTTGTACTGTGAAACATCAGTCTGCTTTTTTGTGTCAGACTCACAGCGTATACTGGGCCCACTTGCCCAGTGCCACCACTCATATCTTGTTTAATAGTAGTGTAAGTGTACATTAAAAAAAATAAAAACTTTTTGGACTGTGAAACATCAGTCTGCTTTTTTGTGTCAGGCTCACAGCGTATACTGTGCCCACTTGCCCAGTGCCACCACTCATATCTTTTTTAATAGTAGTGTAAGTGTACATTTAAAAAAATAAAAACTTTTTGGACTGTGAAACATCAGTCTGCTTTTTTGTGTCAGGCTCAGAGCGTATACTGTGCCCACTTGCCCAGTGCCACCACTCATATCTTGTTTAATAGTAGTGTAAGTGTACATTTAAAAAAAATAAAAACTTTTTGGACTGTGAAACATCAGTCTGCATTTTTGTGTCAGGCTCACAGCGTATACTGTGCCCACTTGCCTAGTGCCACCACTCATATCTTGTTTAATAGTAGTGTAAGTGTACATTTAAAAAAATAAAAACTTTTTGGACTGTGAAACATCAGTCTGCTTTTTTGTGTCAGGCTCACAGCGTATACTGTGCCACTTGCCTAGTGCCACCACTCATATCTTGTTTAATAGTAGTGTAAGTGTACATTTAAAAAAATAAAAACTTTTTGGACTGTGAAACATCAGTCTGCTTTTTTGTGTCAGGCTCACAGCAAATACTGTGCCCACTTGCCCAGTGCCACCACTCATATCTTGTTTAATAGTAGTGTAAGTGTACATTTAAAAAAATAAAAACTTTTTGGACTGTGAAACATCAGTCTGCTTTTTTGTGTCAGGCTCACAGCGTATACTGTGCCCACTTGCCCAGTGCCACCACTCATATCTTGTTTAATAGTAGTGTAAGTGTACATTTAAAAAAATAAAAACTTTTTGGACTGTGAAACATCAGTCTGCTTTTTTGTGTCAGGCTCACAGCGTATACTGTGCCCACTTGCCCAGTGCCACCACTCATATCTTGTTTAATAGTAGTGTAAGTGTACATTTAAAAAAAATAAAAACTTTTTGGACTGTGAAACATCAGTCTGCATTTTTGTGTCAGGCTCACAGCGTATACTGGGTCCACTTGCCCAGTGCCACCACTCATATCTTGTTTAATAGTAGTGTAAGTGTACATTTAAAAACAAAAAAAACTTTTTGTACTGTGAAACATCAGTCTGCTTTTTTGTGTCAGACTCACAGCGTATACTGGGCCCACTTGCCCAGTGCCACCACTCATATCTTGTTTAATAGTAGTGTAAGTGTACATTAAAAAAAATAAAAACTATTTGGACTGTGAAACATCAGTCTGCTTTTTTGTGTCAGGCTCACAGCGTATACTGTGCCCACTTGCCCAGTGCCACCACTCATATCTTTTTTAATAGTAGTGTAAGTGTACATTTAAAAAAATAAAAACTTTTTGGACTGTGAAACATCAGTCTGCTTTTTTGTGTCAGGCTCAGAGCGTATACTGTGCCCACTTGCCCAGTGCCACCACTCATATCTTGTTTAATAGTAGTGTAAGTGTACATTTACAAAAAATAAAAACTTTTTGGACTGTGAAACATCAGTCTGCTTTTTTGTGTCAGGCTCACAGCGTATACTGTGCCCACTTGCCCAGTGCCACCACTCATATCTTGTTTAATAGTAGTGTAAGTGTACATTTACAAAAATAAAAACTTTTTGGACTGTGAAACATCAGTCTGCTTTTTTGTGTCAGGCTCACAGCGTATACTGGGCCCACTTGCCCAGTGCCACCACTCATATCTTGTTTAATAGTAGTGTAAGTGTACATTTAAAAAAATAAAAACTTTTTGGACTATGAAACATCAGTCTGCTTTTTTGTGTCAGGCTCACAGCGTATACTGGGCCCACTTGCCCAGTGCCACCACTCATATCTTGTTTAATAGTAGTGTAAGTGTACATTTAAAAACAAAAAAAAACTTTTTGGACTGTGAAACATCAGTCTGCTTTTTTGTTTCAGGCTCACAGCTTATACTGGGCCCACTTGCCCAGTGCCACCACTCATATCTTGTTTAATAGTAGTGTAAGTGTACATTTAAAAAAATAAAAACTTTTTGGACTGTGAAACATCAGTCTGCTTTTTTGTGTCAGGCTAGTGTATTCAGTGTCCACTACAGTCCTGAAGGACTCATCTGATCTCTGCTGTAAGGACAGCACCCCAAAAAGCTCTTTTTAGGGCTAGAACACCATTTTTTTTATTATTTTTTTTCCTGTGTAATCTAATTGCAGTTGCCTGCCTGCCAAGCCAATTGCCCAGTGCCACCACTCATATCTGGTGTAACAGTAGTGTAAATTTAAAAAAAAAAACTTTTTTGACTGTGAAACATCAGTCTGCTAGTGTAATCTAATTGCAGTTGCCTGCCTGCCAGCGTGTGTGCCAGGCCCACTTGCCCAGTGCCACCACTCATATTTGGTGTAACAGTAGTGTAAATTAAAAAAAACAAAAAAACTTTTTTGACTGTGAAACATCAGTCTGCTTGTGTAATCTAATTGCAGTTGCCTGCCTGCCAGCATGTGTGCCAGGCCCACTTGCCCAGTGCCACCACTCATATCTGGTGTAACAGTAGTGTAAATTAAAAAAAAAAAAACTTTTTTGACTGTGAAACATCAGTCTGCTAGTGTAATCTAGTTGCAGTTGCCTGCCTACCAGAGTGTGTGCCAGGCCCACTTGCCCAGTGCCACCACTCATATCTGGTGTAACAGTAGTGTACATTTAAAAAAACAAAACTTTTTTGACTGTGAAACATCAGTCTGCTTGTGTAATCTAATTGAAGTTGCCTGCCTGCCAGTGTGTGTGCCAGGCCCACTTGCCCAGTGCCACCACTCATATCTGGTGTAACAGTAGTGTAAATTTAAAAAAAAACAAAACTTTTTTGACTGTGAAACATCAGTCTGCTTGTGTAATCTAATTGCAGTTGCCTGCCTGCCTGCCAGCGTGTGTGCCAGGCCCACTTGCCCAGTGCCACCACTCATATCTGGTGTAACAGTAGTGTAAATTTTAAAAAAAAACTTTTTTGACTGTGAAACATCAGTCTGCTTGTGTAATCTAATTGCAGTTGCCTGCCTGCCAGCGTGTGTACGAAGCCCACTTGCCCAGTGCCACCACTCATATCTGGTGTAACAGTAGTGTAAATATAAAAAAAAAACCTTTTTTGACTGTGAAACATCAGTCTGCTAGTGTAATCTAATTGCAGTTGCCTGTCTGCCAGCGTGTGTGCCAAGCCCACTTGCCCAGTGCCACCACTCATATCTGGTGTAACAGTAGTGTAAATTTAAAAACAAAAAACTTTTTGGACTGTGAAACATCAGTCTGCTTTTTTGTGTCAGGCTCACAGCGTATACTGTGCCCACTTGCCCAGTGCCACCACTCATATCTTGTTTAATAGTAGTGTAAGTGTACATTTAAAAACAAAAAAAACTTTTTGGACTGTGAAACATAAGTCTGCTTTTTTGTTTCAGGCTCACAGCTTATGCTGGGCCCACTTGCCCAGTGCCACCACTCATATCTTGTTTAATAGTAGTGTAAGTGTACATTTAAAAAAATAAAAACTTTTTGGACTGTGAAACATCAGTCTGCTTTTTTGTGTCAGGCTCACAGCGTATACTGTGCCCACTTGCCCAGTGCCACCACTCATATCTTGTTTAATAGTAGTGTAAGTGTACATTTAAAAAAATAAAAACTTTTTGAACTGTGAAACATCAGTCTGCTTTTTTGTGTCAGGCTCACAGCGTATACTGTGCCCACTTGCCTAGTGCCACCACTCATATCTTGTTTAATAGTAGTGTAAGTGTACATTTAAAAAAATAAAAACTTTTTGAACTGTGAAACATCAGTCTGCTTTTTTGTGTCAGGCTCACAGCGTATACTGTGCCCACTTGCCTAGTGCCACCACTCATATCTTGTTTAATAGTAGTGTAAGTGTACATTTAAAAAAATAAAAACTTTTTGGACTGTGAAACATCAGTCTGCTTTTTTGTGTCAGGCTCACAGCGTATACTGTGCCCACTTGCCCAGTGCCACCACTCATATCTTGTTTAATAGTAGTGTAAGTGTACATTTAAAAAAAATAAAAACTTTTTGGACTGTGAAACATCAGTCTGCATTTTTGTGTCAGGCTCACAGCGTATACTGGGTCCACTTGCCCAGTGCCACCACTCATATCTTGTTTAATAGTAGTGTAAGTGTACATTTACAAAAATAAAAACTTTTTGGACTGTGAAACATCAGTCTGCTTTTTTGTGTCAGGCTCACAGCGTATACTGTGCCCACTTGCCCAGTGCCACCACTCATATCTTGTTTAATAGTAGTGTAAGTGTACATTTAAAAAAAATAAAAACTTTTTGGACTGTGAAACATCAGTCTGCATTTTTTTATCAGGCTCACAGCGTATACTGGGCCCACTTGCCCAGTGCCACCACTCATATCTTGTTTAATAGTAGTGTAAGTGTACATTTAAAAAAATAAAAACTTTTTGGACTGTGAAACATCAGTCTGCTTTTTTTGTGTCAGGCTCACAGCGTATACTGTCAAACGAAAATTATCAATCCTTGGATTGATGGAGTGTACACCTATATAGCACTCATTCCCTAATTGATAGTGACAAAAATTGGACAAGAGCTGTGTCTCCTTGGAGGAGAGTGTGCGTGGGGATGTTTATTAAAATATAACCTTTATTGGTAATCTTTTAAAAATATACGGCAACAAACACAATTGACATACAAACTTTATTAAAAACACAGGTTTGGGTCTTAATAGATTATTATCCGTTATTCACGGAGTACATTACGTGGTTGTGTTGTGTTTCAGAAATTACTTGGGTTGGAGGTCAGGTTAATCCCAGTGATTATATAGTGATTTATTATACTTTGAGCTTATATTTGAGAAGGCTGTGGTATTGTGACATTTACTCTGTTGTTATATGAGTGATCTGTGACTCAACTTTCAAATCAAATTTTGATATTAAAGGTATTAGCGTAAATATTCCATGTTATCACCAATATTTATTATTAATGCTTGTAAAATTGCATTTCATATGTATCTTGGTGAGACACTGCTTAATTTCCTAGTAGTTGTCTTGTTATTTCAGTATGATATTGTGGGAAATATATGTATACTGCTGTTTTAAGTAGCCTCCTAACTATATAGATACTGAAAGTACTTTATGTGTATAGTATAGTAATACTGGTCGGTAAGTTAATGTATCAACCCCTGTGATATCTTGGATCGTGTATTTATCAATACTTAAGTATGCACAAGCATTGTGCTTAAATCACAAGCATTGTGCTTGATATCTTAGATCGTATATTTATCAATACTTAAGTATGCACAAACATTGTGCTTGAATCATTACACAGAAATTGTATTTTTTAAATTTCTTGGAATTTTTAAAGTTCATAGTGTGTACTATACTTGTTATAACAGTAGCATATTTAAGTAATTTAGTAGCTCTATTGGATCTTAGCGTTAGGATCTTACGATGTAAGAGTTATAATATTCTTGTGAGTATACTTTAATGTTACAAGAAAGTAGCTGTTCTGGTATGAAAATTATGCTCTTAGTATGTATCAACTATTACTAAGTGGTCTTAAATAATTAAAGCATGTTGTCCTCTTAGGCCTTAGGAGTTGTTAGCGGTATTGTGGTGTGAGTTTGCTGAATATTGGCGTTTTTTTCTGTGTATTTAAATATTCGTACTCCTAACCGCTTGCTGAATGCTTGCTTTTGATACTGGTTGTTTTTTAAAGTAATTCGCTAAGTACTTGCATTATTATATCTGGGCTTAATGTGTCGCCTATATAACTGTTTGCAATATTTGCAATACTTGCGATATTGTATCTATGTTGGTGTATAACAATATTAACCGCTTACAAAATCCAGGCTTAATGTATCACATGTGTCTAAGCTTAATGTATCACATATATAGCTACTTGCAGTATTTGCAATCCTTGTGATACCGTATCTATATCTGGTTTTTAATAATGTTAACCGCTTACTAAATCCTAGGCTATACCTGTCAATTTGGCGTGGGGTGCTTCGCTAAATATTGACAGTGTTGTATATATCTTTTAGAGCTCCATAAATCTGGCCGTTGGCCAGTTCTAGGCTTCTAATATCAAATGCTCATGCTACTGAATAAACTCAGTTTACAAGTAAATTTACTTAATATTGTGCACAACCACAATAGTTATATATACTATAAAGATATATATGCCCACTTGCCCAGTGCCACCACTCATATCTTGTTTAATAGTAGTGTAAGTGTACATTTAAAAAAATAAAAACTTTTTGGACTGTGAAACATCAGTCTGCTTTTTTGTGTCAGGCTCACAGTGTATACTGTGCCCACTTGCCCAGTGCCACCACTCATATCTTGTTTAATAGTAGTGTAAGTGTACATTTACAAAAATAAAAACTTTTTGGACTGTGAAACATCAGTCTGCTTTTTTGTGTCAGGCTCACAGCGTATACTGGCCCACTTTCCCAGTGCCACCACTCATATCTTGTTTAATAGTAGTGTAAGTGTACATTTAAAAACAAAAAAACTTTTTGGACTGTGAAACATCAGTCTGCTTTTTTGTTTCAGGCTTACAGCTTATACTGGGCCCACTTGCCCAGTGCCACCACTTATATCTTGTTTAATAGTAGTGTAAGTGTACATTAAAAAAAATAAAAACTTTTTGGACTGTGAAACATCAGTCTGCTTTTTTGTGTCAGGCTCACAGCGTATACTGTGCTCACTTGCCCAGTGCCACCACTCATATCTTGTTTAATAGTAGTGTAAGTGTACATTTAAAAAAATAAAAACTTTTCGGACAGTGAAACATCAGTCTGCTTTTTTGTGTCAGGCTCACAGCGTATACTGTGCCCACTTGCCCAGTGGCACCACTCATATCTTGTTTAATAGTAGTGTAAGTGTACATTTAAAAAAAATAAAAACTTTTTGGACTGTGAAACATCAGTCTGCTTTTTTTGTGTCAGGCTCACAGCGTATACTGGGCCCACTTGCCCAGTGCCACCACTCATATCTTGTTTAATAGTAGTGTAAGTGTACATTTAAAAACAAAAAAAACTTTTTGGACTGTGAAACATCAGTCTGCTTTTTTGTGTCAGGCTCACAGCGTATACTGTGCCCACTTGCCCAGTTCCACCACTGATATATTGTTTAATAGTAGTGTAAGTGTACATTTAAAAAAATAAAAACTTTTCGGACTGTGAAACATCAGTCTGCTTTTTTGTGTCAGGCTCACAGCTTATACTGGGCCCACTTGCCCAGTAGCACCATTCATATCTTGTTTAATAATAGTGTAAGTGTAGATTTAAACAAATTAAAAAAATTTGGACTGTGAAACATCAGTCTGCTTTTTTGTGTCAGGCTCACAGCGTATACTGGGCCCACTTGCCCAGTTCCACCACTCATATCTTGTTTAATAGTAGTGTAAGTGTACATTTAAAAACAAAAAAAACTTTTTGGACTGTGAAACATCAGTCTGCTTTTTTGTGTCAGGCTCACAGCTTATACTGGGCCCACTTGCCCAGTTCCACCACTCATATCTTGTTTAATAGTAGTGTAAGTGTACATTAAAAAAAATAAAAACTTTTTGGACTGTGAAACATCAGTCTGCTTTTTTGTGTCAGGCTCACAGCGTATACTGTGCCCACTTGCCCAGTGCCACCACTCATATCTTGTTTAATAGTAGTGTAAGTGTACATTTAAAAAAATAAAAACTTTTTGGACTGTGAAACATCAGTCTGCTTTTTTGTGTCAGGCTCACAGATTATACTGGGCCCACTTGCCCAGTGCCACCACTCATATCTTGTTTAATAGTAGTGTAAGTGTACATTTAAAAAAATAAAAACTTTTTGGACTGTGAAACATCAGTCTGCTTTTTCTCCAACATTGGTGTGTACGGTCCATGGCGTCATCCTTACTTGTGGGATATTCTCTTCCCCAACAGGAAATGGCAAAGAGTCCCAGCAAAGCTGGTCACATGATCCCTCCTAGGCTCCGCCCACCCCAGTCATTCTCTTTGCCGTTGCACAGGCAACATCTCCACGGAGATGGTTAAGAGTTTTTTGGTGTTTAAATGTAGTTTTATTCTTCTATCAAGTGTTTGTTATTTTAAAATAGTGCTGGTATGTACTATTTACTCTGAAACAGAAAAGGATGAAGATTTCTGTTTGTAAGAGGAAGATGATTTTAGCAGACAGTAACTAAAATCGATTGCTGTTTCCACACAGGACTGTTGAGATGAAGTAACTTCAGTTGGGGGAAACAGTTAGCAGTCTTTTCTGCTTAAGGTATGACTAGCCATATTTCTAACAAGACCATGTAATGCTGGAAGGCTGTCATTTCCCCTCATGGGGACCGGTAAGCCATTTTCTTAGTTAAACATAAAAGAATAAAGGGCTTCAAAAAGGGCTTAAAAACTGGTAGACATTTTTCTGGGCTAAAACAATTGCTTTACTAGGCATATTATGCAGATTCTAACTAATTATTGGTATTATAATCTTGGGGAACGTTTAGAAAAACGGCAGGCACTGTGTTGGACACCTTTTTCAGATGGGGGCCTTTCTAGTTATAGACAGAGCCTCATTCTGGGACTGTATAGGGGTTAAATGTTAAAACAGCTCCGGTTCCGTTAATTTAAGGGTTAAAGCTCTGAAATTTGGTGTGCAATACTTTTAATGCTTTAAGACACTGTGGTGAAATTTTGGTGAATTTTGTACAATTCCTTCATACTTTTTCACATATTCAGTAATAAAGTGTTTTCAGTTTGAAATTTAAAGTGACAGTAACGGTTTTATTTTAAAACGTTTTTTGTGCTTTGTTGACAAGTTTAAGCCTGTTTAACATGTCTGTACCATCAGATAAGCTATGTTCTATATGTATGAAAGCCAATGTGTCTCCTCATTTAAATTTATGTGATAATTGTGCCATAGTGTCCAAACAAAGTAAGGACAGTAATGCAACAGATAATGATATTGCCCAAGATGATTCCTCAAATGAGGGGAGTAAACATGATACTACATCATCCCCTACTGTGTCTACACCAGTTATGCCCACACAGGAGGCCCCTAGTACATCTAGTGCGCCAATACTTATTACCATGCAACATTTAACGGCTGTAATGGATAACTCCATAGCAAATCTTTTATCCAAAATGCCTACTTATCAGAGAAAGCGCGATTGCTCTGTTTTAAACACTGAAGAGCAAGAGGACGCTGATGATAACTGTTCTGACATACCCTCACACCAATCTCAAGGGGCCATGAGGGAGGTTTTGTCTGATGGAGAAATTTCAGATTCAGGAAAAATTTCTCATCAAGCTGAACCTGATGTTGTGACATTTAAATTTAAATTAGAACATCTCCGCGCACTGCTTAAGGAGGTGTTATCTATTCTGGATGATTGTGACAATTTGGTCATTCCAGAGAAATTATGTAAGATGGACAAGTTCCTAGAGGTTCCGGTGCCCCCCGACGCTTTTCCTATACTCAAGCGGGTGGCGGACATAGTAAATAAAGAGTGGGAAAGGCCCGGCACACCTTTTGTTCCCCCCCCTATATTTAAGAAATTATTTCCTATAGTCGACCCCAGAAAGGACTTATGGCAGACAGTCCCCAAGGTCGAGGGGGCGGTTTCTACTCTAAACAAACGCACTACTATTCCTATCGAAGATAGTTGTGCTTTCAAAGATCCTATGGATAAGAAATTAGAGGGTTTGCTTAAAAAGATTTTTGTACAGCAAGGTTACCTTCTACAACCAATTTCATGCATTGTTCCTGTCACTACGGCAGCGTGTTTCTGGTTCGAGGAACTAGAAAAATCGCTCAGTAAAGAATCTTCGTATGAGGAGGTTATGGACAGAGTTCAAGCACTTAAATTGGCTAACTCTTTTGTTTTAGTTGCCGCTTTGCAATTAGCTAGATTAGCGGTGAAAAATTCAGGGTTTGCTGTCGTGGCGCGCAGAGTGCTTTGGCTAAAGTCTTGGTCAGCGGATGTGTCTTCCAAGACAAAATTGCTTAACATTCCTTTCAAAGGTAAAACATTATTTGGACCTGATTTGAAAGAGATTATTTCAGACATCACTGGGGGAAAGGGCCACGCCCTCCCACAGGATAGGTCTTTTAAGGCTAATAATAAGCCTAATTTTCGTCCCTTTCGCAGAAACGGACCAGTCTCTAATTCTGTATCCTCTAAGCAAGAGGGTAATACTTCACAACCCAAACCAGCCTGGAAACCAATGCAAGGCTGGAACAAGGGTAAGCAGGCCAAGAAGCCTACCACTGCTACCAAAACAGCATGAAGGGATAGCCCCCGATCCGGGACCGGATCTAGTGGGGGGCAGACTTTCTCTCTTTGCTCAGGCTTGGGCAAGAGATGTTCAGGATCCTTGGGCGCTAGAAATAGTTTCTCAAGGTTATCTCCTGGAATTCAAGGAACTACCCCCAAGGGGAAGGTTCCACAGGTCTCAATTATCTTCAAACCAAATAAAGAGACAGGCATTCTTACATTGTGTAGAAGACCTGTTAAAGATGGGAGTGATACATCCAGTTCCAATAAGAGAACAAGGAATGGGATTTTATTCCAATCTGTTCATAGTTCCCAAAAAAGAGGGAACATTCAGACCAATTTTGGATCTAAAGATCCTAAACAAATTTCTCAGGGTACCATCGTTCAAAATGGAAACTATTCGAACGATCCTACCTACTATCCAGGAAAATCAATTTATGACTACCGTGGATTTAAAGGATGCGTACCTACATATTCCTATCCACAAGGAACATCATCAGTTCCTAAGGTTCGCTTTTCTGGATAAGCATTACCAGTTTGTGGCACTTCCATTTGGATTAGCCACTGCTCCAAGGATTTTCACAAAGGTACTAGGGTCCCTTCTAGCGGTTCTAAGACCAAGGGGCATTGCAGTAGTACCTTACTTGGACGACATCCTGATTCAAGCGTCGTCCCTGTCAAAAGCAAAGGCTCATACGGACATCGTCCTATCCTTTCTCAGATCTCACGGATGGAAGGTGAACAAAGAAAAAAGTTCTCTGTCCCCGTCAACAAGAGTTCCCTTCTTGGGAACAATAATAGATTCCTTAGAAATGAGGATTTTTCTGACAGAGGTCAGAAAATCAAAACTTCTAAGCTCTTGTCAAGTACTTCATTCTGTTCCTCGTCCTTCCATAGCGCAGTGCATGGAAGTAATAGGATTGATGGTTGCAACAATGGACATAGTTCCTTTTGCACGAATTCATCTAAGACCATTACAACTGTGCATGCTCAGACAGTGGAATGGGGATTATACAGACTTGTCTCCGACGATTCAAGTAGATCAAAAGACCAGAGATTCACTCCGTTGGTGGCTGACCCTGGACAATCTGTCACAGGGAATGAGCTTCCGCAGACCAGAGTGGGTCATTGTCACGACCGACGCCAGCCTAGTGGGCTGGGGCGCGGTCTGGGAATCCCTGAAAGCTCAGGGTCTATGGTCTTGGGAAGAGTCTCTTCTCCCGATAAACATTCTGGAACTGAGAGCGATATTCAATGCTCTCAGAGCTTGGCCTCAACTAGCAAAGGCCAAATTCATAAGGTTTCAGTCAGACAACATGACGACCGTTGCATATATCAATCATCAGGGGGGAACAAGGACTTCCCTGGCGATGAAAGAAGTGACCAAGATAATTCAATGGGCGGAGGATCACTCCTGCCACTTGTCTGCGATCCACATCCCAGGAGTGGAAAATTGGGAAGCGGATTTTCTGAGTCGTCAGACATTCCATCCGGGGGAGTGGGAACTCCATCCGGAAATCTTTGCCCAAATAACTCAATTATGGGGCATTCCAGACATGGATCTGATGGCGTCTCGTCAGAACTTCAAGGTTCCTTGCTACGGGTCCAGATCCAGGGATCCCAAGGCGACCCTAGTAGATGCACTAGTAGCACCTTGGACCTTCAACCTAGCTTATGTATTCCCACCGTTTCCTCTCATCCCCAGGCTGGTAGCCAGGATCAATCAGGAGAGGGCCTCGGTGATCTTGATAGCTCCTGCGTGGCCACGCAGGACTTGGTATGCAGACCTGGTGAATATGTCATTGGCTCCACCATGGAAGCTACCTTTGAGACAGGACCTTCTTGTTCAGGGTCCATTCGAAAATCCGAATCTGGATTCCCTCCAACTGACGGCTTGGAGATTGAACGCTTGATTTTATCAAAGCGTGGGTTTTCAGATTCTGTAATAGATACTCTGATTCAGGCTAGAAAGCCTGTAACTAGAAAAATTTACCATAAAATATGGAAAAAATATATCTGTTGGTGTGAATCTAAAGGATTCCCATGGAACAAGATAAAAATTCCTAAGATTCTATCCTTTCTACAAGAAGGTTTGGAGAAAGGATTATCTGCAAGTTCTCTGAAGGGACAGATCTCTGCTTTATCTGTTTTACTTCACAAAAGACTGGCAGCTGTGCCAGATGTTCAAGCATTTGTTCAGGCTCTGGTTAGGATCAAGCCTGTTTACAGACCTTTGACTCCTCCCTGGAGTCTAAATCTAGTTCTTCAAGGGGTTCCGTTTGAACCCTTACATTCCGTAGATATTAAGTTATTATCTTGGAAAGTTTTGTTTTTGGTTGCAATTTCTTCTGCTAGAAGAGTTTCAGAGTTATCTGCTCTGCAGTGTTCTCCGCCCTATCTGGTGTTCCATGCAGATAAGGTGGTTTTGCGTACTAAGCCTGGTTTTCAACAAAAATATTAACCAGGAGATAGTTGTACCTTCTTTGTGTCCGAATCCAGTTTCAAAGAAGGAACGTTTGTTACACAATTTGGACGTAGTCCGTGCTCTAAAATTCTATTTAGAGGCTACTAAAGATTTCAGACAAACATCTTCCTTGTTTGTTGTTTATTCTGGTAAAAGGAGAGGTCAAAAAGCGACTTCTACCTCTCTTTCCTTTTGGCTTAAAAGCATTATCCGATTGGCTTATGAGACTGCCGGACGGCAGCCTCCTGAAAGAATCACAGCTCACTCCACTAGGGCTGTGGCTTCCACATGGGCCTTCAAGAACGAGGCTTCTGTTGACCAGATATTTAAGGCAGCGACTTGGTCTTCACTGCACACTTTTGCCAAATTTTACAAATTTGATACTTTTGCTTCTTCGGAGGCTATTTTTGGGAGAAAGGTTTTGCAAGCCGTGGTGCCTTCCATTTAGGTGACCTGATTTGCTCCCTCCCTTCATCCGTGTCCTAAAGCTTTGGTATTGGTTCCCACAAGTAAGGATGACGCCGTGGACCGGACACACCAATGTTGGAGAAAACAGAATTTATGCTTACCTGATAAATTACTTTCTCCAACGGTGTGTCCGGTCCACGGCCCGCCCTGGTTTTTTAATCAGGTCTGATGAATTATTTTCTCTAACTACAGTCACCACGGTATCATATGGTTTCTCCTATATATATTTCCTCCTGTCCGTCGGTCGAATGACTGGGGTGGGCGGAGCCTAGGAGGGATCATGTGACCAGCTTTGCTGGGACTCTTTGCCATTTCCTGTTGGGGAAGAGAATATCCCACAAGTAAGGATGACGCCGTGGACCGGACACACCGTTGGAGAAAGTAATTTATCAGGTAAGCATAAATTCTGTTTTTGTGTCAGGCTCACAGCGTATACTGTGCCCACTTGCCCAGTGCCACCACTCATATCTTGTTTAATAGTAGTGTAAGTGTACATTTACAAAAATAAAAACATTTTGGACTGTGAAACATCAGTCTGCTTTTTTGTGTCAGGCTCACAGCATATACTGTGCCCACTTGCCCAGTGCCACCACTCATATCTTGTTTAATAGTAGTGTAAGTGTACATTTAAAAAAAAATAAAAACTTTTTGGACTGTGAAACATCAGTCTGCTTTTTTGTGTCAGGCTCACAGCGTATACTGGGGCCACTTGCCCAGTTCCACCACTCATATCTTGTTTAATAGTAGTGTAAGTGTACATTTAAAAACAAAAAAAACTTTTTGGACTGTGAAACATCAGTCTGCTTTTTTGTGTCAGGCTCACAGCGTATACTGTGCCCACTTGCCCAGTGCCACCACTCATATCTTGTTTAATAGTAGTGTAAGTGTACATTTAAAAAAATAAAAACTTTTCGGACTGTGAAACATCAGTCTGCTTTTTTGTGTCAGGCTCACAGCGTATACTGTGCCCACTTGCCCAGTGGCACCACTCATATCTTGTTTAATAGTAGTGTAAGTGTAGATTTAAAAAAATAAAAAAATTTTGGACTGTGAAACATCAGGGGCGCGATCCAATATAGATCGTAGTTTGCGGCGCAAGCGAGGGAACCTGCGTCGCCCGCAGTTTCAGCTCGCAACTCGAGCTATCCCATATACAGCGCCGTCAGATGCTAACGTGCCGTAAGTCTGACAAACCAGCAATGTCCAGAAATCTGCACAAGTACAAATTTCTGGCGTCGCCAGTGACTTGCGGCACGTTAGAAACTGCCGGCGCCTACAAAACCTGACTAAAGTCTAAATCACCCACACTGTCTAACACGCCTCCCTAACATAGCCCGACAAGTCTAACACGCCTCCCTAACATAGCCCGACAAGTCTAACACGCCTCCCTAACATAGCCCGACACGTCTAACCCTCTATCCGCTATCCCCCCTAACTAGCCTAACAATAAAATATGTATTAACCCCTTAACCGCCGCTACCTAATAAAGTTATTAACCCCTAAACCGGCGCCAGCTATATTAAATCTATAACCCCCTAAAGTGAGCCCCTAACACCGCCGCCATCTACCTTACCTACCCCCTAAAGTGAGCCCCTACCCCGCCGCTATCTATTTTAAAATTATTAACCCCTAATCTAATCCCCCTACCCCGCCGCCATCTATATTAAATTATTCAACCCCTAAAATACTAAACTATCCCTACCACTAAACCTAAGTCTAACCCTACAAATAGCCCTGAAAAGGGCTTTTTGCGTGGCATTGCCCCAAAGTAACAGCTCTTTTGCCAGCCCTTAAAAGGGCTTTTTGCGGGGCATGCCCCAAAGTAACAGCTCTTTTGCCAGCCCTTAAAAGGGCTTTTGGCGGGGCTTTGTCACAAAGTAAACTGCTCTTTTGCCTACAATCTACATCCCCCTACACCGCGGCCACCTATAATAAATGTATTAACCCCTAATCTAATCCCCCTACACCGCCGCCAGCTATATTAACTATATTAACCCTAATTATATTAGGGTTAATATAGTTAATATAGTTATTATATTATATATATTAACTATATTAACCCTAATTATATTAGGGTTAATATAGTTAATATAGTTACTATAGTATTTATATAAACTATATTAACTCTATCTAACCCTAACACCCCTAACTAAATTCTTATTAAATAAATCTAATTCATATTATAAACTAAAATATTCCTATTTAAATCTAAATACTTACCTATAAAATAAACCCTAAGATAGCTACAATATAATTAATAATTACATTATAGCTATGTTAGGGTTTATATTTATTTTACAGGTAAATTGTTAATTATTTTAACTAGGTATAATAGCTATTAAATAGTTATTAACTATTTAATAGCTACCTAGTTAAAATAATTACCCAATTACCTGTAAAATAAATCCTAACCTAAGTTACAAATACACCTACACTATCAATAAATTAACTAAACTACAAATATCTATCTAAAAATACAATTAAATAAACTAAACTAAATTACAAAAAAAAACAAACACTAAATTACAAAAAATAAAAAAAAGATTACAAGATTTTTAAGCTAATTAAACCTATTCTAAGCCCCCTAATAAAATAATAAAGCCCCCCAAAATAAAAAAATTCCCTACCCTATTCTAAATTAAAACAAGTTCAAAGCTCTTTTACCTTACCAGCCCTTAAAAGGGCCTTTTGTGGGGGCATGCCCCAAAGAAAACTGCTCTTTTGCCTGCAAAAAAAACCACAATACCACCCCCCAACATTACAACCCACCACCCACATACCCCTAATCTAACCCAAACCCCCCTTTAATAAACCTAACACTACCCCCCTGAAGATCTCCCTACCTTGTATTCACCCAGCCGGGCCGAACCGATCCAGACGATGTGTTCCAGCAAGCGGCAGTGAAGTCTTCATCCATCCGGGCGATGTCTTGAAGCAAGCGGCAGAGAGTCTTCTTCCATCGGCGACGTCTTCAAGCAAATCGGCATCTTCAATCTTCTTACTTCGCTCCTCCGCCGCGGAGCATCCTTCCGGCACGACGACTTCCCGACGAATGAGGTTCCTTTAAATGACGTCATCCAAGACATTGCGCATGCGTTAGGTGTTAGGTTTATTTTAGCAGCCAGTTTAGGGAGTTACGGGGCTCCAATAGTCAGCGTAAGGCTTGTTACGGCTGCTTTTTGTGGCGAGGTGAAAATGGAGTAAGATTTCTCCATTTTCGCCACGTAAGTCCTTACGCTGTATGTTGGATACCAAACTGCGCGGGTTTGGTATACCTGCCTATGGCCCAAAAAAC
The DNA here is from genome assembly GCF_027579735.1 of Bombina bombina. Lineage (NCBI taxonomy): Eukaryota > Metazoa > Chordata > Amphibia > Anura > Bombinatoridae > Bombina > Bombina bombina. The sequence continues at coordinate 398,150,370 of NC_069500.1, read as the reverse complement.
TACGGGTGATGGCAGAAATATACGCGCGTAACTTCTAGGTTATGCGTATATAGGATACCAAACCCGCGCAATTATTGGCGTCGCCGACTTTTGCGGGCAACGATTTTTATCAGTCTGATTTTTTGTGTCAGGCTCACAGCTTATACTGGGCCCACTTGCCCAGTGCCACCACTCATATCTTGTTTAATAGTAGTGTAAGTGTACATTTAAAAAAATAAAAACTTTTTGGACTGTGAAACATCAGTCTGCTTTTTTGTGTCAGGCTCACAGCGTATACTGTGCCCACTTGCCCAGTGGCACCACTCATATCTTGTTTAATAGTAGTGTAAGTGTACATTTAAAAAAAAAAAAAAACTTTTTGGACTGTGAAACATCAGTCTGCTTTTTTGCGTTAGGCTCACAGCGTATACTGTGCCCACTTGCCCAGTGCCACCACTCATATCTTGTTTAATAGTAGTGTAAGTGTACATTTAAAAAAAAATGACAGGCAGAGGCAGGCCACCCCGCAGGTGCCGTCATGGTCGTGGTGCTGTGATTCCTTTTGGCCCTAGAATAATGCCCAGTGTTCAGAGGCCACGTCCCATGAACTCGAAAAGTTCTGAGGAAATAGTTTGACTTTTTAACACAGGACACCCAATCTTCTATAGCTGAAGCGGTTGATGATGAAGATGCGTCCGTGGATGTCACGTGGGTGCCCGCTAGAAGAGAAGAAGAACAGGGGGAAAGTTCAGATGGGGAGACAGAGAGGAGGAGGAGGAGGAGATGAGTTGGAAGCAGGGGGAGGTCGTCGCAAGGAGCTAGTGGCACAGTCAGACAACATGCATCGGCACCCGGCGTCAGCCAGACAGCACGCCAATCAACGCATGCTGTTGCCACCACCAGAATGCCGTCATCGCAGAGCTCAGCAGTGTGGCATTTTTTTTGTGTGTCTGCCTCTGACAACAGCGATGCCATTTGCAAACTGTGCCAAAAGAAACCGAGTCGTGGGAAGTCCAACACCCACCTAGGTAGAACTGCTTTGCGAAGGCACATGATCGCACATCACAAACGCCTATGGGATCAACACATGAGTAGAAGCAGCACACAAACTCAAAGCCACCATCCTCCTTCTGGTCCAGCATCTTCAGCCACGTCAACCACTGCTGTCCTCCTTGCCCCCTCTCAACCATCCGCCACTCCGTCTCTCTTCCGGAGCAGTTCCTGCTCATCTGTCCACAGTCAGGTGTCTGTCAAGGACATGTTTGAGCGTAAGAAGCCAATGTCACAAAGTCACCCCCTTGCCCGGCGTCTGACAGCTGGCTTGTCTGAACTCTTAGCCCGCCAGCTTTTACCATACAAGCTGGTGGAGTCTGAGGTGTTCAAAAAATTTGTAGCTATTGGGACACCGCAGTGGAAGGTACCCGGCCAAAATTTCTTTGCACAAAGGGCAATCCCCAACGTGTACTCGATTGTGTGAAAGGAAGTAATGGCATGTCTGGCACACAGTGTTGGGGCAAGGGTCCATATGACCACTGATAGCTGGTCTGCAAAGCATGGTCAGGGCAGGTATATCACCTACACTGCGCATTGTGTAAACCTGCTGACGGCTGCCAAGCATGGAATGCATGGCTCTGCAGAGGAAGAGTTGGTGACACCGCCACGACTTGCAGGCAGGCCTGCTGCCACCTCCTCTACTCCTCCTACTCCATCCTCTTCCATAACCTCCTTGGCTGAGTCCTCTTCTGCTGCTGCGTCTTGCTCCACATCAACGGCACCCCCCCCAGCTCCCCAGGTACTATTCCACATCCCGGATACAGCAGTGTCACACCGTCTTGGGGTTGACTTGCCTGAAAGCAGAGAGTCCCACCGGACCAGCACTCCTGTCCGCCCTGAACGCACAGGTGGATCAGTGGCTGACTCCGCACCAACTGGAGATCGGCAAAGTGGTTTCTGACAACGGAAGCAATTTGGTGGCGGCATTGAAATTGGGCAAGTTGACACATGTGCCGTGCATGGCACATGTGTGTAATCTGATTGTACAACGCTTTGTGCATAAGTACCCAGGCTTACAGGACGTCCTGAAGCAGGCCAGGAAGGTGTGTGGCCATTTGAGGCGTTCCTACACGGCCATGACGCACTTTTCTTTCATGTAATTAGCAAGAGTCCATGAGCTAGTGACGTATGGGATATACATTCCTACCAGGAGGGGCAAAGTTTCCCAAACCTTAAAATGCCTATAAATACACCCCTCACCACACCCACAATTCAGTTTTACAAACTTTGCCTCCGATGGAGGTGGTGAAGTAAGTTTGTGCTAGATTCTACGTTGATATGCGCTCCGCAGCAAGTTGGAGCCCGGTTTTCCTCTCAGCGTGCAGTGAATGTCAGAGGGATGTGAGGAGAGTATTGCCTATTTGAATGCAGTGATCTCCTTCTAAGGGGTCTATTTCATAGGTTCTCTGTTATCGGTCGTAGAGATTCATCTCTTACCTCCCTTTTCAGATCGACGATATACTCTTATATATACCATTACCTCTGCTGATTCTCATTTCAGTACTGGTTTGGCTATCTGCTATATGTAGATGAGTGTCCTGGGGTAAGTAAGTCTTATTTTCTGTGACACTCCTAGCTATGGTTGGGCACTTTGTTTATAAAGTTCTAAATATATGTATTCAAACATTTATTTGCCTTGACTCAGGATGTTCAACTTTCCTTATTTTTCAGACAGTCAGTTTCATATTTGGGATAATGCATTTTAATTTAACATTTTTTACCTTAAAATTTGACTTTTTCCCTGTGGGCTGTTAGGCTCGCGGGGGCTGAAAATGCTTCATTTTATTGCGTCATTCTTGGCGCGGACTTTTTTGGCGCAAAAATTCTATTTCCGTTTCCGGCGTCATACGTGTCGCCGGAAGTTGCGTCATTCTTTGACGTTATTTTGCGCCAAAAATGTCGGCGTTCCGGATGTGGCGTCATTTTTGGCGCCAAAAAGCATTTAGGCGCCAAATGATGTGGGCGTCTTATTTGGCGCGAAAAAATATGGGCGTCACTTTTGTCTCCACATTATTTAAGTCTCATTTTTTATTGCTTCTGGTTGCTAGAAGCTTGTTCTTTGGCATTTTTTTCCCATTCCTGAAACTGTCATTTAAGGAATTTGATCAATTTTGCTTTATATGTTGTTTTTTTCTTTTACATATTGCAAGATGTTCCACGTTGCAACTGAGTCAGAAGATACTTCAGGAAAATCACTGCACAGTGCTGGAGCTACCAAGCTAAGTGTATCTGCTATAAACTTTTGGTATCTGTTTCTCCAGCTGTTATTTGTATTGCATGTCATGTCAAACTTATTAATGCAGATAAAATTTCCTTTAGTACTGTTACATTACCTGTTGCTGTTCCGTCAACATCTAATTTTCAGAGTGTTCCTGATAACATAAGAGATTTTATTTTTTAATCCATTAAGAAGGCTATGTCTGTTATTTCTCCTTCTAGTATACATAAAAGTCTTTTAAAACTTCTCTTTTTTCAGATGAATTTTTAAATGAACATCATCATTCTGATACTGATAATGGTTCTTCTGGTTCAGAGGTTTCTGTCTCAGAGGTTGATGCTGATAAATCTTTGTATTTGTTCAAGATGGAATTTATTCGTTCTTTACTTAAAGAAGTGTTATTTGCATTAGAAATAGAGGATTCTGGTCCTCTTGATACTAAATGTAAACGTTTAAATAAGGTTTTTAAATCTCCTGTAGTTATTCCAGAAGTGTTTTATCTCCCTGATGCTATTTCTGAAGTAATTTCCAGGGAATGGAATAATTTGGGTAATTTATTTACTCCTTCTAGACGTTTAAGCAAATTATATCCTGTGCCATCTGACAGATTAGAGTTTTTTGGGACAAAAATCCCTAAGGTTATGGGGCTGTCTCTACTCCTGCTAATGTACTACTATTCCTACGGCAGATAGTACTTCATTTAAGGATCCTTTAGATAGGAAAATTGAATCCTTTCTAAGAAAAGCTTACTTATGTTCAGGTAATCTTCTTAGACCTGCTATATTTTTAGCGGATGTTGCTGCAGCTTCAACTTTTTGGTTAGAAGCTTTAGCGCAACAAGTAACAGATCATAATTTTATAGCATTATTATTATTCTATAACATGCTAATAATTTTGTTGGTGATACCATCTTTTGATATCATTAGAGTTGATGTCAGGTATATGTCTCTAGCTATTTTAGCTAGAAAAGCTTTATGGATTAAACTTGGAATGCTGACATGTCTTCTAAGTCAACTTTGCTTTCCCTTTCTTTCCAGGGTAAATAATCATTTTCGTTCCTTTCCTCACAAGGAACAAAAGCCTGATCCTTCATCCTCAGGAGCGGTATCAGTTTGGAAACTATTTCCAGTTTGGAATATATCCAAGCCTTATAGAAACCTATAGCCAGCTCCTAAGTACCTATGAAGGTGCGGCCCTTATTCCAGCTCAGCTGGTATGGGGCAGATTACGTTTTCTTCAAAGAAATTTGGATCAATTCCGTTCTTAATCTCTGGTTTCAGAAACATTGTTTCAGAAAGGTACAGAATTGGCTTCGAGTTAAGGCCTCCTGCTAAGAGATTCTTTTCTTTCCCGTGTCCCAGTTAACACAGCAAAGGCTCAGCATTTCTGAAATGTGTTTCAGATCTAGAGTTGGCTGGAGTATTTATGCCAGTTCCAGTTCTGGAACAGGGGCTGGGGTTTTATTTTATCTCTTCATTGTACCAAAGAAGGTCAATTCCTTCAGACCAGTTCCGGATCTATCATTATTGAATCGTTATGTTCGGATACCAACATTCAAGATGGTTACTCTAGGACTATCCTGCCTTTTGTTTAGCAAGGGCATTATATGTCTACAATAGATTTACAGGATGTGTATCTGCATATTCCGATTCATCCAGATCACTTTTAGTGTCTGAGATTCTCTTTTTAGACAAGCATTACCAGTTTTTGTGGCTCTACCGTTTGGCCTAGCCTCAGTTCCAAGAATTTTTTTCAAAGGTTCTCGGTGCCCTTCTTTCTGTAATCAGAGAATAGGGTTTTGGTATTTCCTTATTTGGACGATATCTTGGTACTTGCTCAGTCTTCTCATTTTCGAAGAATCTCATACGAATCAACTTGTGTTGTTTCTTCAAGTTCATGGTTGGAGGATCAATTTACCAATCAGTTCATTGATTCCTCAGACAAGGGTAACTTTTTTAGGTTTCTAGATAAATTCAGTGTCTATGACTCTGTCCTTGTCAGACAAGAGAAGTTTAACATTGATATCAGCTTGTCAAAACCTTCAGTCACAATCATTCCCTTTGGTAGCCTTATGCATGGAAATGTTGGGTCTTAGGACTGCCGCATCAGATGCGATCTCCTTTGCTCGTTTTCACATGCGACCTCTTCAGCTCTGTATGCTGAACCTATGGTGCAGGGATTACTCAAAGATATCTCAATTAATATCTTTAAACCGATTTTACAACACTCTCTGACATGGTGGACAGATCACCATCGTTTAGTTCAGGGGGCTTCTTTGTTCTCCGAACTGGACTATAATCTCAACAGATGCAAGTCTTACAGGTTGGGGAGCTGTGTGGGGGTATCTGACGGCACAAGGGGTTTGGGAATCTCAGGAGGTGAGATTTCCGATCAATATTTTGGAACTCTGTGCAATTTTCAGAGCTCTTCAGTCTTGGCCTCTTCTGAAGAGAGAGTTGTTCATTTGTTTTCAGATAGACAATGTCACAACTGTGGCATACATCAATCATCAAGGAGGGACTCACAGTCCTCTGGCTATGAAAGAAGTATCTCGAATTTTGGTTTGGGCGGAATCCAGCTCCTGTCTAATCTCTGCGGTTCATATCCCAGGTATGGATAATTGGAAAGCGGATTATCTCAGTCGCCAAACGTTGCATCCGGGCGAATGGTCTCTTCACCCAGAGGTATTTCTTCAGATTGTTCAAAGGTGGGAACTTCCAGAAATAGATCTGATGGCTTCTCATCTAAACAAGAAACTTCCCAGGTATCTGTCCAGATCCCGGGATCCTCAGGCGGAGGCAGTGGATGCATTATCACTTCCTTGGAAGTATCATCCTGCCTATATCTTTCCGCCTCTAGTTCTTCTTCCAAGAGTAATCTCCAAGATTCTGAAGGAATGCTCGTTTGTTCTGCTGGTAGCTCCGGCATGGCCTCACAGGTTTTGGTATGCGGATCTTGTCCGGATGGCCTCTTGCCAACCGTGGACTCTTCCGTTAAGACCAGACCTTTTGTCTCAAGGTCCTTTTTTCCATCAGGATCTGAAATCCTTAAATTTAAAGGTATGGAGATTGAACGCTTGATTCTTAGTCAAAGAGGTTTCTCTGACTCTGTGATTAATACTATGTTACAGGCTCGTAAATCTGTATCCAGAGAGATATATTATAGAGTCTGGAAGACTTATATTTCTTGGTGTCTTTCTCATCATTTTTCTTGGCATTCTTTTAGAATACCGAGAATATTACAAATTCTTCAGGATGGTTTAGATAAGGGTTTGTCCGCAAGTTCCTTGAAAGGTCAAATCTCTGCTCTTTCTGTTCTTTTTTACAGAAAGATTGCTATTCTTCCTGATATTCATTGTTTTGTACAAGCTTTGGTTCGTATAAAGCCTGTCATTAAGTCAATTTCTCCTCCTTGGAGTTTGAATTTGGTTCTGGGGGCTCTTCAAGCTCCTCCATTTGAACCTATGCATTCATTGGATATTAAATTACTTTCTTGGAAAGTTTTGTTCCTTTTGGCCATCTCTTCTGCCAGAAGAGTTTCTGAATTATCTGCTCTTTCTTGTGAGTCTCCTTTTCTGATTTTTCATCAGGATAAGGCGGTGTTGCGAACTTCTTTTGAATTTTTACCTAAGTTGTGAATTCCAACAACATTAGTAGAGACATTGTGGTTCCTTCATTATGTCTTAATCCTAAGAATTCTAAGGAGAAATCGTTGCATTCTTTGGATGTTATTAGAGCTTTGAAATATTATGTTGAAGCTACTAAGTCTTTCCGAAAGACTTCTAGTTTATTTGTTATCTTTTCCGGTTTTAGAAAGGCCAGAAAACTTCTGCCAATTCTTTGGCATCTTGGTTGAAATCTTTAATTCATCTTGCCTATGTTGAGTCGGGTAAGACTCCGCCTCATAGGATTACAGCTCATTCTACTAGGTCAGTTTCTACTTCCTGGGCGTTTAGGAATGAAGCTTCGGTTGATCAGATTTGCAAAGCGGCAACTTGGTCCTCTTTGCATACTTTTACCAAATTCTACCATTTTGTTGTATTTTCTTCTTCTGAAGCAGTTTTTGGTAGAAAAGTACTTCAGGCAGCGGTTTCAGTTTGAATCTTCTGCTTATGTTTTTCATTAAACTTTATTTTGGGTGTGGATTATTTTCAGCAGGAATTGGCTGTCTTTATTTTATCCCTCCCTCTCTAGTGACTCTTGTGTGGAAAGATCCACATCTTGGGTAGTCATTATCCCATACGTCACTAGCTCATGGACTCTTGCTAATTACATGAAAGAAAACATAATTTATGTAAGAACTTACCTGATAAATTCATTTCTTTCATATTAGCAAGAGTCCATGAGGCCCGCCCTTTTTTTGTGGTGGTTATGATTTTGTATAAAGCACAATTATTCCAATTCCTTATTTTATATGCTTTCGCACTTTTTTCTTATCACCCCACTTCTTGGCTATTCGTTAAACTGAATTGTGGGTGTGGTGAGGGGTGTATTTATAGGCATTTTAAGGTTTGGGAAACTTTGCCCCTCCTGGTAGGAATGTATATCCCATACGTCACTAGCTCATGGACTCTTGCTAATATGAAAGAAATGAATTTATCAGGTAAGTTCTTACATAAATTATGTTTTCCGATATCCAGTGGCGAAACAACATGCCAGTGAGGCGCTTGATTTGCGACAGCTCGACACATTGGAATTCAACACTCCTAATGTTCGACCGCCTGCTCCAACAAGAAAAAGCCGTTAACGAGTATTTGTATGACCGGGGTGCTAGGACAGCCTCTGCGGAGCTGGGATTTCTTTTGCCACGTTACTGGACGCTCATGCGCAATGCCTGTAGGCTCATGCGTCCTTTTGAGGAGGTGACAAACCTAGTCAGTCGCACCGAAGGCACCATCAGCGACATCATACCATTTGTTTTCTTCCTGGAGCGTGCCCTGCGAAGAGTGCTGGATCAGGCCGTATATGAGCGTGAAGAGGAATAGGAAGAGTTGTGGTCACCATCACCAACAGAAACAGCCTTATCAGCATCGCTTGCTGGACCAGCGGCAATGCTGGAAGAGGATTGTGAGGAAGAGGAGTCAGAGGAGGAATGTGGCTTTGAGGAGGAGGAGGAAGACCAACCACAACAGTCAATAAATTTGACTTTATTTTAACTAGGTAGTTACTAAATAGTTAATAATTATTTAATAACTATTTTACCTAGTTAAAATAAATACAAAGTTGCCTGTAAAATAAAAATAAACCCTAAGCTAGCTACAATGTAACTATTAGTTATATTGTAGCTATCTTAGGTTTTATTTTATAGGTAAGTATTTAGTTTTAAATAGGAATTATTTAGTTAATTGTAGTAATTTTATTTAGATTTATTTTAATTATATTTAAGTTAGGGGGTGTTAGGGTTAGGGTTAGACTTAGGTTTAGGGGTTAATAACTTTATTATACTGGCGGCGACGTTGGGGACGGCAGATTAGGGGTTAATAAATGTAGGTAGGTTGCGGCGACATTGGGGGCGGCAGAGTAGGGGTTAATAAATAAAATGTAGGAGTCGGCGATGTTGGGGGCGGCAGATTAGGGGTTCATAAGTATAATGTAGGTGGCGGCGGTGTCCGGAGCAGCAGATTAGGGGTTAATAATATAATGCAGGTGTCGGCGATGTCAGGGGCGGAAGATTAGGGGTTAATGAGTGTAAGATTAGGGGTGTTTAGACTCGGGGTTCATGTTAGGGTGTTAGGTGTAGACATAAAATGTATTTCCCCATAGGAATCAATGGGGCTGCGTTAGGAGCTTTACGCTGCTTTTTTGCAGGTGTTAGTTTTTTTTCAGCAGGCTCTCCCCCATTGATTCCTATGGGGAAATCGTGCGCAAGCACGTTTTACCAGCTCACCGCTAACGTAAGCAGCGCTGGTATTGAGGTGAGATGTGGAGCAAAATTTTGCTCTACGCTCACCTTTTTGCGGCTAACGCCGGGTTTGTAAAAACCCGTAATACCAGCGCTGTCTGTAAGTGAGCGGTGAGCATAAACTGCTCATTAGCACCGCACAGCCTCTAACGCAAAACTCATAATCTAGGCGTTAGAGTTTAAAAACAGACGGGATATTAGTACATTTTAATAGATTGTATTGTTGATAGGAGGGGTTTGTACTGGAATACGTAGCCTGTTTTTTTGCAAGATATTTTATCTTAGATTGTAGTCTCCGGTGTTTAAAAGCAATATATAGCGTAAAGTGATAAGGGAAAATCTACCTGATTGTCACCTTAATGATATTTGGCTAGAAACAGGGAACTTAAACTGAGAGCCCTATATAAGATGGGCGTCAAGGTATGTGGGCATGCCTCTGACAAAGTGGGGAGGAGCCCCACGAAGCACATTAGGCCACGCCCACAATTGACGGACGCTTACCTTCACCGACACACAGTGTTCTAGCTGACTTGTGAATGCTTGTTGTGGTTCGGTTTAATATAGCGATCCAAATTACTTAAAGTGAAGTGTTTTTAGAGACTATTCTTTGTGTGGACACATTGATCTTAGACTCAAAAGCTCCGGTGTTTCTCTCTGGTGGATTACAGTGTGCAAACAGATGCGGAAGAGAGCAATACAACTATCACTAACGATATATACTGACCGGGAGATTTGAAACAGACTGGGACTCTGGGCTATCACAAAGTGAGATCAGACTGTGTTGTCTACCCGTTGATGTGCTGTTACATACCTCATACGTTTGAGGGCACAGAGTGTGAGTGATTTTCTATTTGTGTTTGTATATATTACTCTTAGATCAGTCTCTTGCGCTCCTGTCTCCTTTTTTACTTAAAATAATAAAAGATCAGTACCAAAGCATGTGTACCAAGCTCAATACAGCATAGGCTCACTGTCTTTGTATCTGGAACTGAAGTCTATCTATTCAAAACTTGGTCGCGGGTAAACTTTTCACTCGGTGGGCTATGTCACAGTTATGCAGGGGACAGTGTCAGAGGCTACGTACAGGTGTTAAGTGCATAAACTCTTACCAGAACTGTGAATACTTGGTCCCAGACTGTCTCCGTCAGTAAACTCTGCTTCCTCTCTTCCGCACTTCCTTACCACCTGACTCCAAAAGCACTAATAAGTCAGCCCGGTCCAAACCACGTGTGCCGCACTGGCAACTACATCACCTCTAGAACAAAACACAACAGACTGTAGTCGATACGTAGTTAAATCCCAGGAGAATAAAAATAAAGTCACTTTATAAATATGTGTATCGTGTGTGGTTCCCCATTACCAACAATATTTTTGTGTACCCCCAGGGGTACACGTACCACAGGTTGGGAACTGCTGCTTTACACAAACATGGGCTTGGTTAGGTGTCTGAAAATCAGCACAATGTTGTTTAAAAATAAGCAAAACTTTACATTTAAAAATTTTTTTAAAATCTATATGGGCTATATAAATGGATAATCTACACAACAGAAGTGCTTTACTTTTGGAATATTACTTAACTACATGGTTTCCTACAAATGAGGAGCTGCAAGTCGTTTATAAGGCATTCATTTGTTAAAGTCATACTTAAGAGGGACAGTATTCACCAATTTTCATTTAACTGCATGTAATAGACACTACTATAAAGAAGAATATGCACAGACACTGATCTAAAAATCCAGTATAAAATCGTTTAAAAACTTAATTAGAAGATCCCAGTTTAGCACTGTTAAAAATGTTACCTGGAACACCCACTGCAAGTGGTTCTTTAGCAAAAAAAGCAGACCCCCCTTTATCTGCATATTAAAAGACTCCTTACACAAACAGGAGCAAGCTGGAGTAGGTATATATCAGTATTCTTCTAAAACTTTGGGGCTTGGTTATGTTATTTAAAAATAAGCAAAACTATACATTTTCTTTTTTTAAAAAAAGCTGTAAAGGCTATATAAATGGATCATCTACAAAACATTTATGCAAAGAAAAATCTAGAGTATAATGTCCCTTTAACTTCCTTTCATTATTACTGCTCTTTGCAACATTTTTACATTTGTGATAAGGAGGGCTTTGCAAATTAAATTGCCTTCATAGGAATGGGTCTGTCTGATACTGTCTTTGTTTTGGCTGCATTTGGATCACGGAGTGATCAGTCAGTGTTTATAGACCTTCCTGATAAGAGCTCTGTCTAAATAATATGGCCAATTTACATATATAACTTAAAGGGACAGTCTATACCAAAAATGTTATTGTTTAAAAAGCTAGATAATTCCTTTATTACCCATTCCCTAGTTTTGCACAGCCAACATACTTTTAACCTCTGTGATTACCTTGTATCTAAGCCTCTTTTGACAGCTCACATGACTATTTATTTATTATCTATTGACTTGTATTTTAGCCATTAAGTGCAGTGTCAGCCACAATTCCATGGGAGGGAGCACAATGTTATCTATATGGCTTACATGGATTAGCAGTCTCTTGTTGTGAAAAGCTAATAAAAAAGCATGTGATAAGAGGCTGTCTGTAGTAGCTTAGAAACAGGCAGAGCTTTAGAGGTTTAAATGTTAAAAAGTATATTAAAGTTATGGTAAATCCTAGCGTTTGTGAAACGCTAGGATTTTTACCATTGGAACAAATAAAGGAGACTTTCAATCATGAAGTATAAAATACTTTATGCTGAAAGTTCCTTTATTTGTTTTAAGTGTTCGCTGCACTGAGCAGCTCAGACAGCCCACGGCAGAACACTATTTTGCTGAGAAGTGATGTTTCCACCTCTTAGCCAAAAGCCGTGCGTGCTATCTGACTGGGCACCAGCTGGCTCGCATGGCTATTTGCTAAGAGGTGTAAACGTCACCTCACAGCAAAATAGCATTCTGCCGTGGGCTGCCTGAGCAGCTCAGTGCGGCAAATGCTTCAAACAAATAAAGGAACTTTGTTTGTTCCACTGGTAAATCCTAGCGTTTCACAAACGCTAGGATTTACCATCACTTTAATATAACAATTGTCCAAAGTAGGGCAAAGGCGTTATCTATCTTATTAAACACTAACAATTTTGGTGTTGACTGTCCCTTTAAGAGAAAACAAATGAATGATAATTTGTTAAAAAAAATATTACTATGAGTATATAATGCAGATTAATAAAAACATACTTTCAAATATACAGTATACTATTTACTTACCAAATTTTAATGAGGTTGGATTTTCTCAGTTACTGGTAATGAACAGGTCTGTTGATTGCAGATTGAAATGATTGTGGTATTAAGAAGTCCATCTTATATGCAAAGAACAAAATCCTTTGTGCTGCCATAAGCATCTAATATTATCTTATTATTGAAACTATCAAATTGCTTCAACCACTCCAACTTTCTTTCAACCATTCGGCTAGATTACAAGTTTTGCGGTAAGGTGAAAAAGCAGCGTTAACAGGTCCTAACGCTGCTTTTTTACGCCCGCTGGTATTACGAGTCTTGCCGATTTAGGGGCACCGCACATTTTTTTGGCCTTATCGCAAACCAACGTACGCAAATTGCGTATAGTCTTTTTTCTATGGGACTTCCATAGCGCGTACACCCTATACTGTCAAGATTCCTAACGCATTTTAAAGTCAGTAGTTATAAGTTTTACGCTACAAAGCCGTAGCATAAAACCCATAACTAAAGTGCTAAAAAGTACCCTAACACCCATAAACTACCTATTAACCCCTAAACCGAGGCGCTCCTGCATCGCAAACACTATAATAAAAATATTAACCCCTAATCTGCCGCTCCGGACATCGCCACCACTAGAATAAACATATTAACCCCTAATCCGCCACACTCCCGCCTTGCAAACACTAGTTAAATATTATTAACCCCTTATCTGCCGCCCCTAACATCGCCGCCACCTACCTACATTTATTAACCCCTAATCTGCCGCCCCCAACATCGCCGCCACTATACTATATTTATTAACCCCTAAACCTAAGTGTAACCCTAACCCTAACAGCCCCTAACTTAAATACAATTTAAACAAATCTAAATAAAATTACTATCATTAACTAAATTATTTCTATTTAAAACTACTTACCTGTAAAATAAACCCTAAGCTAGCTACAATATAACTAATAGTTAGATTGTATCTAGCTTAGGGTTTATTTTTATTTTACAGGCAAGTTTGTATTTATTTTAACTAGGTAGAATAGTTACTAAATAGGTATTAACTATTTACTAACTACCTAGCTAAAATAAATACAAATTTACCTGTAAAAAAAACCCTAACCTAAGTTACACTAACACCTAACACTATAATTCTATCAACCAATCGGAATTAAGGTTCAAAAAATCCTATTGGCTGATGTAATCAGCCAATAGGATTGAGCTTGCATTCTTTTGGCTGTTCCAATCAGCCAAAAGAATGCAAGCTCAATCCTATTGGCTGATTGCATCAGCCAATAGGATTTTTTCAAACTTAATTCCGATTGGCTGATAGAATTCTATCTATTAGTTATATTGTAGCTAGCTTAGTGTTTATTTTACAGGTAAATATTTAGTTTTAAATAGGAATAATTTAGTTAATGATAGTAATTTTATTTAGATTTATTTAAATTATATTTAAGTTAGGGGGGGTTAGGGTTAAGTTTAGGGGTTAATAAATTTAGAATAGTGGTGCGACGTTGGGGGCGGCAGATTAGGGGTTAATAAATGTAGGTAGGTTGCGGCAACATTGGGGGAGGGAGATTAGGGGTTAATAAATATAATGTAGGTGTCGGCGACATTGGAGGCAGCAGATTAGTGGTTAATAAGTATAATGTAGGTGGCGGTTAATAACTATTTAATAACTATTGTACCTAGTTAAAATAAATACAAAGTAACCTATAAAATAAAAATAAACCCTAAGCTAGCTACAATGTAACTATTAGTTATATTGTTGCTATCTTAGGCCTAGATTTAGAGTTCGGCGGTAAAAGGGCTGTTAACGCTCCGCGGGTTTTTTTCTGGCCGCACCATAAATTTAACTCTGGTATCGAGAGTTCAAACAAATGCTGCGTTAGGCTCCAAAAAAGGAGCGTAGAGCATTTTTACCGCAAATGCAACTCTCGATACCAGAGCTGCTTACGGACGCGGCCGGCATCAAAAACGTGCTCGTGCACGATTCTCCCATAGGAAACAATGGGGCTGTTTGAGCTGAAAAAAAACCTAACACCTGCAAAAAAGCAGCGTTCAGCTCCTAACGCAGCCCCATTGTTTCCTATGGGGAAACACTTCCTACGTCTGCACCTAACACTCTAACATGTACCCCGAGTCTAAACACCCCTAGCCTTACACTTATTAACCCCTAATCTGCCGCCCACGCTATCGCTGACCCCTGCATTACACTTTTAACCCCTAATCTGCCGCTCCGTAAAACGCCGCCACCTACGTTATCCCTATGTACCCCTAATCTGCTACCCCTAACACTGCCGACCCCTATATTATATTTATTAACCCCTAATCTGCCCCCCACAACGTCGCCGACACCTGCCTACACTTATTAACCCCTAATCTGCCGAGCGGACCTGAGCGCTACTATAATAAAGTTATTAACCCCTAATCCGCCTCACTAACCCTATCATAAATAGTATTAACCCCTAATCTGCCCTCCCTAACATCGCCGACACCTACCTTCAATTATTAACCCCTAAACTTCCGATCGGAGCTCACCGCTATTCTAATAAATGGATTAACCCCTAAAGCTAAGTCTAACCCTAACACTAACACCCCCCTAAGTTAAATATAATTTTTATCTAACGAAATAAATTAACTCTTATTAAATAACTTATTCCTATTTAAAGCTAAATACTTACCTGTAAAATAAATCCTAATATAGCTACAATATAAATTATAATTATATTATAGCTATTTTAGGATTAATATTTATTTTACAGGCAACTTTGTAATTATTTTAACCAGGTACAATAGCTATTAAATAGTTAAGAACTATTTAATAGTTACCTAGTTAAAATAATAACAAATTTACCTGTAAAATAAGTCCTAACCTAAGTTATAATTAAACCTAACACTACCCTATCAATAAAATAATTAAATAAACTACCTACAATTACCTACAATTAACCTAACACTACACTATCAATAAATTAATTAAACACAATTGCTACAAATAAATAAAATTAAATAAACTAGCTAAAGTACAAAAAATAAAAAAGAACTAAGTTACAGAAAATAAAAAAATATTTACAAACATAATAAAAATATTACAACAATTTTAAACTAATTACACCTACTCTAAGCCCCCTAATAAAATAACAAAGCCCCCCAAAATAAAAAGCCCCCCAAAATAAAAAATTCCCTACCCTATTCTAAATTAAAAAAGTTACAAGCTCTTTTACCTTACCAGCCCTGAACAGGGCCCTTTGCGGGGCATGCCCCAAGAATTTCAGCTCTTTTGCCTGTAAAAAAAAACATACAATACCCCCCCCCCCAACATTACAACCCACCACCCACATACCCCTAATCTAACCCAAACCCCCCTTAAATAAACCTAACACTAAGCCCCTGAAGATCTTCCTACCTTGTCTTCACCATCCAGGTATCACCGATCCGTCCTGGCTCCAAGATCTTCATCCAACCCAAGCGGGGGTTGGCGATCCATAATCCGGTGCTCCAAAGTCTTCCTCCTATCCGGCAAGAAGAGGACATCCGGACCGGCAAACATCTTCTCCAAGCGGCATCTTCGATCTTCTTCCATCCGGTGCGGAGCGGGTCCATCTTGAAGCAGGCGACGCGGATCCATCCTCTTCTTCCGATGTCTCCCGACTAATGACGGTTCCTTTAAGGGACGTCATCCAAGATGGCGTCCCTCGAATTCCGATTGGCTGATAGGATTCTATCAGCCAATCGGAATTAAGGTAGGAATTTTCTGATTGGCTGATGGAATCAGCCAATCAGAATCAAGTTCAATCCGATTGGCCGATCCCATCAGCCAATCAGATTGAGCTCGCATTCTATTGGCTGATCGGAACAGCCAATAGAATGCGAGCTCAATCTGATTGGCTGATTGGATCAGCCAATCGGATTGAACTTGATTCTGATTGGCTGATTCCATCAGCCAATCAGAAAATTCCTACCTTAATTCCGATTGGCTGATAGAATCCTATCAGCCAATCGGAATTCGAGGGACGCCATCTTGGATGACGTCCCTTAAAGGAACCGTCATTAGTCGGGAGACATCGGAAGAAGAGGATGGATCCGCGTCGCCTGCTTCAAGATGGACCCGCTCCGCACCGGATGGAAGAAGATCGAAGATGCCGCTTGGAGAAGATGTTTGCCGGTCCGGATGTCCTCTTCTTGCCGGATAGGAGGAAGACTTTGGAGCACCGGATTATGGATCGCCAACCCCCGCTTGGGTTGGATGAAGATCTTGGAGCCAGGACGGATCGGTGATACCTGGATGGTGAAGACAAGGTAGGAAGATCTTCAGGGGCTTAGTGTTAGGTTTATTTAAGGGGGGTTTGGGTTAGATTAGGGGTATGTGGGTGGTGGGTTGTAATGTTGGGGGGGGGGGTATTGTATGTTTTTTTTTACAGGCAAAAGAGCTGAAATTCTTGGGGCATGCCCCGCAAAGGGCCCTGTTCAGGGCTGGTAAGGTAAAAGAGCTTGTAACTTTTTTAATTTAGAATAGGGTAGGGAATTTTTTATTTTGGGGGGCTTTGTTATTTTATTAGGGGGCTTAGAGTAGGTGTAATTAGTTTAAAATTGTTGTAATATTTTTATTATGTTTGTAAATATTTTTTTATTTTCTGTAACTTAGTTCTTTTTTATTTTTTGTACTTTAGCTAGTTTATTTAATTTTATTTATTTGTAGCAATTGTGTTTAATTAATTTATTGATAGTGTAGTGTTAGGTTAATTGTAGGTAATTGTAGGTAGTTTATTTAATTATTTTATTGATAGGGTAGTGTTAGGTTTAATTATAACTTAGGTTAGGACTTATTTTACAGGTAAATTTGTTATTATTTTAACTAGGTAACTATTAAATAGTTCTTAACTATTTAATAGCTATTGTACCTGGTTAAAATAATTACAAAGTTGCCTGTAAAATAAATATTAATCCTAAAATAGCTATAATATAATTATAATTTATATTGTAGCTATATTAGGATTTATTTTACAGGTAAGTATTTAGCTTTAAATAGGAATAAGTTATTTAATAAGAGTTAATTTATTTCGTTAGATAAAAATTATATTTAACTTAGGGGGGTGTTAGTGTTAGGGTTAGACTTAGCTTTAGGGGTTAATCCATTTATTAGAATAGCGGTGAGCTCCGATCGGAAGTTTAGGGGTTAATAATTGAAGGTAGGTGTCGGCGATGTTAGGGAGGGCAGATTAGGGGTTAATACTATTTATGATAGGGTTAGTGAGGCGGATTAGGGGTTAATAACTTTATTATAGTAGCGCTCAGGTCCGCTCGGCAGATTAGGGGTTAATAAGTGTAGGCAGGTGTCGGCGACGTTGAGGGGGGCAGATTAGGGGTTAATAAATATAATATAGGGGTCGGCGATGTTAGGGGCAGCAGATTAGGGGTACATAGGGATAACGTAGGTGGCGGCGATTTGCGGTCGGAAGATTAGGGGTTAATTATTTTAAGTAGCTTGCGGCGACGTTGTGGGGGGCAAGTTAGGGGTTAAGAAATATAATATAGGGGTCGGCGGGGTTAGGGGCAGCAGATTAGGGGTACATAAATATAACGTAGGTGGCGGTCGGCAGATTAGGGGTTAAAAATTTTAATCGAGTGGCGGCGGTGTGGGGGGACCTCGGTTTAGGGGTACATAGGTAGTTTATGGGTGTTAGTGTACTTTAGGGTACAGTAGTTAAGAGCTTTATAAACCGGCGTTAGCCAGAAAGCTCTTAACTCCTGCTATTTTCAGGCGGCTGGAATCTTGTTGTTAGAGCTCTAACGCTCACTGCAGAAACGACTCTAAATACCGGCGTTAGAAAGATCCCATTGAAAAGATAGGCTACGCAAATGGCGTAGGGGGATCTGCGGTATGGAAAAGTCGCGGCTGAAAAGTGAGCGTTAGACCCTTTAATCACTGACTCCAAATACCAGCGGGCGCCCAAAACCAGCGTTAGGAGCCTCTAACGCTGGTTTTGACGGCTACCGCCGAACTCTAAATCTAGGCCTTTGGGTTTATTTTATAGGTAAGTATTTAGTTTTAAATAGGAATTATTTAGTTAATTGTAGTAATTTTATTTAGATTTATTTTAATTATATTTAAGTTAGGGGGTGTCAGGGTTAGGGTTAGACTTAGGTTTAGGGGTTAATAACTTTATTATAGTGGCGGCGACATTGGGGGCGGCAGAGTAGGGGTTAATAAATAAAATGTAGGTGTCGGCGATGTTGAGTGCGGCAGATTAGGGCTTCATAAGTATAATGTAGGTGGCGGCGGTGTCCGGAGCAGCACATTAGGGGTTAATAATATAATGCAGGGGATGTCGGGGGCGGCAGATTAGGGGTTAATAAGTGTAAGATTAGGGGTGTTTAGACTCGGAGTTCATGTTAGGGTGTTAGGTGTAGACATAAAATGTATTTCCCCATAGGAATCAATGGGGCTGCGTTAGGAGCTTTACGCTGCTTTTTTGCAGGTGTTAGGGTTTTTTTCATCAGGCTCTCCCCCATTGATTCCTATGGGGAAATCGTGCACAAGCACATTTTACCAGCTCACCGCTAACGTAAGCAGCGCTGGTATTGAGGTGAGATGTGGAGCAAAATTTTGCTCTACGCTCACTTTTTTGCGGCTAACGCCGGGTTTGTAAAAACCCGTAATACCAGCGCTGTCTGTAAGTGAGCGGTGGGCATAAACTGCTCGTTAGCACCGCAGAGCCTCTAATGCAAAACTCGTAATCTAGGAGTTAGAGTTTAAAAACAGACTGGATATTAGTACATTTTAATAGATTGTATTGTTGATAGGAGGGGTTTGTACTGGAATACGTAGTCTTTTTTTTTTGCAAGATAATTTATCTTAGATTGTAGTCTCCGGTGTTTAGAAGCAATATATAGCGTAAAGTGATAAGGGAAAATCTACCTGATTGTCACCTTAACGCTATTTGGCTAGAAACAGGGAACTTACATTGAGAGCCCTATATAAGATGGGCGTCAAGGTATGTGGGCATGCCTCTGACAAAGTGGGGAGGAGCCCCACGAAACACATAAGGCAACGCCCATAATTGACGGACGCTTACCTTCACTGACACACAGCGTTCTAGCTGACTTGTGGATGCTTGTTGTGGTTCGGTTTAATATAGCGATCCGAATTACTTAAAGTGAAGTGTTTTTAGAGACTATTTTTTGTGTGGACACATTGATCTTAGACTCAAAAGCTCTGGTGTTTCTCTCTGGCGGATTACAGTGCGCAAACAGATGCGGAGGAGAGCAATACAACTATCACTAACGATATATACTGACCGGGAGATTTGAAACAGACTGGGACTCTGGGCTATCACAAAGTGAGATCAGACTGTGTTGTCTACCCGTTGATGTGCTGTTACATACCTCATACGTTTGAGGGCACAGAGTGTGAGTGATTTTCTATTTGTGTTTGTATATATTACTCTTAGATCAGTCTCTTGAGCTCCTGTCTCCTTTTTTTACTTAAAATGAAGCACTCATAATAAAAGATCAGTCCCAAAGCATGTGTATCAAGCTCAATGCGGAATAGGATCACTGTCTTTGTATCTGGAACTGAAGTCTATCTATTCAAAACTTGGTCGCGGGTGAACTTTTCACTCTGTGGGCTATGTCACAGTTATGCAGGGGACAGTGTCAGAGGTTATGCAGGGGACAGTGTCAGAGGCTACGTACAGGTGTTAAGTGCATAAAGTCTTACTAGAGCTGTGAATACTTGGTCCCAGACTGTCTCCGTCAGTAAACTCTGCTTCCTCTCTTCCGCACTTCCTTACCACCTGACTCCAAAAGCCCTAAGAAGTCATCCCGGTCCAAACCACGTGTGCCGCACTGGCAACTACATCACCTCTAGAACAAAACACAAAGTGCAAGTAGTGAGATAGCAACCTCTTGCTTAAGGGTTGTTACCCGAAACGTCGCTTATCATTTGGATGTCTGAGTAATCAATAAAGGATCTTGAGTAACCTGAGAAGCGCTGTGGACATTTGTTGATTGTTCTAGAACAAAACACAACAGACTGTAGTCGATACGTAGTTAAATCCCAGGAGGATAAAAATAAAGTCACTCTATAAATATGTCTATCGTGTGTGGTTCCGCCATTACCAACAATATTTTTGCGTACCCCCAGGGGTACACGTACCACAGGTTGGGAACTGCTGCAGATTACTTAACTACATGGTTTTCTACAAATGAGGAGCTGCAAGTCGTTTATAAGGCATTCATTTGTGAAAGTCATACTTAAGAGGGACAGTATTCACCAATTTTCATTTAACTGCATGTAATAGGCACCACTATAAAGAAGAATATGCACAGACACTGATCTAAAAATCCAGTATAAAACCATTTAAAAACTTAATTAGAAGATCCCTGTTTAGCACTGTTAAAAATGTTAGCTGGAACACCCACTGCAAGTGGTTCTTTAGCAAAAAAAGCAGACACTCCCTTCATCTGCAAATTAAAAGACTATTACACAAACAGGAGCAAGCTGGAGTAGGTATATATCAGTATTCTCCTAAAACTTTGGGGCTTGGTTATGTTATTTAAAAATAAGCAAAACTATACATTTTCTTTTTTTTAAAAAAGCTGTAAAGGCTATAAATGGATCATCTACAAAACATTTATGCAAAGAAAAATCTAGAGTATAATGTCCCTTTAACTTCCTTTCATTATTACTGCTCTTTGCAACATTTTTACATTTGTGATAAGGATGGATTTGCAAATTAAATTGCCTTCATAGGAATGGGTCTGTCTGATACTGTCTTTGTTTTGGCTGCATTTGGATCACGGAGTGATCAGTCAGTGTTTATAGACCTTCCTGATAAGAGCTCTGTCTAAATAATATGGCCAATTTACATATATAACTTAAAGGGACAGTCTATACCAAAAATGTTATTGTTTAAAAAGCTAGATAATTCCTTTATTACCCATTCCCTAGTTTTGCACAGCCAACATACTTTTAACCTCTGTGATTACCTTGTATCTAAGCTCTTTTGACAGCTCACATGACTATTTATTTATTTTTTATCTATTGACTTGTATTTTAGCCATTAAGTGCAGTGTCAGCCACAATTCCACGGGAGAGAGCACAATGTTATCTATATGGCTTACATGGATTAGAAGTCATCCTATTGGCAGATTAAGAGTTAAAAAATATAATGTAGGTGTCGGCGAAGTCGGGGTGGCAGATTAGGGGTTAATAAGTGTAAGATTAGGGGTGTTTAGACTCGAGGTTCATGTTAGGGTGTTACGTGTAAACATAAAATGTGTTTCCCCATAGGAATCAATGGGGCTGCGTTACTGAGTTTTACGCTGCTTTTTTGCAGGTGTTAGACTTTTTCTCAGCCGGCTCTCCCCATTGATGTCTATGGGGAAATCGTGCATGAGCACGTATAACCAGCTCACTGCTCACTTAAGCAGCGCTGGTATTGGAGTGCGGTATGGAGCTCAATTTTGCTCTACGCTCACTTCTTGCCTGTTAACGCCGGGTTGATAAATACCCGTAATACCAGCGCTGCAGGTAAGTGAGTGGTGAGAATAACGTGAAAGTTAGCACCGCACCCCTCATAACGCAAAACTCGTAATCTAGCCGATTGTTTCTTAAAGGGACAGTCTACACCAGAATTTTTATTGTTTTAAAAGATAGATAATCCCTTTATTACCCATTCCCCAGTTTTGCATAACCAACACAGTTATAATAATATACTTTTAACCTCTGTGATTATCTTGTATCTAAGCCTCTGCAAACTGCCCCTTTTATCAGTTATTTTGACAGACTTGCAGTCTAGCCAATCAGTGCCTGCTCCCAGATAACTTCACGTGCACGAGCACAGTGTTATCTATATGAAATACGTGATCACCCTCTAGTGGTGAAAAACTGTTAAAATGCAATCTGAAAAGAGGTAGACTTCAAGGTCTAAGAAATTAGCATATGAACCTCCTAGGTTAAGCTTTCAACTAAGAATACCAAGAGAACAAAGCAAAATTGGTGATAAAAGTAAATTGGAAAATTGTTTAAAATGACATGCTCTATCTGAATCAAGAAAGTTTATTTTGACCTAAACTGTCCCTTTAAGGAAATGTTGACGAACACTAATCAGGGCTCTAATACTTGTCTTTTTGGGCCAAAATGCTAATTTCTGAAAAAAATACGGGCATGCTTTTTCATGGCCAAATGAATAAGAAAGGAGATTGTCTATGGTCCAGTTATTGTGCCAAATAATTACTTTCTATCAGTCTTCTGTTTTCCAGATCAGGGTGGGCAGTTTGATATAGAATCTTTTTTTTTGGGGGGGGGGGGGGGGGGGGGCTGGTAATATTTTGATCTCTTAAAGGGACACTGAACCCAAATTTTTTCTTTAATGATTCAGATAGAGCATGCAATTTTAAGCAACTTTCTAATTTACTCCTATTATCAATTGTATTCGTTCTCTTGCTATCTTTATTTGAAAATCATGAATGTAAATCTTAGCAGCCAGACCATTTTAGGTTCAGCACCATGGATAGCGCTTGCTTATTGGAGGCTTACATTTACCCACCAATAAGCAAGCATATCCCAGGTTCTCAACCAAAAATGGACCGGCTCCTATGCATCACATTCCTGCCTTTTAAATAAAGATAGCAAGAGAACAAAGAAAAATTGATAAAAGGAGTAAATTAGAAAGTTGCTTAAAATTAAATGCTCTATCTGAATCATTAAAGATAAAATGTGTGTTTAGTGTCCCTTTAACTACAGTTTGCTGGTTTCTTTGTTGCCACGTTTCCTTTTGTCCCCAGGGTTTCAATTCACACTCATGAGTGGAATCATATTTGCACACTATGGGCTAGATTACAAGTGGAGCGCTCTATCGCTTTCGCTATAGCGCTAATTGCGCTAGAAGTAAACTTTCTGTGCTTGTCGGGTTGTGCTGGTATTAAGAGTTGAAAGTAAAAAGTTGTCACACTCATGCTAACCCGACAAGTGCAAAAAGTTTGAACATCAAGTGCAAAAGTAAAAACAGTGTATACAAAGGATATATACTGTAGGTATCGTTAGTTCATGGTAAGTAATAAATAAAAAGTCCCAAGTGCTTGATTGGAGTTAGAGTCAGGTGTTCATGTGGAAGAGAGAAACACAATAGTGAAGACTGCTTTGATGTAAACCCAGCAATCACAAAGGCATATACTCACACTCTTCAAAAGAGGGAGATAAATGAATCCTCAATCAGCTAGATGACGAGTTTTCAGCGCTATAGGGAAATTAACGACCGACAAAAAAGCGGCGTTATTTCACCTCCCTATAGCGCGGCTATTACAAGTTTACAAAAAGCAGGCTTGTACGTGCGATATGGTTGGGTTGAGCTCCATACCGCACCCAAATACAAGCGCTGCTTTGACGTGCTCGTGCATGATTTTTCCATAAACTTCAATGGGGAGAGACGGCAAAAAAAAAAGCCTAACACCTGCGATCGTAGAAACAAACCGTAACGCAGCCCCATTGATGTCTATGGGGATAGAAAAAGTTATGTTTAAACCTAACACCCTAACATAAAAACCACGTCTAAACACCCCTAATCTGCCGTCCCCGACATCGCCGCAACCTACATAATGTTATTAACCCCTAATCTGCTGCCCCTAACATCGCCGCCACCTAAATACACTTATTAACCCCTAATCTGCTGCCCTTAACATCGCCGCCACCTACATTACAATTATTAACCCCTAATCTGCCGCCCCCAATGTCGCCGCCACTATACTAAAGTTATTAACCCCTAAACCTCTGGCCTCCAACATCACTAACACTAAATCCATATATTAACCCCTAAACCTAACCCTAACGTAACCCTAAGCATAACCCTAACGTAACCATAAGTCTAACCCTAACACCTCATAACTTAAATATAATTAAAATAAATCTAAATAAACCTTACAATTATTAACTAAATAATTCCTATTTAAAACTAAATACAAACTTACCTGTAAAAAAACCCTAAGCTAGCTACAATATAATTAATAGTTATATTGTAGCTATCTTAGGTTTTATTTTTATTTCACAGCTAAGTTTGTATTTATTTTAACTAGGTAGACTAGTTACTAGCCTACACTAAACTGCCCATTCTCGCTTGGATGAGGACTTTGCTGGATGGATGAAGATCGAATAGGCCTCCTGGATGAAGACTTCTTTCCGCTTGGATGAGGACTTTGCTGGCTGGATGAGGATGG
Source organism: Bombina bombina (assembly GCF_027579735.1). NCBI lineage: Eukaryota > Metazoa > Chordata > Amphibia > Anura > Bombinatoridae > Bombina > Bombina bombina. The sequence continues at coordinate 398,125,812 of NC_069500.1, read as the reverse complement.
ATGTCCAGACTTCGATAACTGTAAGTGGATCGTCAGGGGTTAGTGTTAGGTTTTTTTAAGGTTTTTTTGGGTGTTTTTTTTTTAGGTTAGGGTTTTGGGCAATGTAAAAGAGCTAAATGCCCTTTTAAGGGCAATGCCCATCCAAATGCCCCTTTCAGGGCAATGTTTAGCTTAGATTTATTTAGATTAGGTTTTCATTTGGGGGGTTTGGTTGGGTGGGTGGTGGGTTTTACTGTTGGGGGGTGTTTGTATTTTTTTTTACAGGTAAAAGAGCTGATTTCTTTGGGGCAATGCCCCGCAAAAGGCCCTTTTAAGGGCCATTGGCAGTTTAGTGTAGTCTAGGGTTTTTTATTTTATTTTGAGGGGGCTTTTTTATTTTGATAGGGTTATTAGATTAGGAGTAATTCGTTTTTATTTTTGATAATTTAGTTTTTTATTTTTTGTAATTTAGTGTTTATTTTTTTTTTGTAATTTAGTAAATTGTATTTTATTAATTTAATTTATTTTATTTTATTGTAGTGTTAGTTTTTAGTGTAAGGCAGGTTAGGTTTTATTTTACAGGTAACTTTGTATTTATTTTAACTAGGTAGTTAGCAAATAGTTAACTACCTAGTTAACTATTAGTTATTTTGTAGCTAGCTTAGTTTTTTTTTTACAGGTAAGTTTGTATTTAGTTTTAAATAGGTATTATTTAGTTAATAATTGTAAGGTTTATTTAGATTTATTTTAATTATATTTAAGTTAGGGGGTGTTAGGCTTACGTTAGGGTTATGTTAGGGTTAGGATTAAGGGTTAATATATTTATGTAGAGTTAGTGATGTGGGAGGTCAGAGGTTTAGGGGTTAATAATTTATTTTAGTATATTTCGTTGTGGGGGACTTGCGGTTTAGTGGTTAATAGGTTTATTATAGCGGCGGTGTGGGCGGACGGCAGATTGGGGGTCAATAATCTTTAAAGGGCCATAATACCCAAATGTTTAGACACTTGAAAGTGATGTAGCATAGCTGTAAAAAGCTGACTAGAAAATATCTCCTGAACATCTCTATGTAAAAAAGAAAGATATTTTACCTCAAAAGTTCCTCAGTAGCCACCTCCCATTGTAAAGGATTTCTAAGCAGCATTTTAGTGTGTCTGTCCTGGGACATCTGAAGGGATGAGCATCGTGCACTCTCATCTTATTTCACCAATCAGGTAAAGGAAGTTTACAATGAAATCTCATGAGAGTCAAGTCAAATCTCATGAGATCACAGTAAAAGTTCATGACCTCAGCACTGCTGATGCTGATTGGCTGCTGTTCATTTCTTCATTTTTTTTAATTTTTTTACCTGCAGCTGGGAGCAGTTGAGTATAACTTTTTACACAGAACTTACTCTGCTGATCTGAGGAGATTGTGAGGTAAAATATCTTCCTTTTTTACATAGAGATGCTCAGGTGATATTTTCCTGTCAGCTTTTTACAGTTATACTGCATCAGTTTCAAGTGATTTAGCATATGAGTATTATGTCCCTTTAAATAGTGTTTGTGATGAGGGAGGGCAGCGGTTTATGGGTTAATAGGTTTATTATAGTGGCGGCGATGTCGGAGCGGCAGATTAGTGGTTAATAAATTCATTATAGTGTTTGCAATGCGGTAGGGTCTTGGTTTAGGGGTTAATAGGTAGTTTATGGGTGTTAGTGTACTTTTTAACACTTTAGTTATAAGTTTTATGCTACAGCTTTGTAACGTAAAACTCATAACTACTGACTTTAGATGGCGGTACGGATCTTGTCAGTATAGGGTGTGCCACTCACTTTTTGGCCTCCCGGGCAAACTCGTAATACAGGTGCTATGGGAGTCCCATTGAAAAAGTACTGACATTGTGTGACAGCCAAAAAGGTGAGCGGTACACCTATACCTAAAAGACTTGTAATAGCGGTGTTAGGGAAAAAGCAGTGTTATGAAGCATAACAATGCTTTTTCACTCATAACGCAAAACTCGTAATCTAGCTGAAAGTTTCCAAAGTCAAATACCATTTATTAAAAACAAAGGACTTTAAACATAATAGGTATCAGTCTTATAACAGAGCATATCTTAACCGTTCATATAATGAGCCAGACGGTTTGCAGCATATATGAGACCGGTTGCCACTGAATATAGACCTGTAATACAATCATATGCATTGTCCAAATATAGTCCAAACATCCGACGTACATTTCGTTGAAGTGATGTGATACCAACTTTTTCAAGGATAATCAGCTTCACACTGTGGGAACTTTTAAATGTGCAGCCTTGTTCTGATTCGTCCAGTGATGGCGTGATGTCACTAACAACATGTAAATCATGTGATCACTGCCACCTGGTTAAGTCTCTGAGAAGCAGTTTAGGAATCTACACAGTGTTAGCTGTAGGATAATTATAATAACAATAATAAATATACAACTATCATACATTTACTTCACAAACGTATTAATAAATTCTTATAAAAATGTATATAAAAAAGATATTTAAAAACAATAAAATCTCAAGTGGAACTGGGAATTTGATCAGGTGGGAGAGAAAACATAAAAATTATAATAGAAACACTTTACCTCTTTACTAATCATAGGCACAAAATAACCCATTTCAAACAAAATACACACAGGAGGGCGCTCAAAGCGGAGTAAACTAAATGAGTGATAATAAATATAAGTGACACGAATCAAATAAATATATGTATATATATAATTATATATATATATATATATATATATATATAAATATATATAAATAAGTACATATATATATATATATATATATATATATATATATATATATATATATATATATATATATATGTATATATACACACACACACAATGGTGTAAATAATGATGATATGGGTAGAGGGACTGTACGTTAAGGCACCAGTGCAGGTCCAGCCTGCATTTGGTCAATAGTAGTACCTAATTTGTTAGTCGTGTGAGGGCACAAAGGAGATCTCTGGACAAGGATAAAAGGAAAAAAACAAGGGCTAGTATCAATTAATACCTCAGGATACAGATCTAGGACTCTTGTGTAAAGAACTATTAAACATAACCATCCTTCATATATGCATAAGGAGTCTGGAGAATTAATGCAAAGTAACACAGGTGGGACAATAGGAGATAAGTTTACCACAAAACATGGGCCTCATGGGCCCTCAGTAGGCTAGTAACATCAACAGGAAGGATTTTCTAGGAATACAATTTTCTGCTGTTTTCAAGTAAGCAGTACATGGGGAGAGGGGGGGGGGGACAGTACAATACTTTATGAGCTAGAACGATATGGTCCAAGATGTTTATATGTGTCAATTAACAGAGAGAGTAGTGTAGGTTATAGGATATCTGGAAGATCTCATTAGGGTGTATATATCTATATGGGACTACCCTGAGTCCTGCTATAGCCATAGGGTAGCCTCTAGATGATACTGGCTGTATCTATACTAGTGGGGTTATATATATAGAGATATTAGTTGAGGGTAGACATTTGGTAAAGCCGCAGAATATGAATATAACACAACTGAACATGAACTAGTCTGTATCTAGCCTCGGACATGTAATCTGCAAATGAAGCATTGTTGTGTAGGTATTGAGGCAAATGTAAGGTTGCCACATGAGCATGGGCCCTATGCCCTGTGTCAAAAAACGTAAGTTGAAATAATTAGTTTAGTATCTGACACAGGATATCACAGAAGTCTGCAGTTATAATATATCACCCCTTAATATATATACTGACTTATTAACTAGTATTATACTATTAGCTCGTGTTCATCAAATGACAACAAATAGGGTATCTATAACTATATACAGAATAGATTCTGATAGGACTCCCCAATATGCATCTATTGAGCTTGCAGATATACTCCAACTAAGCAGCTCGGTTTAGGACCTTTATAATATACAGTACTCCCCAATATGCATCTATTGAACTTGCAAATATATTCTAACTAAGCAGCTCGGTTTAAGCCCTTTATAAAATACAGTAGCAATATTAGTATGTACATTCCCAACATTAAAATCTGTGTAATTGCACTATTTGAGCAAACTAAAAAACTAATCTTTAAATATAGAGAGGAAACAGTCCATCCAATTCAAGATATATAACATATTTAAGGTTAGAGTTCTCCTATTATGGGCTCCCTGATCTAATAAAATGTGATAACAAATACTCAGTTTAACCTACTCCTGTCTTGCTTAGTGTCCGGTTTGTTTGTTGATGAATTGCCCCCAGAGCTTCAGGACTATCCGGGGAGCCTCTGAACGGTAAGACAAATTCGGAAAATAACTGAGAATTCCAGTAATATGAACTCATATCCCGGCAGCTGGATATTGTTAGTCCGCTGAAATGTCGCGGTTGCAAAGGTGCAGGTAAGTTCAAATGGATATCCGCCTTGGCCCTGACTGTGATGTTCAACTCATGGAAGACTCCTTTGCTCCTAAACAGCATGGCTCTATCCTGTTCGTTTTTGTTGAAGATCGGCTCAGAGTTCTCATATATGGTGTCGTCGCAAGGAGCATGCAGCTCAGCTGAAGACTCTGGATAGTCATCAAACAGAAGGTTCCTCTCAAGGACGTCCAGAAGAACTGGTTTCAGCTGTGAGAACTGAGCATGCAACCGCTGCAGGACCTCTTCGTTCCACAAGGTAGTCGCCATCTTGGATCTCTGCACGGAGGCCTGGTAATCCCCCACAGTCACGGAGTCTGTGATGTCTCACATGTAGATCCTCAAAACTAATGAAGATTAGTCCAACCGTTACTTAGGTAGTATTTTTCAGCTGGTTATAGCCTGCACTCGCCTAGACTTCTGGCTGTAGCTGTTAAGTTGATTGTTTTCAACTGATCTTTGTGAAACACATGAATTCCCAAAATGTGCTGTCTAGCTGGTGCGGTTATTCTCTTCTTATCTCCGATCCTCTTGATTTCCCTACTGATGATTATATATCTGTTTGTGCAGGACTATGTTAGCATTTTTATTCTGCAGGTAGAAGGAGCTTATGAGTAGGTAAAGGTAATAAAAAACAATATAAAGCTGTGTTATTGAGACGGAGCTCTTGCAAAGCACGTCTGTTCTCTCTGGTTGCCAGCTCCACCCCCACCTCTACTTTTTATTGTACTACCAATTGTTCTGGACTTTTAATAGGTGTAATATCTGGGGGACGTCCCAATATATTTCAAGGCTGACCCATATATATAATAACCAGGTTTTATAATACGGTTGTTTAATATATTTTTTCTTTTGCCAGTGGAGAATTCCAACAGTTAGGATCTATATTTATTTCATTTTATTTATTTTTTTAGGTTATAAATCAATATCTATATAATGTGCATTTGTGGGTACTCTTTAGCCCACTGAATACTTACCATATTGTTTTTATTCTGGATATTTGAATTTATAAATTATTAAATGCTTATTTGTATACTAACATTTGATTTATTGTTTAGTATTTAATTAGTTTATTTGATCACTTTAAATTAGGTTTGTTATTATTTACACTATTGTGTGTGTGTGTATATATATACACATATACTGTATATATGTACATTTGTATATATATATATATATATATATATATTTGATTAGTGTCACTTATATTTATTATCACTCATTTAGTTTACTCCGCTTTGAGCAACCTCCTGTGTGTATTTTGTTTGAATAGTTTTGGTTGCCCTTGTGGAAGGGGCATCTAGGAGAGGCAGTGAGTTACACATCTTGCGCAAACACTAATCTTCCTAAACAAAAAAATAATAATTATTAGGTGAACACCATACTGATGTTCTAAATGAAAACACATTGATTTAAAGTAGAAAAACATGAGGATCTTAAAATCCTGAAATTAGGCATTCTTACAGAAAATGGGTCAACTCCAAATCTCTGTTCAACCCATTAGGTATATCTCATCTCTGATTTACCCAAAGCGCTAGCGAAGTTACCCCCCCCTCCAATGTGGTATTAGTCTTTTAATGCCCATATACTTTATTATGTGTCCTGGGACCTTATTATGAACTCTTCTGAAACGATCAGATACAGTATGGAGATTGTATCCTTTTTAATGTTGTATACATGCTCTTGAAATCGTTTTGACAGACTTCTACTCGTTATACCTACATATTGTAGGTGACAAGAGCATTCTAAAAGATAAATGAAATTGTTGGAATGGTATGTGATCAATTGCTGTGGCTCTAAGTTTCGTAATGGTCTTATTTTGTGTTTTAAAATTCTTACAACCCATGCATGAGCCGCACTTAATAAATCCATGTCTTATTTTCTCTTAAAAACTTGAGGTTACTTTATCTTTTATATTAGGTGCTTTTTTAAATACTATTTTGGGTTTGTCAGGTAATATATAGTATGCCATAAACCTTAGTCTTTTCTTAGAGTTTCCCAGTGTTTGTTAATAATACCAGCCATTTCCTTGTTTTAAACACTGTAGTCCAAAATAATAGAGCCTAATGAATTTTTATCAGTTATAGGCTTAACTGCATTGTATTGTAAAAATTCAGATCTGTTTTTTGCAGATACATCCTCAATAATTTTGTCAATGAACGTATCCTTATTGGATTTCTCTTAAAATCTTTGCTTAAAAACATTGGCCTGCTTATTAAAGGACTCAGATTCACTAAAATGTCTTTTTAACCTTTGGAATTGACTCTTGGTTACATTTAACAGCTATCTTCTTATATGGCAGCTTTCTAATTCAATATCATTAACATCTACCGGTTTAAAATAGTTCCTGGAATGAATATAATTATCCTTAATTGTATTCCTGGATTTAGACATTTATATTAAAGGGACACTGAACCCAATCTTTTTCTTTCATGATTCAGATAGAGCATGAAATTTTAAGCAACTTTATAATTTACTCCTATTATTAATTTTTCTTTGTTCTCTTGCTATCTTTATTTTAAAAGCAGGAATGTAAATCTTAGCAGCCAGTCCATTTTAGTTTCAGCACCATGGATAGCGTTTGCTTATTGGAGGCTTACATTTACCCACCAATAAGCAAGCATAACCCAGGTTCTCAACCAAAAATGGCCTGACTCCTATGCATCATATTCCTGCTTTTTAAATAAAGATAGCAAGAGAACGAAGAAAAATTGATAATAGGAGTAAATTAGAAAGTTGCTTAAAATTGCATGCTCTATCTGAATCATGAAAGAAAAAATGTGGGTTTAGTGTCCCTTTAACCCCTTAATGACCGAGGACGTGCAGGGTACGTCCTCAAAAAAAAGGCAGTTAACGCCTGAGGACGTACCCTGCACGTCCTCGGTGTGGAAAGCAGCTGGAAGCGATCCTGCTCGCTTCCAGCTGCTTTCCGGTTATTGCAGTGATGCCTCGATATGGAGGCATCCTGCAATAACCTTACATGGCCATCCGATGCAGAGAGAGCCACTCTGTGGCCCTCTCTGCACCGGACATCGATGGCCGGTATCGTTGGTGGGTGGGAGCCGACTTGGGAGGCGGGTGGGCGGCCATCGGTGTGCCGTGTGACGTTGAGGGGGGCGGGATCGGGGGCGGGACCGTCGGGGGCGCGCGCGTGCACGGAGGGTGGCGGGCGCGTGCACGGGGTGGGAGCGGGTGGGAACCGCTACACTACGGAAAATGAATAAAAAGTAAAATGTTAAGTGGCCTAAGCACAAAAAAAAAATAAACACAGAAAGAAATCGTGGAGGGGTGGGGGGTTGGTTTTTGTGTGGGGGGGAAGCTACACTACAGAAAAGTCTAAAAAATGTAAAACAAATACATTTTTTCTTCTAAACTGGGTACTGGCAGACAGCTGCCAGTACCCGAGATGGCGCCCATTAAGTTAGAGTGGGAGAGTTATAGAGCTGTTTGGGGGGGATCAGTGAGGTTGGGGGCTAAGGGGGGATAGTACACAACATCATATGTAAATATGCTTTTAAAAAAACACCAAAAAATACAAATATAGCTTTTATTTTAGTACTGGCAGACTTTCTGCCAGTACTTAAGATGGCGGGGACAATTGTGGGGTGGGGGAGGGAAGAGAGCTGTTTGGGAGGGATCAGGGGGTCTGATGTTTCAGGTGGGAGGCTGAGCTCTACACTAAATCTAATATTAACCCTGCAAGCTCCCTACAAGCTACCTAATTAACCCCTTCACTGCTAGCCATAATACACGTGTGATGCACAGCGGCATTTAGCAGCCTTCAAAATACCAAAAAGCTACGCCAAAGCCATATATGTCTGCTATTTCTGAACAAAGGGGATCCCAGAGAAGCATTTACAACCATTTGTGCCATAACTGCACAAGCTGTTTGTAAATGATTTCAGTGAGAAACCTAAAATTTTGAAAAATGTTACGTTTTTTTTAATTTGATCGCATTTGGCGGTGAAATGGTGGCATGAAATATACCAAAATGGGCCTAGATCAATACTTGGGGTTGTCTACTACACTACACTAAAGCTAAAATTACCCCAAAAAGCTCCCTACATGCTCCCTAATTAACCCCTTCACTGCTGGGCATAATACATGTGTGGTGCGCAGTGGCATTTAGTGGCATTCTAATTACCAAAAAGCAACACCAAAGCCATATAAGTATGCTATTTCTGAACAAAGGGGATCCCAGAGAAGAATTTACAACCATTTGTGCCATAATTGCACAAGCTGTTTGTAAATAATTTCAGTGAGAAACCTAAAGTTTGTGAAAAAATTTGTGAAAAAGTGAACGATTTTTTTTATTTGATCGCATTTGGCGGTGAAATGGTGCCATGAAATATACCAAAATGGTCCTAGATCAATACTTTGGGATGTCTACTAAAAAAATATACGTACATGTCAATGGATATTCAGAGATTCCTGAAAGATATCAGTGTTCTAATGTAACTAGCGCTAATTTTGAAAAAAAAAATGGTTTGGAAATAGCAAAGTGCTACTTGTATTTATTTCCCTATAACTTGCAAAAAAAGCAAAGAACATGTAAACATTGGGTATTTCTAAACTCAGGATAATATTTAGAAACTATTTAGCATAGGTGTTTTTTGGTGGTTGTAGATATGTAACAGATTTTGGGGGTCAAAGTTAGAAAAAGTGGGGGGTTTTTCAATTTTTCCTCATATTTTATATTTTTTTTATAGTAAATTATAAGATATGATGAAAGTATCTTTAGAAAGTCCATTTAATGGCGAGAAAAACGGTATATAATATGTGTGGGTACAGTAAATGAGTAAGAGGAAAATTACAGCTAAACACAAACACCGCAAAAATGTAAAAATAGCCTTGGTCCCAAACGGACAGAAAATGGAAAAGTGCTGTGGTCATTAAGGGGTTAAGTCCTGGCTGCACTCCCATTTTAGATCAATATTGCATTTATTGTCGTTTAGACCCTGCATGAATTGATCTAACTATATTTTAGTGCCCTTCCATATGGAGAATATGTCATCTATGTACCGCTTATAGGTTACCAGATTCGCCCCAAGAGGGGAAGAGAACATTTTAAATATCTTCCCACGTTGCCATAAAAATGTTAGCATAACTTGGGGTGAATCTGGTACCCATAGCACAAACCCGATCGCATATTTTCATTTGTACTAACCCAACATGAAAATGTGAATATTTCAAATCCCAATGTTCTACATAGTAGCATATGATCTATTTATCCATAAATAAATATTTTTACATATATCTGATGGTATTTTGGTACAATATACATTATATATAGGTATACATATATATAGGAATATCTATTTAGAAATATATAACACATATTTTGCTATGTGATGAATATTGGAATGTGAACTATTTATAGTAAATAAACAGTTAAAACCTTTATTAAATATGAATATTGCATAAATATGCTTTTACATGTTTTCATCTATTTGACTGCAAATGGGCTCCAATGCACTTAAATATAGGTCTATATATGTGTACATATGTATTTATGTGTTTATAAGTCTGTAAATACATATGTACACATATAAATACATATGTACACATATAAATACATATATACACATATAAATACATATATACACATATAAATACATATGTACACATATATAGACACATATATATTTATATATACATACACGCATACATATCCATCTTTAGACATGTATGTATATCTATGTTAGAGCCCTTTGCCTGCCTTTTTTTCTAAAACTTTTTTGTGCAATATTTTTTTGTTAATAATTTTTATTAGATGGTGTTATTATGAGTGTAATTATAATTTGTAATGTATTTTTGTTGTGTTTTGGTGATACGTTTTAGTTTCGCAAGGATACGGTAATCATTCTAGTGTAAATTGCAATTGTGCTCAAGCGCACAATTTCACCTGCATGCAAACAATCGCGAAAACATTGTATTCTGAGTCAATGCGAACAAATTTTGAAAATTCCAGGGTTTCATTTTCTAATTTTTAAACATAACTTTTGTTCCTACATGAATACTTCAACTTTCTAATTTACTCCTATTATTAATTTTTCTCTGTTCTCTTGCTATCTAACCTCTAACCGGGTGTTTTGCAGTATCCAGAGTTTCCGAAGATAGGGCTTAATAGCTTGCAGGGGTTCTGGTACGTCCTGTAGGCCTTGGTTGTAGCTGCCTGCTACATGCGTTTGACCCCTAATGCCACAGGAGCTTCTTACGGCTCAGTCAGATTCTGTTTTGCAGAACCCCTGCAAGCTATTAAGCCCTATCTTTGGAAAGTCCGGATACTGCAAAACACCTGGTCTGGTATGCAGCAGGACACAAGATGCGATCTGAACCCCACTGAACAGTGGAGACCAGTGACAGCAAGAGGAGGGTAAGGTGATTCACGTGGATAGTCCTCTCATTGCTGAAGACTCGTTTACATTGGATATTATCAGCCACGGCAATGTAAGAACTTTGGGCATACTACTTACCCTTCCTTATTCTGGCCACATATGGACTTTACACTGGGGGAGACTGTTTAACACCCTTAAGGGATTTTGCACCTTGAGGAGTCATGTCTGGATGCTTGTTTATGTAAATTTCTACATGGGGGCAATAATGTGTGAGTGGAATAACCCCACAACTGTTGACTGTACATCAGGGAGCTCCCTTGATAAATAAAGGGTACCCTTACATACACTATCCTGGAAGGACTGTTATTATCAGTTTATCGCTGTGTGGCTTATTTAGGATTTGTTTAAAAAATTATATTATTTACTGCATTTTATTACTCTGACCTTCTGATTTTTACATTGTGGCTGTTTTTAGGTTATGTGACAGATAAGTGTATACTTGACTTCACTAGGGAGGGATTGTGTTATCTTAACCTTTTGGGATACTTTCTTTTTTTGACACACACACACACATATATATATATATATATATATATTTATATGTGTGTACATATGTATTTATGTATTTATATGTGTATAAATAAATATATTTACAGTCATATATACACATATAAATACATATGAACACATATCAGGGCTCAAAATTCTCACTAGCCCACTAGCCATTGACGAGTGAAAATGAAACAGTGGCGATTGATAGTTAGTGAGTGAATGTTGGGCTACCTGCTACAAGTATTATCTAAAGGGATATTAGATATCTATGAAAAGGCAAGGATATGATATTCCTCTCGGGCTATAGGGACTGCATTAGTGCTTAGACTGTTACTTCTGAGAGGGTAAATGGGGCAGGGAGAGATTGGAGAGGAAAAGTGAGAGTGGAGAAAAAGATAGTGTTAAGAAAGAGTGGAGAGAAAAAAAGAAAGAGTGAAGGGATATGAGAGGAGAGAGAAAGAGTGAAAAGAAAAGATATGGCCTGAAAGAGAAGGGAGGGGGTAAAAAGAGATTGGAGAGAGGAGGCAGTGGAGAAAGATAGATGAGAGATGATAATTATAAAACAATTTTTCCTGGTCTGCTATGACCTCACATTAATGTCAACACACTCTGCACTCTCAACAACATTTTTCTGTCCAGCTGTCTTCCCCAGAACTCTAGTTTATGTTGCTAACTGCTATGTACTAATTTCTGTTAATTTATTACTGTTTGTAGCATTATTTAGTTTATGGTATAAAACATAAACAATATTTAAAAATTACTTCACAATAAGGTGTTTCACATTAGCTAAACATATGCAAAGAGGGTGTGGGTTAGTGGGTGTGGTGTGGGTGCGATCAAAAGTGGTGAGTAATATTTTGGGCTGGCTAGTAGGTTGAGGCTTGAAATTTTGAACCCTGCACACACACATATATATATATATATATATATATTGTACCAAAATACTTATGTTTTTAAAGAGTTTCTTTTTTTGCAGATATGTTGCTTTGCACCTGCTTATCCTTTTTGGATTTATGCCTTTAAATGAGTGGTCTACATACATATATATGTATTCTCTAATGTGGGGGGAATTTATTTATTTATTTATCATCATATGTATTATTATTATGTATATGCATATTGTTTACATTTACATTTATACATTTAGTAGTAGCCTGGGAATGTAAGGTATTTTCCAGTGACGTGCACTCATAAGAGGCAGGTGAGGCAGTGCCTCCCCTGGCCAATCTATGTATTACACCCTTTTTGTACAATTTTTTTTTAAAAAAAAATCCTTTTTTTTTTTTTCAATAATTTTTTTTTTAATAAACAGGTGACCCCCCCTACCCCCCCACCCCTCCACCAAATTTATTTAATTTGTTATGTGCATTGTGCAAAAAAAACTTTATAATACATGTATTAAATACAATACATACATTCATATTGCGCAATAATAAACTGGAGGCTAGCTATCCTTATATTGCGCAATATGAAATGTATTGGGAACTATGGGCCGCTGAGAGACTGCTGCTGCCATCAAGAGGATAATCAGTGCTAATGCAGCAGTGCTCTCAATGCGGCCCATGCTCCCACACCGGAGGCTCGCCTCGGGAGCAAGTTGGCCGTCTCAGCCAATCAGATCTCAGTATTGCCCGCAACTGTGTCTGAGTCTCTGGGCGGGCTGCCGGAATTGAGGCGCGCGTCGTCAGCGTCTGTCACGTGCCCGGCGTCATCTCAGCCTCAGACTACTAGTGAGACGGAGAGTCGGACATCGAGCAGCAGCACTGAGTATTCTTTTACTAACACTAGCTACGTAGTAAAAAATCTACAGTCTTAGACGACGACGGATTATTTGATCATCTCTTAGGTAGGTAGTAGGTACTAGTGGAAATATGTTTAAAACATTTATTAATTTTGCATGAAGATCTTTTGCAACTCAGAGATTAATTTATGATTCACATTCAGCAAAAATATATAACCTTCACGTCCCTTTAACAATTCTTTTGCATCTATATTTTTATTTAGCTCTACCTTTTTTTACTCAGTATTTTTTAACATTAAACTTCATAATGTATGAGGTGTATTGCCATAAAATATACTAAATGTGGGGTGTGTTATTGAAACTATTCCACTGTGGAATAGTTTCAATAACACACCCCACATTTAGTATATTTTATGGCAATACACTTCATACATTATGAAGTTTAATGTTAAAAAATACTGAGTAAAAAAAGGTAGAGCTAAATAAAAATATAGATGCAAAAGAATTGTTAAAGGGACGTGGAGGTAATATTTTTGCTGAATGTGAATCAGAAATTAATCTCTGAGTTGCAAAAGATCTTCATGCAAAATAAATGTTTTAAACATATTTAGAACTGTCATTTTGCTAGCAACATTTGTGTTGTTTTACAATTCAGTTACAAACTTCTTAAACAGCCTTTTGAGTATTGTTTATCTTACCTCAATGTGGCCAATACACAACATATATAAAAAGAGCTCCTACATATCACAAAACCACTGTGCATTATTTAGGAGGACAATGGTCCTTTTCAAATGACAGAAAAAGCAGTTGAAATAATGAATATTAACGAAAGTGCATTGTAAAGATTTTCCTTTAGTTTGCATAATTGAACATTTTAAGGGGAAACATGTTTTGAGTTTAATGTCCATTTGAATTTCACAATTGAACTAATCACAGATTGAATATACTAAGCTAAAAAAAAGCCATTTAGAGACAGTCTATAACATATATGAGCAAATAATTAACAACTTCAAGTTGATTTAACAGTTTTATGTTGTTTGAAGTAGCAGTCTGTTTTTTCTCATTCACTGGCCTAAATTCAAGTTTTCCAATATATTTATCAAATTGGATGAGAATCCATTTCCCACTCATCCACTACCCAATTTTTGATCCAATTAAGCTTCAACTTATCATAGTTGAAGGGACAGGCTACACCTTAGTCATCTTAAAGTCTTACCTTAGAGTAAGCTGCTAAATAACTTCATGCGCCCTTTTTTATACCATGCAGCAGGAACAGTAAAAAAAAAAGTAACTTGAAAATGAATATTGTTTCTGGCCACTTTGAAATGGCTGCCAAGCTCTGTTAAATCCAACTAATGAGCCTTTTGTGATTGGACGCCATATGCAGCCCAGTGGTCGGAGCTTAGCAGCCATTTCAAAGTGGCCAGAAACAATATTAATCTTAAAATAACTTTTTTACCGTTCCTGCTGCATGATATAGTAAAGGTGCAGGAGGCTATTTGCAGCTTAATCTAAGGTAAGACTTTAAGACAACTAAGGTGTAGACTGATCCTCACCTGGGTTTTGACTTCAAATGCTTATAATGGGTGTTAATGGATCTGGAATTCTTGAACTATATTTTTGACCCTTTTGAGGGTTTTTCTTATTGAAACTTTATGTCCCATTCAAAAGAGTATTTTTTTTTTTTTGAGGATACACAAAAATATACATTTGATGCTAATAGAATCAGTATTCAAGAGACATATATGTGTATATTAGTAGAATGTCCTCTTTTTAATCCCTTTTAAATGTGGGATGGATCACTCTTGGACCCTTAGTGGTTGAACCTTAGGTAAGGGTAGGGATTATACAACAAGACAAGTACACAAAAACAAACACTTTTAGTTAAACTAACTAGAGGCCTTAGCCTAACCTTCCGGTTGCCATCAAGGGGAAACCTGTGTATTATAATTAGAGGGTAAAAAGACTACCCCTTAGGTTTTTTAAGGCCTGATGAATGTAAACCTCAATGGTATGTTAATATAAACTTAATTGCGCTTTCCATGTAAAGATTATATTCATATAAACTATATATAATAAAATATCAATTTGCTACCTTCATGGTTACCTATAATGTTGAAGTTGCTCTGCAATAAGCGAGGCTTTCTTCTTTTTTATTTTTTTTATTTTTGTTTTTATCTCCCACGCGACTTCAGTCTATAAGCTAAATGCTCAGGTAAAGTGGTAGTAAACTAAACTATAATGGCACTTAATTCATTGTTCTTGTGGTTGTCTCCTTGGGGGCTCCCCACAAACCCCCTCATGAAACCCAAATAAAGATGAAATGCTTTTGCTGTGAATCCTCATATAACATTATTTTTTATTATAGGCAGTGTGTCAAGAAAGCTGCTTAGTTCAGGCAGTATGGCAAATGATTAGTACAAAAGGCTATATACCAGTGCTATAATTAAATATATAATGTGAAAAGAGGTAAGATAAACCTAGGTGTTCTATTTAGCAAGTTATTTCTGCTGAGTTAAAGTTGACCACATAAACTTATTACAAAATAACTAGTTTTCCATCAATCTTTGCTAGCTTCACTGGAGTATAGACAGTAGTAATGTACTCAGGGAAAGTGATAGTGGTTAGGCCATAATTACGCTTTATTCCTTGTGGTTAAATCTCTTTGGAGGCCCCCCATAAACCCCCTCACGAAACCCAAATACAGAGGTAATGGTAGCGTTATTGCATAAGTCCCCGTACATTACTATTATAGACAGTGCATTAAGAAAGCTACCTAGTTCAAACAATGTGGCAGTTGAATAGTATAAAAGGCTATACATTGGAATGTATATTTAAATATATAACATGAGGAGAGGTATATTAAACCTAGGTATTCTAGGTACCAAGTTATATGTGCTGGGATATAATTTACAGTGTGAACCTATTGCAAAATACCCAGCCGTCAACAAACTTTACCAGCTCGAATACAGGTAGCATTAATGTCCTTTGAGGGATGTCTCTCTAGCCACCGGGTTCTATTTTTGAAGTCGAGTAAGTCTTAGTGGTTATATTGTGTCCCCGTTTTAAAGATTTACCAGGGCATTTCAGGGTTAGCGGTGTTGCTGTATCGGATCCTATTAGTGACCTTCTCTGAGTATCTACAGATGATGTATTGCCACCCGGGCTTTCAAAAGTTGCAGGCCGGTGCTCAATCTGGATCACATTCTTCCGATTCATGCCTACAGGCGGGAGGCTCATCTGTGATTTTTGTGTGTCTTCTCGGTGGCCCCCCCCACCAAGGGGGGGGGGGCACCGAGAAGATTCTGATAAAGTTGCGCCTAGAGTAGAGTTGTGCTCTGTGGTAAAGCTGCTCTCCGAGTACTGAATTACCTTGTGGTGATAGGTAATGGGGGGAGGATTGATTTCTGGAGCTTCATCAGAGTTTGTCACTGCCGTGTTTGTATCAAGACATAATCTCAGCAAATGATCAGACGGTACTGAGTCAATGAGGCGCTGAAATAGTTTTTCCAGTTTTTGCCATTGTATGTTAAAAGTGCTTTGCGCTCCTGCACTTTCATTGGTGGCCATTTTGATTTTAATATGTTACTTGCCCTTTCATGGTTGTTGACCTCCTCTTTTCCTTGGGGTCCCCCTTATCCTAATAGTTTTACTTGTAAAGTTTGTGCAGATGTGCCGGTGTGGCTGGCTAAGGCACAGTACCTCGGAGAAACCGAGAGGGGGTAGCATCGCTTAACAGTAGCCTCCGCTCTGGGCCCATTATATTCAGTTTATAATGTAAGTCAATGGGAAGTGAGGGAGATAGGTTCCAGGCCCTTCTCAAAATTGTCATAAGTAATACCTAATACATTATTTTTAAAGCTTTGAAATTAAGACTTTAAATGCTAGACAGCATTATAAACCTAATAAAATAATCACACAACACTAAATATATAATTAAACTAAGTTAAATGAACAAAAACATTTGCTAAACAGCATTATAAACCTAATAAAATAATCACACAACACAGACTTCACTTGCATTTTCCTGCAAACAGTTCTTTCTATGCATTCCAATCTGGAGTGAGTTATAGACAGGAAGATCTTGTTCCTTTGAAATCTGCTCGATAGCTCAGGTCTAGTTAAACTGATTAATTTCAGCTTGCTTGGCTTTGCTGCAACACAAGCGGACAGCCCCACCTAATGGCTATTTTAATAAATGCACTGCTTCTCAATGCTTTTCAATAGCAGTCACATGACTGGGAAAAAAGGTTGTTATTCTGAAATGGTGTAAATTGAACCGTTGTAAAACGAGGGCCACCTGTAAAGCTTTCTTTAAACGTAATGATGATTGATTCCACTTGGCAGTTTTGTTTTGATATATATATAATATTTTTTGCACACAAAATGTGAGACAATATGTAAACGATATAATAGGACAAGAAGTACCTGTAATTGAAGGTGCCCCTAGGCAGCTCTCAGCTTTGTGACAAACTTTACTAAAGTTTTTCCGGTGAGTAATGCCAGCAATGACAAGCATATCATGTGACAATTTCTATAGGGTCACTGTGTCAGTTTGGGGGTGAAAAGGTTAATCAAGGGGAGAGGAATATTTCATAATTTCAGAATAATAAATCACATTTTATTTGTATTGCACAGCAGATTTCAGGCAGTCAAATGGTTAAACATGCAGCTTTATTCTGCGTTGTGTTCCTGTATAACTATTGTACTTTCCAAGGCTTAGCAAGCTGTGTGATGTATGTGTGATGTAATGCACAATCACACCTGACAATGCAAATGAGTATAATTATATGCTGTGTTGTGTTCTGTTGAATTATACTTGACAACGTTTGAAGGTCTGATTATTCTGATATATTGGGGAACAAAATCCACATTCCACATTAGGGCTTTATTGATAATTTGACATTCTGTGTAAGTTAAAGTTACTACTATTGATATAATTCTCAAAACCTTTTACTCTTACTATTTTTGTAGTAACTGTTTTTGTCAGTGCTTAGTGCTATAATGTGTGTTTTTCACACCAATTTATAGCACTGACAAAAACAGTTACTAAAAAAATAGTAATAGTAAAACGTTCTGAATCTGAACGTGGGACCAGGTGGCTTCCTTGCTTGCTATTATGGACTGTGTCACTGGACTGTCACCTTCACTTGGTTGATTTTTTTGAGTGGCCTCAGGGAATAGGGAAAGTGGACTCAGGACGGAGTCAAAACAGTAACTAAAATTATTAAGAGAGAGACTGAGTAACGTTCAATCACCCACGTGGGGTGGGACCGGGTGGCTTTATGGCTACAGGCCAGGGAGGCTTACTAGTCAGCTCAGGCTTGGCTTGTTGCGAGGTTGGCTGCGTATTAGTAAACTAAAATGAAAATATTAAGGCTGCTTGAAATTTTAAAAACATAAACACTTGACTGTTCACTTGATTTTTGTGTGTGTGGCCTCAGGACAGGAGTGAGACAGTGAGTGAATGGTTGTTATTATTATTAAATCTATATTCACAATGCCCAACCCATGATTCTTCTATGAGATATCAGACATGGATCTACATTTTTGTGTGTGACTGTTGCAATGTAATTTGAAGCATGTGTGAGAAATATCAGGGAATATAAATAGGATTAGGCATTAGGCACCAATTGACAGTGTCAATTCAATTAAAAATTATTTTTGCATGAAAGTAATTCAATAAAAGAAAAAAACATACTTTGGTGCCTAGTGCCTAATCCTATTTATATTCCCTGATATTTCTCACACATGCTTCAAATTACATTGCAACAGTCACACACAAAAAAGTAGATCCATGTCTGATATCTCATAGAAGAATCATGGGTTGGGCATTGTGAATAATATAGATTTAATACTATAACAATAAATATATACTCTGTCTCTGGATGAGCATTTTTGTGTTAGCATCATGAAACAGGTAATTGGTTTAGGATTTAGAATTGCCACTGTGGTTAAGGTTAATAGAGCCCAGGGACAGCAATAATATACCAAATTTGTTGACCAAAAATTTACAATCCTGTGATACTGGACAGTGACACAAGTCAGGGCACACTTTTGCAATGCACATGTGTCAAACCTTAACAAACAATAAAAACGTCCACATCAAAGGTAGAGCAGAACAGAATAGCCCTCTGTCATTGTTTTTGTTACACTGATTTTGATTTAAAGGGACAGTCTACCATAGAATTGTTATTGTTTCAAAAGATAGATAATCCCTTTATTACCCATTCCCCAGTTTTGCATAACCAATACAGTTATATTAATATACTTTTTACCTCCCCCTGATCACATGACTGTGACTGTTTATTATCTATTGTCTTAAATTTAGCATTGTTTTGTGCTAAATCTTAAATAACCCCCTGTGCCTGAACACAGTTTTATCTATATGGCCTACGTTTACTTTCTGTATTTGTGTTGAAAACAGATTTAAAAAGCATGTGATAAAAGGCAGCCCTCAAAGGCTTAGAAATTAGCATATGAGCCTACCTATGTTTAGTTTAAACTAAGAATACCAATAAAAAAAAAGCAAATTTGATGATAAAAGTAAATTGGAAATTTGATTAAAATTAAAAGTCCTATCTGAATAATGAAAGTTTAGTTTATACTAGACTGTCCCTTTAACATATTACACTGAATAAAAATAAGTACTTAAATATTATATATAGTACATTACTTTGTAATGTGTTATTGACTGTGGATTGTCAAGTATTAGTCTTTGGTCAGATGTAAAGAGAATTTTGTGACTATTTTCTCCTCACTATTTTTCATTCAAATGTATTAATCTAGATGGAGAATACAAAATCTCAGTAAAGTTATCAGGGTTGTAATCCACCATTAAGTAATTTAAATTTTGACCATTCTACCTACATATTTCATACCACTGATATTTATTTTATATAAGGTCTTAAAGGGACGCTGTACCCATTAGTTTCTTTCTTGATTCAGATAGAGCATGCAATTTTAGATAACTTTCTAATTGTCTCCTATTATCACTTTTTCTTCATTCTCTTGCTATCTTTATTTGAAAAGCAAGAATGTAAGTTTAGTAGCCGGCACATTTTTGGTTCAATACCTGGGTTGTACTTGCTGATTTGTGGCTAAATGCACCCACCAATAAGCAAGCGCTATCCAGGGTGCTGAACCAAACAATGGCTGTCTCCTTAGATTAGATGCCTTATTTTTCAAAAAAATAGCAAGAGAGAAGAAAATTTGATAATTTTTTATTAGTATTGTACATTACATTGCCAGGTTGCCTATATTCTGCTGCTTGAGAATATCAAAGAATAAAAAATTACTTTAAAACTAATAGAATGTTTAATTCAAATTAGATTTTATATCTATTGCAACTATTATGTAACATTAATCTACACCTGCCTGAGCAAAGCAAGAGGCAATATTAGCACTATATTATGCTGAACGTCAGGGAGACAAAATCAATAACCCAGAATAATATTGTACTTATTATTATGTATAATGTTCAGAAAATGATTGGAATAATACAATGTAGTTATCCACTGGTTAATTGGTATATCTTATGCATAGGGACAGTAACATCAGCTTCAGCAATAATAGAGTGTACTGAGGTGAGGTCGTGAGCTGAGTGTCTCTCTGGAGTCCGCACTGTGCCACTCTGTGTGTTATAGGCGGTTGAGTTGTTTATGGCCACATCCGGATCTTAGACTATGCATTTTTTTTTATCTGATGGCCTCATGTTTTGTTTGGGTATTTAGCAGTGAGCACATAATATTATATTATACTGATTAACAAGTAACTGAGGTGAGGCGAGCTGAGTGTCTCTGCACTGTGCCACATTTAGATTGCAGTCTACATTTTATTCTGGCGCATCTAATTTATAGGTAGCACACTGGCACATAATATTATATTATACTGAGGTCGTGAGCTGAGTGCCCAAGACTATGTTAAAGGACAGGTGAGGATGTATGAGTGCTCAGTGCACTCCTTATAAATATTATTTTAGCAATCCCCAAATCAATTTATTGATGTTGTAGGTGGCTGCTTTGATGCTGTGTTTAAACAGAGCTGTCTACAGGCTCAATGTTGTCATAAAGTTATTAATAGAAATCCAAACTTTGGAAGCTGGATCAAATTAGTGCCTAATGAGTAACTGTGTCTGATTGTGTGTGTCTTTTTATTGCAGTAAGTGAAGGCTAGAGAGCTGGATAAAATGAATATTATGTGAATCATTAGTAGAAATTCAACACATGATTTCCTCCGACTCCTGCATATTAATTTATTTTTGTACTCCCTGGTGTTAATAAGCTTTTGATTTTTTTATAACTGTGAACATTCTCATTAGAGTACAAGCTATTTTTTCTTTTTATGCTACATTATCAATGAACGCAAAAAAATACACAGTTTGAATAAACTACAACCATGCTCTAATTCTCAAGTATTTTATAGACATTGTTTATCAAACTTAACTTTCTTTAAAAACACTTATCATAAAATACCATGGCTGGTGTTACAATTATAATCTTTTTATTAATGAACTAACCTGCAGTGCACCCCACTGGGAGTTTAATTTCTTCTGCTGGCTGTGCTTGCTTTGGCTATTCAATAACTGAGACTCCAGTATAAAATATGTCAGTATAGTTTGGTAAGCCACAAGCGAAATCAGCTATTTCAAAGGGCAAAATAGTGAGCTACTTTTAAACAGTTTAATACACTATAGTCGAAAAATGGATTCTTAGGAACAATGTAAATTGGAGAAAATTTTGGGATGAAATGTCCCTTTAAACTTAATACCAGACAAATCTCTTCAAACATTTTATTTATTTTGTGGATTTGCTATTAAACCCTGCAGAGAGGTTAAACACATAACCAAAACTGCTCACCTGATGTGTTCAGCTAGCTCCTAGTAGTGCATTTCTGTTCGATTAGTCTGAATCATGAGCATACATGATGACTGTGTTTTGTGTCTTTTTAAGACTAAACTAATATGTTATTCTTTAGCAACAAAACAGAAATGTCTTGTAATAACAAGTTGTTTACTGTACCTTTAATGGCAGATATCTTCTTTGGTATTAATAAAGTTTTGAGGGTTGAAAGCTAGGTTTGTGTGCTTTTCTTTACCCCATAATGAGGTTATTTTTAAAAAAATTTAATTAGTAATTCTGACAGAGATATGTGTAAAGGAAAAAAAAATTTTGGGGGTGGTTTTGACGTTAGTGAAAATGTATCTACTGAAACCTGTAAGTTCCCACTAACCAATGTCATCTGCTATCGTATGTGACAGTCTACATATGTTTATCCATTTTAGTGTTTTTTTAATGTAGTTTATTCAAATTCCTTTTGACCTTGCCCTCGTTTTGATGTTCCAGTTGTTGCGCATGCGTAGATAGTTATTCAGAATCTGACTGCAGTTTAAAAGATATCAGCTCCCATATCGCAATAAGGACAGGGCTACACTACACAGAGCATATCTAGATGTTCATTATGCAAGAAAGCAAGTAAGTTGTTTGTTGTTTTTTACACAATATGTTTATTTTTAGATTTACTTTGATTAACTCTAGTTCTCTCCTTCTGATTTCTCTCATTTTTTTCTCTGTTTCCAGGTGTTCAGTATTCTAATTTTTGGAAAATGGAAAACACTATATCCAACCTTAGAAATTTCTCAAGATTGGACTTTCCCGCAAAAAAAGAAGTAATAAATAAAGGAAGACCAATGCCTGAGCTGAAGGACTTACTTCAAAAAGACAAAACGATGACACGTACATTCCAAATTGAATGGTATCAAAGGAAAGAATGGCTGTGTGGCTGTGCTACAAAGAATCGCCTATACTGCTTTCCGTGTATTTTATTCTCCACTACAGATAATGTTTGGACAAATGCTGGATTTGGAGATTTAAAAAATCTATCAAGGGGCACTAAAAACATGAGAAATCGACCAGTCACATTCAAAACCAATTTGCTTGGAAAACCTTTGGATTAGCGAGAAGGATAGATACTGCTTTAAATGAACAGCGGAGATTAGATATCATCAACCACAATGCAAAAGTGACTGAAAACCGTGAGATTTTAAAAAACCTTATTCAAGCAACCTTCTATCTAGGCAAACAGGAAATAGCATTCCGTGGTAACGAGGAGGGTGCAAAGTCCTCTAATCGTGGCAACTATGTGGAGCTATTGCATATGTTTGCATGGAAAGATGCAACTTTTGCAAGACATTTGCAAACATCCACTGTGTTTTCTGGATGTTCAAATAGAATCCAGAATGACTTAATCGAAGCAGTAGCTGATATAGTGAGAGATGATATAAGAAAGGAGATTAATGCAGCCCCCTTTGTTGCTGTGGAAGTAGACGAGACAACCGATGTTACAAACATAACACAAATCTCTGTAATTTTGCGTTATGTGGCTAAAAGTGAGCTGAACAGTGAGATAATTGTGAAGGAGGCGTTCTTAGGATTTGATGAAGTGGTTGACAGACGAGCACCAGCTATTGCAGACTATGTATTGGGAGTGTTGGAGAAATATAATTGTCTTGAAAAGCTGGTAGCTCAGACTTACGACGGAGCCTCTGTGATGGCATCAGCTATTAATGGGGTGCAAGCAAAGATTAAAGAAAAAGTACCTGAAGCAACTTTTATTCATTGTTATGCACACAAGTTAAACCTGGTGCTCTCTAATTCAGCAAAATCTATAGAAGAGTGTAAAGTATTTTTTTCTACACTTGAGGGAATGGCCACGTTTTTCAGTAAATCGACAAAGCGCACCCACCTACTGGACGATATGGTGAAGAGACGTTTACCGAGAGCAGCACCCACCAGATGGAGTTCAAATTCCAGACTAGTGCAGACGGTCAACATGTATCAAAGTGATATACGTGCTATGTTCCTGTTTCTCAGAGAAAATCCAGATGGTTGGGATCATGAGACCTTGATGATGTCTGAAGGATATTACTTCTTTCTGAATAAAGCATCAACCTGCTTCTTGCTTATGACATATGAGGCCATTTTCATACAAACTGACGCACTCTTTCAATTGCTGCAGAGTAAAGTGATGGATGTTGGATTCTGCTGTCGGAGAATTGCTGATACCATGAAATTTCTTGAAAATCACAGACAAGAGTTTGACAATTTGTATGGTACATTTGAGGCGGATTGCAGGCGGATTGCATCAGAATGGGGCTGACAGACAATGTAAGGAGTAAACAGCCAATAAAAGATGTGAGGAGAAGGTTGTTTTACAACATTATGGACAATGTAAACGTTCAAATGAAAGCTCGGTTTGACCATTTTGCTGAGCTAGAATTCCTTTGTTTGCTTGAGATGTCCAAACATATTGATGACCAAAAACTGCAGAGCCTAGCAAGATATGGCAAATACTTTGACTTAGTTCGATTAAAATCTGATCTAATTGGATGTTATAGTTCAGAAATGGTGAGAAATGATTGCAAATCACCTACAGATCTACTAAACTTTTTGGCCAACAACGATCTCATGAAGACTGTTCCAGAGGCAGTGAAATTACTGAAGCTGGTTCTCACAATACCAGCTACAACGGCCTCTGTTGAGAGGTCCTTCTCTGCTTTAAAGCGCATAAAAACTCATAGCAGGAATCGGACCAGTCAAGGACGACTTTCCTCTTTGGCTGTTTTAGCTATTGAGAGAGAAAGACTGGTACAGTTGCATGAAAAGAACTGTGAAGATTTTCTTAATAAAGTGATTGAAAACTTTGTTAAAAAAGATAGAAGGATTGACCTTGTCTACAAATGAGGGAAATGAACAAGACCAGTCACATTAAAAAAGTTTTGATTGTTAATATGTTAATATTTGTTAGATGTTTTATAATATAAGTTATTAAAGACCTATTTTAAACATAACAAAATGTTTTTTTCTTTTCTTTAAAGTTAATTTGCAATACCATATTCTGGTATTGCAATATATGATCAAACTTTAAAAAAATGCTTTATTCTCAAGGTCAACAGATTGCAGTTGAACTGGTGCTTTAGTGCAACGTTTCTTAACCGTGGCCCTCAAGTAGCCTCAACAGACCAGGTTTTCATTATAGATGAACCAGTGCACAATTGAAGTGCTCAGCTTAGCAGCAGTAATACCATGGATGGATTGTTTTCTAACCTGCTATCAACCATCAGCTGATTATTTCACCAATGCAGCACTGGTTCGGCTATAATGAAAGCCTGGTCTTTTGGGGTACTTGAGGACTTCAGTTGAGAAACAATGCTTTAGTTGAAATGCCTAATTTTACATTTTAATTTCAAAGGGACTTGCAGAAAAATTTCATTATCATCATAGAAAGTGGAGAAATTGCTGTCTCTGAGAAGGTAAGACCATGCACTCTTATTTTTTCATTTGTATAAATAGTGACCTTGTTGTCCTTCACTACGGTCTTTACTTTGTAAAATGTCCACCACAGCCTTTGTCTGTGCCTATACCTGTTCACCAGCTGCCACTGGTTCACAACATTTTTATATTTACTGAATAATGAAGGAATCTATAAGCATAATTTGCAGCATTGAAGTAAAAAAGTATGTTTGAAACATATTTTAATGGGCCTGGATTTCTAGATCTCATAATCAGAGCAAGCATTTTGTTATCTGGCAAGCGTTTCTGTTACAATCCTTTAGACTAAAAACAGATGTTTACTAAGTTGACCAGTTTTCAAAGACACCATTGAAAGGGAGATGAAACCCATATGTTTTCTTTCATGATTTAGAAAGAGCATGCAATTTTAAATAACTTTCAAATTTACATCTAATATCTGATTTTTTTTCATTCTTTTGATATCCTTTGATGAAAAGCATATCTAAATATGCTTAGAAGCTACTGAGCTTATTTAGATATGAATTTCAACAAAGGATATCTGTTTTTCTTCATTCTTTTGATATCCTTTGTTGAAAAGCATATCTAAATATGCTCAGTAGCTAGTGAGCATATTTAGATATGATTTTCAACAAAGGATATCTGGTTTTCTTCATTCTTTTGATATCCTTTGTTGAAAAGCATATCTAAATATGCTCAGTAGCTACTGAGCATATTTAGATATGATTTTCAACAAAGGATATCTGGTTTTCTTCATTCTTTTGATATCCTTTGTTGTAATTCATATCTAAATATGCTCAGTAGCTACTAAGCATATATAGATATGCTTTTCAACAAAGGATATCAAAAGAATGAAGAAAATCAGATATCCTTTGTTGAAAATCATATCTAAATATGCTCAGTAGCTACTGAGCATATTTAGATATGCTTTTCAACAAAGGATATCAAAAGAATGAAGAAAATCAGATATCCTTTGTTGAAATTCATATCTAAATATGCTCAATAGCTTCTAAGCATATTTAGATATGCTTTTCAACAAAGGATATCAAAAGAATGAAGAAAATCAGATATCCTTTGTTGAAAATCATATCTAAATATGCTTAGTAGATACTGAATGGTGGCTGCATATAGATATTGGCTCGCCCATGTGCAATTGCTATTTCTTCAACAAAGGATATCTAAAGAATGAAGGCGTATCCGATTCCTAGACACTGCCTCACCAGCCTCTGAAGTCACCGCACATCACTGGTATTTTCTAATTAATATGCAATTTTGATCTGTACTGATTGGTTTTACTATCAACCAATCAGAACTATTGTTGGCTTTTAAATAGTCAGCACATCTGTACCAATTTAGCTATGATTACGGTGTTTAACCAAAACATGTCAGCTTGAGTACTGTATGCTCACAATTGTATGTGCTGGACCCCCATGGATTTTCTGTTTTTATCCTAAGTGGAAATCGAATAAAGAAAATTGTTTTTACTTTCATCTCGCCTTGGATCTACATGTTTACTACTGTGGTTATTTGGCCAGCTTCCAGGGCTTGAAAGGGAGCTTTCCATTTTCTCTCTCCCCTTTCCCAGCGTTTTTTCTCCGCTACGCTGCATCTACAGAGCTATCTGACAGCACAGGCTGTGATTGGTCAATGAGAACCACATGACCGGAACCGGTCAGATACCAGCCACGGATCTAACGTTCACACGCTGAACACAAGCTGTATACAGCATACAAGCCTGGAGAAAACAGCATGGAGACATCGTCACACCAAGCTAAGTGACACAGGAGCGGTGAGTGAATGCGGCTATATGCTGCCCTGATCGTTATTTAGCTCTTGGTTCTATGTTGAATACCGCCTGTCACATGTGGATTGAACCACCGGTGTGTTGACTTTTGTTTCCATTTGTGGGGAAACGCATAAGAGGATAAACACATGTTATGAACTATATATTGTGACTCTTGATATTGTTTTTTACTCACTCCTATAGAGGATATTTTGAATAATTGTGGGAGAGAGAAAATCAGTTCCTTTATGGAGGCAAATTTGTAATAGTGCAATCTACCATACCCCTGTACTTTTATTATATATATAATCATCTATATATATATATATATATATATATAAATATATATAGAGAGAAATATATTGTACCAAAATACCATTAGATATATGGAGAAATATGTATTTATGAATAAATAGAACATATTCTTCTATGTGAAGAACATTGCAATGTGAAACATTCATATTTTTCATGTTAGGTTAGCACACTTGAGAATATGTGATCAGGTTTGCACGCAAGTAGGGTGTTTTTTTTCAGTTTACTTTCAAATTGTAATACGAGCGCTACCCGACGCGCACAGAAAACTTACTTCTAGAGGAGTTAGCATTTGAGTGCAAGCATTTAATACACCTAAAACTTGTAATCTGGCCTATAATGAGTACATCCCTTAAATTTGCATTGGTCTTTAGCACACCGGTCCACAGAATTTATTTTCCTGGAATTAGTTGTTTTTACTCTGTTGTAAGATAATTTTATAACACACAAAACATCTGTGGCTTCATTTGGTTCCATAGACACAAATGCTGAATTGAGAAGGACATGCCTCTGACTACACATCCTTCTGACAATTTTGTGTTTGTGAATCTAACATTAATTAGTTTTGTCTTGAAAAATATTTTTCTATCTAATGACACAATCAAATATCAAATATCACCTCCCTTCCCTCCCATCCCAGTCATTCTCTTTGCCTTTGTTAGAGCAAGGAAGTGGTAAAGTTAGGTGTTAGAAAATTATTCTTCAAGCAAGATTTTATTATTTTTTAAGTAGTGCAAGATTGTGCTGCTTTGTGCTAGGGTGTAGACGTAGTCCACATCAGTCTCTTCAGTAGGGCAGTGGTGGCTTTAGAGCAATGGGAACTTGTGGGACATAATTCTCACTGCGCCTCCCATATAATTTATGCTGCCCTAACTCTGAAAGCCTGAGTGAAATTACTCAGTCTTTTTTCTTTCCACAGATTTATGTG
This sequence comes from Bombina bombina, assembly GCF_027579735.1. NCBI lineage: Eukaryota > Metazoa > Chordata > Amphibia > Anura > Bombinatoridae > Bombina > Bombina bombina. The sequence continues at coordinate 398,097,469 of NC_069500.1, read as the reverse complement.
AGGGAGTGGACCTCTCAAACCTGGTGAGCTGCCTTGCTGTCAGGCAGATTTGTGAGGTAAGTGCTGACTTTATTTATTTCTGGGAAGGAGAAGACACTCAGAAAAAGTGGGCACTTTATTTCAAAGAGAAAGAAGAAAAACAAGTGGCCATTTTATTTAAGGCACTTTAATTTAAATAAGGGACACTTAAACTTTCCTATACTGGAGAGGACTCTCAGACAGCAGTTTATGCAGGCACTGGGGCTGAGAATAGTCTGCTTGGTATTTAAACAGTGGTGGTTCCACTTCTCCCGGCGGTTTAACTTTTAACAATATACTGACCAGGAGATTGTTGTTTTTAAAGACTCCCACGAGTGGCGGAGCTAACTGAGGCAGCAATCTGCATTGCGCGCCACTTTCTTCTCTTCCTAGTACGGAGGATCAGAATTTCCAGGGTCTGTCTAGAAACACATGATTTCTGAAAGCATGCGTTTCTAGGACCGGCTCATTTCGTCTGCTGTTGGAGTCCGGATCTTTTGTCTACTGAAAGGGAACAAAACTCTGGTGCAGCAGGGCAGGTAGGCACCTCAGCAAAGAAGCTGAGGTGTAGAGGTGTGTCGTTTCTGTTATTTAGCTTAATACCTCATTCTGCAGTCTTTTAAAGGGACAGTAAAGTTTTTTTCTATTTTAATTTTTATTAAAAAATTAAGGTTATTATTTGTTAACTTGATCCATTGTGAGTCAGAATGGACCAAGAGGCTTTGCAAAATGTCAATGTGGAACCACCAATCCCTTTCTGTTCCTCATGTATTGAGAGGACTTTAAATTATAGGGATAGACTTTTTTCTGAGCCAACATTTTCCAAGGTGGATGCTGTTCAGGAGTCTAATGACAATGTTCAATATATGCCGCAGCTTTCTCCTCAAGCGTCCCAAATTTTACTGCCCACACATGCAGTTCCCTGCGCTTCCTCTCTAGCTCCTCCTGGAGTTATGTTGCAAGACATCGCTGCTCTCATGTCTTCTGCAGTTTCTGATGCATTATCTGCTTTTCCCATGTTGCAAGGAAAGCGTAAGAGGAAAAACAAACATTCACTAAGCAAGGTTTCTGACGCAGTTGTTGCTATTTCGAATGTCCCCTCCCAGAAGCCTGAGGAGGAGGATACTTCGGTAGCATCTGAAGGTGAAATTTCAGATTCTGACAGTGTAATTCCTCTTGCTGATACTGAAGTTGTATCTTTCAGGTTTAAGCTAAAACACCTCCGTCTGTTACCCAAGGAGGTTTTAGCTACATTGAATAACAGCGACACTATGGTCGTAGTTAATCCTAAGAAATCCAGTAAGCTAAATAAATATTTTGATGTTCCTTCCTTGGTAGATGTTTTTCCAGTACCAGACCAAGCTTCTGAGATCATTGCTAAGGAATGGGAGAGACCGGGTATCCCTTTTTCTCCATCTCCTATATTTAAAAAAAAAAAAAATGTTTCCCATAGCGGACTCTATCAAGGAGGCTTGGCAAACAGTACCCAAGGTGGAAGGAGCTGTTTCCACTCTGGCCAAGAGAACTACTATCCCCATAGAAGATAGTTGTGCATTTAAAGATCCTATGGACAAATAAATTAGAGGGGTTACTCAAGAAGATGTATGTACACCAAGGTTTACAATAGCAACCTACTGTGTGCATTGCTACCGTCACTAGTGCGTTGTCTGATGCTATTAGGACAGACACTCCCCTTGATGAGATCCAGGATAGGATAAAAGCCCTTAATTCCTTTATTACTGATGCTTTCCTACAGGTTATCAAGCTGGGAGCAAAGATTTCAGATTTTGCTGTACTAGCCCGCAGAGCTTTATGGTTAAAACCTTTGCCTGCGAATGTGTCATCTAAAGTCTAAACTTTTAGCGATTCCTTACAAGGGAATGACCTTGTTTGGACCGGGTTTAACGGAAATAATCTCTGATATTACGGAAGGGAAAGGGTCATCTTCTCCCTCAGGATAAGAGAAACAAGCAAAAGGGACATCAGAGTAATTTTCGTTCCTTTCAAGGGAAATTCTTCCGCTTCCTCTTCCAAGCAAGAACAGTCTAAGGCTTCCTGGAAACCCAATCAGTCTTGGAAAAAGGGAACACAATCCAAAAAGCCTTCTATTGAATCAAAGACAGCATTAAGGGCCTGCCCCTGATCCAGGACCATTGTTCAGGATCCCTTGGGCAGTAGACATAGTGTCCCAGGGATACAAACTAGAGTTCAATAATTATCCTCCCAGAGACAGGTTTCTGCTTTCAAGATTATCTGTAGACCAGACAAAAAGAGAGGCTTTCTTACACTGTGTATGGGACCTCTCCGACCTGGGAATGATAGTTTCTATTCCGATGCAGGAACGGGGTCTGGGGTTTTATTCCAATCTGTTTGTGGTTCCCAAAAAGGAGGGAACCTTCAGACCAATTTTAGATTCGAGTCTAATCAAATTCCTCAGAGTACCGTCCTTCAAGATTGAAACTATTCATTCCATTCTTCCTTTGGTCCAAGAGGGTCAATTTATGACAACGGTGGATTTAATGGAGGCGTACCTGCATGTTCCCATTCACAGGGATCAACACAAGTTTCTAAGGTTTGTATTTCTAGACAAACACTTCCAATTCGTGGCTCTTCCTTTCGGCCTTGCCACAGCTCCCAGAATTTTCTCAAAGGTTCTGGGACCCCTTTTAGCGGTGCTCCGATTACGGGGCATTGCAGTTGCGCCCTATCTGGACGACATCCTGGTCCAGGCGCCATCTTTTCAACAAACAAGGTCCTACACAGAAATGTTGTTATCTTTCCTGCGATCTCACGGATGGAAGGTAAATTTGGAAAAGAGTTGCTTAATTCTAAATACAACGGTAACTTTCTTAGGAACCATAATAGATTCCTTATCAATGAAGATTTTTCTGACAGAAGTCAGGAAATCAAAGATTTTCAATTCTTGCCTAGCGCTTCAGTCCGCTCCTCGGCCATCAGTGGCTCAGTGCATGTTGGTAATCGGGCTGATGGTGGCAGGAATGGACATCATTACGTTCGCTCGTTTCCACCTCAGACCTCTGCAGTTAAACATGCTCAGTCAATGGAACGGAGATTATGCGGATTTGTCTCCACAAATACAGCTGGAGCAGGAGACAAGGGATTCTCTTCTTTGGTGGTTGTCTCAGGATCATCTCTCCCAGGGAACCTGCCTTCACAGACCCTCTTGGGTGATTGTGTCAACAGACGCCAGCCTTCTAGGATGGGGAGCAGTCTGGGGCTCTCTAAAGGCGCAGGGAACTTGGACTCAGTCAGAGTCTGTTCTGCCCATAAACATTCTGGAGCTGAGAGCAATCTTCAATGCTCTTCTGGCCTGGCCCCAGTTAGCCTCGGCCTGGTTCATCAGGTTCCAGTCGGACAGCATAACTTCAGTGGCTTACATCAACCATCAGGGAGGAACGCAGAGTTCCTTAGCCATGACAGAGGTAGCCAAGATAATTTGGTGGGCGGAGACCAACAATTGTTGTCTGTCGGTGATCCACATCCCAGGGGTGGACAACTGGGAGGCGGACTTCCTGAGCAGACAGACCTTTCACCTGGGGGAGTGGGAACTCCATCCAGAAGTGTTTTCCAGCCTGATTCTCAAATGGGGTCAGCCGGAATTGGATCTCATGGCATCTCGGCAGAATGCCTAGCTTCCGAGGTATGGGTCAAGGTCAAGGGACCCTCAAGGCTGTACTCATAGACACCCTGGCGGTACCTTGGAATTTCAGTCTTGCATACCTATTTCCTCCATTCGCTCTTCTACCTCGGGTCATTGCTCGAATCAAACAGGAAAGGGTGTCGGTGATCCTCATTGCACCGGCATGGCCTCACAGGATTTAGAATGCAGATCAGGTGGACATATCATCTTTTCCATCTTGGAGACTTCCGTTGAGGAAGGACCTTCTACTTCAAGGGCCCTTCCTTCATCCAAATCTAGTTTCTCTGAAGCTGACTGCTTGGAAATTGAATGCTTAATTTTATCCAAGCGGGATTTTCGGAATCAGTCATAGAGACCATGATTCAGGCTCGTAAGCCTGTGACTAGAAAGATTTACCACAAGATATGGCGTAAATATCTATATTGGTGTGAATCCAAGGGCTACTCTTGGAGTAGAGTTAGGATTCCTAGAATTCTGTCCTTTCTCCAAGAAGGTTTGGAGAAGGGCTTATCGGCAAGTTCCCTAAGGGGTTAAATTTCTGCCTTGTCTATTCTGTTACTTAAATGTCTGGTGGACGTACCAGACATGCAATCGTTTTGTCAGGCCTTGGTCAAGATCAGGCCTGTGTTCAAACCAGTTACTCATCCCTGGAGTCTTAATTTAGTTCTTAAGGTTCTTCAAGGGGCTCCGTTTGAGCCTATGCATTCATTAGATATTAAGTTGTTATCTTGGAAAGTTTTGTTTCTTGCTCGTAGAGTGTCAGAGCTCTCGGCATTACAGTATGATTCTCCTTACCTTATTTTTGATTTGGATAAGGTAGTTTTACGTACCAACTTAGGGTTTCTCCCTAAAGTAGTTTCTGAACTGAACATTAATCAGGAGATTGTTGTTCCTTCTTTATGTCCTAATCCTTCTTCTCTGAAGGAACTGCTTCTGCACAATCTGGACGTGGTACGTGCACTAAAATTTTATTTACAGACGACTAAGGATTTTCGTCAGTCTTCTGCCTTGTTTGTGGTTTTCTCTGGAAAACGTAAGGGACAGAAAGCTATGGCTACTTCTCTTTCTTTTTGGCTCAAGAGTATCATACGTTTTGCCTATGAAACTGCTGGACAGCAACCTCCAGAGAGAGTTACGTCTCATTCCACGAGAGCTGTTGCTTCCTCATGAGCATTCAAGAATGAAGCCTCTGTGGAACAGATTTGCAAGGCTGCAACTTGGTCCTCTCTTCACACTTTTTCAAAATTCTATAAATTTGATACTTTTGCCTCTGCTGAGGCCGCTTTTGGGAGAAAGGTTCTTCAAGTAGTGGTGCCTTCCGTTTAGGTTCCCTGTCTTGTCCCTCCCTTATCATCTGTGTACTCTAGCTTGGGTATTGAATCCCATTAGTAATTAGATGATCCGTGGACTCATCGTGTCATTAGAAAGAAAACAAAATTGATGCTTACCTGATAAATGTATTTATTTCTTGACACAATGAGTCCACGGCCCGCCCTGTTTTTTAGACAGGGTATGAATATGTTATAAACTTCAGACACCTCTGCACCTTGTTACTTCCTTTCTCTCCTTTACTTCGGTCGTATGACTGGGGTGGGAGGGAAGGGAGGTGATATTTAACAGCTTTTCTGTGGTGCTCTTTGCTGCCTCCTGCTGGACAGGAGTGATATATCCCATTAGTAATTAGATGATCTGTGGAATCATCGTGTCAAGAAAGAAATACATTTATCAGGTAATCATAAATTTAGTTTTTCTTTTTGAAGGGCTATGATCCACGTTAGATGACATTGTTTCAAAATTCTATATGAGAATCATTTGTCAACACACTATATTTGCGTTTTTTGAGTTCTAGTTGCATATCTTTGTTTCCTATCGTACTTTTTTTTTTTTACATTTTATTTTATTTTATTGAGGTTCAATACAAGGCAAATACATGTCATATATCAGAGAAACAAAGGCAATTTATCTCAGTTTACAACCAGTACAGACAAACAAACTATCATTGTACATTTTGAAACATCTGAGAGTTAATTTTTCTCTATATTAAATTCAGGCTCATTAAATATTTTTTTACAACGTTTTTATATCACCTTGTCATCAGAATTTTTAAGTTTCTCATTTTCCTTTTGGTCGCACAAGGGACAAACCCATGTGAAATAACTGTAATGTCCTTAATACGCTTGAATTTTACACATGTAGGATGAAAGGATTAGATAAACAAATATACATAGGATAAAATTGAGGAAACAACTCAAGGATAGGTATGTATTAGGACCCTGGGTTGCACTGTATCTAACTCAAATATCCATCTCGCTTCTCTTTGTAGCAAGGCTTTCTTTCTGTCACCTCCTCTCTTCAATATAAGGATTTGATCTATGGGACTGCATCACAGGCTGACAACAGTATGACCTTTCTCTAAAAAATGCTTCACAACAGGTTGATCTGTGTCACCTGTTTAAATGGCTTGTCTGGTACTTGTTTTATGTCTGGTACTTGTTCTATGCATAGCCCTTCTCTCTTTGAGCATGCATTCCATCTTCCCTACATAAATATCACCACACTGGCATTTAAAAAATATATACCACATCTTTCAATTCACAAGTTAAGGTCTGTTTAATCTTAATCTCTTGCCAATTTGATTATGTGAGAACATATACCCAAGTATTAAGCTGTTACGCGTGACACAGCAATGGCAATGAAACAACCCAGGACTTCTGGTTAACAAATGTGAGACATGTCTCATTTTTATCTAAAAGGTCAGTTTGCACTAACAACTCTCTAATGCTCCTACCTTTCCTTTAGGAAAAAAACGGTATCTCTATAATAAAAGGTGACAGCCTCTCTTCACTTTTTAATATTCTCCAAGTATCTTACACCACTTTGCGCAGTTTCCAGGTGTCAGTAGTGTATTCTGTAACTTAAGAACAGAGATGACATTTTCTCACATTTCTGCTCTGGTTCCCGCCTTGAGCTCTTTCCCCATCACCTTCCATTACATTGCTTTAACTAGTTTTAACCAATACATAAGGGTAACCACTTTCAGAGAAACTCTGTCCCATATCTCTCACTGCCTCCTCTACCTCTTCTTGTTTAGAGGTAAGTATCCTAACCATCTGTGCTTTGGGCATAGATCTTAACAAATGTTTGACCAGAGTATTTCTATCTGTAGGTTTTCTATATAGTCGCTATTTGTCCCTCCTCCTTGTAAATCTCAATGTCCTAAAATTAAATTTTTGACCCATTCCATTTTGGTACAAATCTTATTGGGCTATCTAACTCATTAAGCCCTTGAACAAAATTCTGTTTCACACTATTCTGCAATAAGCTATCAACATATTTAGCTACAGGCTGGTTAAAATAATCCATGGCTGATATTATTGACCACCCTATTGGTGATTGTTAGGATTTGTGGACTTTGGGCAGTACAAAGAAAACAGGTATTTTTAGGAACTCTGTAAGAATCGATTTCCTCTTCTTCTCTGTAATCCATCTATTCTGGACCCCCATCAAAATAATAGTTTCCAATTCCTTTTTATATTTTCCTGTGGGATTTCTACCTAGGGGCAAATAGTTGTTAGTATCCGTGAGCTGTCTCAAAACCTCATTCCTATAATCTTTATAGTCCAACAGCACAATGCTGCCTCCCTTGTACGACAGGTTCACTATCAATTAATTATTTTCTTTTAAGTCCCTAAAGCCATCCCACTGCATTTTGTTAGTTATTCTTATTCTTAGACAGTTTTTTTTAAGAAACAGTAAATCCTTCTCCACTATTTTGAGGAAAGTAGTAATGACTGGATTACGTGCTGGAGGGTCAAATTTGGATTTTGAGGCTACTACTTTTGTCCACAAAATAATCCTTGAGCCTGAGAGTCCTGCCAAACATAAATAAATCAACTTTAATTTGAAACCAGTTCCCTCTTGAAGTGGGTACAAAGTTTATTCCCCTGCTAAGGACTCTTTCTTCCTCAACTGTGCCACAGTGCCACTTGCTTCGCTGCTTGTCACCCGGGGTTGCCTTTCATATTTTCCTCTGTGGCTTCTCCTGGATCTGGCTCCACTGCTCCGAGGTCTCCTCCTAAAAAAAAGAATTCCCACTTGCAGCCTCACTTGCAGTTTCTGTGTCGCTGCCTGATGCTGATTCAAGCGTCACACCCTCAGGACGCCGGTGTTCTAAAATAAGTCTCGACTTATAAGAATGCGGGACCGACTTGTTGCACTTCATGTCAAAGTCTGCTCCCAGGAGTAAGGATACCAAACTACCAGAGATAAACATGATGCAGTTTTTAATCCTCTGCCACTTGCCTCTTTTTATTTTTCTTATACGCGGTAAATTCTTCATTATATTGTTGTGTTTGTTCCTCAAGACTCTTAATCCAGTCTTCTGTGTGACCGGCTGTTAGTGTTGACTCTTAGTCTGCTTCAAATCTCTCATGCTCCTTTTGCAATAATGCAAGGGATCTCCTCCACAACTAGGAGAATCAGATCTAACGAGCACTTATTTAGGATCCGGCACCAACATTCACAAAAATCTGGGCATGTTTTTAATCCTAAAGACAAGAAGAGTCCTGAGCACTCCAGGGATAAATCATAAAATATAACGTTTATTTAGAGAGTTTAAAAGGCAAACATCATAGTGCAGGCATGTAAGGCAGTAACCCCTGATGCGTTTCCCACTAGTTTAGCGCTTAATCATAGGTGATTACAATAAACTACCCCCTAATCACAACAGATGGTATAGACCGCCCCTTTCCCTTCTTCCGAAAAGGGACAGTCTACAATACAATTTTTATTGTTTTAAAAGATAGATAATCCCTTTATTACCCATTCCCCAGTTTTGCACAACCAACATAGTTATATTTATATACTTTTTACCTCTGTGATTACCTTGTACCTAAGAATCTTCTGACAGCCCCCTGATCACATGACTGTAACTATTTAAAATCTATTGAGTTGCATTTAGTACTGTGTTGTGCTAACTCTTAAATAACTTCCCGGGCGTGAACACATTGTTATCTATTTGGCCCACATGAACCATCAGTCTCCTGTTGTTAAAAGCAAATAAAATAGCATGTGAATAAGAGGCTGTCAATAGAGCCTTTGAAACAGGCAGAAATTTAGAGGTTTGAATGTTATAAAGTTTAGTAATCTAACAATGTTGGTTGTGCAAGCTGGGGAATGAGTAGTAAAGGCGTTATCTATCTTTTTAAACAATAACATTTTTTGTGTAGACTGTCCCTTTAAGGTGGACTAGAATTCATTAAAACCATAATCTATTATAAAAGTGAAATTTATGCCTAAACCCTTTAAATATTTGAGCGTTAATGTGATAATCTGAAAGGGGAACTCAATTTCTTTTTTCTTTAATCTCAGCAATTCATTATATATGTGTTTTGGGTTTTCCTTCACCTGCAGCTCTTCTAATTTGTCTTTGTATAGGATTCTGTCTGCTGCTGTGTCATCAAATAAATAGGTTAAAGCTCATTGTTCTTGGCTCCAGCTCACATGTTCCATTCTACTGAGATAATACAAGATGCCAGTAAGTCTCACTAATACACTTTGCACAAATTGAAGCAAAGAATACTCTACTTAAAAATGTCCACTAGGTGGCAGGGCAGCAGTTAGATAATTACATATGTATGGGTGAGACCTGGATTGTACTTCAGCACTGGGGTATATAAGAGACAGATTATGGGTATGTAATTCACTGTGACAAAGGCCCGGGTGTGGGCCAAAACGTTGGTCTTTGTCTCACATGAAAATATTGACGAGCTTGAAAAGCTTATATATTTATAGGGACTGCTACTTTTGAAACTCCCAGTCATCCCAGCATTGGCAGGGTGTACAATGCTAATAGTGAACAAGGGTAGATAAAAATAAATGATTTTATATAATATAATATATAACAATAAAAAGTACATTATTGTCTATGTGAAGAACACAGGGATGTAAAATATGCGTTTTGTGCAATTTAGATTTTAGCGCTGTCATGTTAGCACACATGAAAATTTAGTAATCTTAAACCGTGTTATTGAAATATTACATATAAACTATACAAAAATAATACAAATATTAAGCATACTAAAATATATAGATATATTCTATTAATTATTTTGAATAGTTTACAGTATATATAATAATTTTAAATAAATGTAAAAAATATTTTATTTGTAAAGACCTGTGATATATATCCCTAATCGCTCCTGCGCAACTGTTAGTGCGTCACTTGTAATCTAGCCCATTTGTACAAATTATTCATATAAATATTAATACAAACATTCTATAAGTGTTCAAAGTTATATGACCAGGTATTTGAATAGAAAGGGCTATATTTTGTGTGTATACATACATATATATATATATATATATATATATATATATATATATATATATATATATATATGTGTGTGTGTGTGTGGGTGTAAATATATATATATATATATATATATATATATATATATATATATATATATATATATATATATATATATATATATATATATATATATATATATATATATATATATATACATACATACATACATACATACATACACACACACACACACACACACACACACTTTGGAGCCCTTTCCACTCAAATACCTGAACTTTTTAATATTTAATGATGTTTTTAACTGTGTATGTAATATAAATATTTTAAATTCTAATGTTCTTCATATAGTAGAAAATATGGGTATAGAAATATCATTTTCAAAACATAATCAGACACATATATATCTAAAAATAAAAAGAACATTTCCTCTATGTGTAGAACATTTGAATGTAAAATATTCATAATTGCCTTAGACTTTAGTGAAGTTGGTCTAATGCAATGTCAAGTTAGTGCAGGAGCGATAAGTGTTACACCTAGCTTTAGAGTTCTGCGTTAGCCGTCAAAAGCAGCGTTAAGGGGTCCGCTGCTTTTGTCTGCCCAGCTGGTATTTAGAGTCAGCCAGGAAAGGGTCTAACACTCACTTCCTCACCGCGACTCCAGGCTACCGCAGATCCCCTTACGCCAATTGCGTATCCTATATTTTCAATGGGATCTGCCTAACGCCGGTATTTGGAGTCTTGGAAGAAATGAGCGGTAGACCCTCTATTGACAAGACTCCTACCGCCAAAAAAAGTCAGTAGTTAAGAGCTTTATGGGCTAACGCCGGAATATAAAGCTCTTAACTACTGTGCTACAAAGTACACTAACACCCATAAACTACCTATGTACCCCTAAACCGCGGCCCCCCCACATCGCCGCCACTCTAAAAAATTTTTTTTTAACCCCTAATCTGCCGACAGGACACCGCCGCCACTGTAATAAATGTATTAACCCCTAAACCGCCGCACTCCCGCCTCGCAAACACTAGAATAAATAGTATTAACCCCTAATCTGCCCTCCCTAACATCGCCACCACCTACCTACAATTATTAACCCCTAATCTCCTGCCCGCACTGTCGCCGCTACTATAATAAAGTTATTAACCCCTAAACCTAACTCTAACCCTAACCCTAACATAAATATAATTTAAATGAAATGAAATAATATTCCTAAAATTAACAAAATTAATCCTATTTAAAACTAAATACTTACCTATCAAATAAACCCTAATATAGCTACAATATAACTAATAATTACATTGTAGCTATTTTAGGATTAATATTTATTTTACAGGCAGCTTTGTATTTATTTTAACTAGGTACAATAGCTATTAAATAGTTAATAACTATTTAATAGCTACCAAGTTAAAATAATTACAAAATTACCTGTAAAATAAATCCTAACCTAAGTTACAAATACACCTAACACTACACTGATCCAATCAGCCAATCGTATTGAACTCGCATTCTATTGGCTGATCGGAACAGCCAATAGAATGCAAGTTCAATACGATTGGCTGATTGGATCAGCCAATCGGATTGAACTTTAATCTGATTGGCTGATTGCATCAGCCAATCAGATTTTTTTCTACCTTAATTCCGATTGGCTGATAGAATTCTATCAGCCAATCGGAATTGAAGGGACGCCATCTTGGATGACATCCCTTAAAGGAACCTTCATTCGTCGGGAAGTCGTCGGTTGAAGAGGATGGCTCCGTGTCGGCTCCTTTGAAGATGGCTCCGCTCCGGATGGATGAAGATTGAAGACGCCGCCTGGATGAACACTTCTATTGGATGGAGGACTTCTTCTTGCCCCGCTTGGATGAAGACTTCTACCGGATCAAGGAGGACCTCCTCTGCACACCTTGGATGAAGAATTTGGCTCTGCTGGGTGAAGACGACTCAAGGTAGGGAGATCTTCAGGGGGTTAGCGATAGGTTTTTTTAAGGGGGTTTGGGTGGGTTAGAGTAGGGGTATGTGGGTGGTGGGTTGTAATGTTGGGGGGGTATTTTATTTTTATTTTTAGGTAAAAGAGCTGATTACTTTGGTAGTTTAGAATAGGGTAGGGCATTTTTTTATTTTGGGGGGATTTTTTATTTTATTAGGGGGCTTAGGTTAGGTGTAATTAGTTTAGTTTTTTTGTATTATAGAATAGTTTATTTTGTTGTATTTTAATTTATCTAATTGTAGGTAATTAATTTCATTAATTTAATGATAGTGTAGTGTTAGGTATATTTGTAACTTAGGTTAGGATTTATTTTACAGGTAATTTTGTAATTATTTTAACTACGTAGCTATTAAATAGTTATTAACTATTTAATAGCTATTGTACCTAGTTAAAATAAATACAAAGTTGCCTGTAAAATAAATATAAATCCTAAAATAGCTACAATGTAATTATTAGTTATATTGTAGCTATATTAGGGTTTATTTTCTAGGTAAGTATTTAGTTTTAAATAGGATTAATTTAGTTAATTTTAGGAATATTATTTTGTTTCATTTAAATTATATTTATGTTAGGGGGTGTTAGGGTTAGGTTTAGAGTTAGGTTTAGGGGTTAATAACTTTATTATAGTAGCGGCGACGGTGTAGCCGGGAGATTAGGGGTTAATAATTGTAGGTAGGTGGCGGTGATGTTAGGGAGGGCAGATTAGGGGTTAATACTATTTATTCTAGTGTTTGCGAGGTGGGAGTGCGGCGGTTTAGGGGTTAATACATTTATTATAGTGGCGGCGAGGTCTGGTCGGCAGATTAGGGGTTAATAAGTGTAGGTAAGGTAGCGGCGACGGGGGGCAGATTAGGGGTTAATATATATAATATAGGGGTTGGCGGTGTTAGGGGCAGCAGATTAGGGGTTCATAGGGATACTGTAGGTTGTGGCGGTGTCCAGAGCGGCAGATTAGGAGTTAATAATATAATGCAGGTGTCAGCGATAGCGGGGGCGGCAGATTAGGGGTTAATAAGTGTAAGGTTAGGGGTGTTTAGACTCGGGGTTCATGTTAGGGTGTTAGGTGTAGACTTAGAGAGTGTTTCCCCATAGGAAAAAATGGGGCTGCGTTAGGAGCTGAACGCTGCTTTTTTGCAGGCGTTAGGTTTTTTTTCAGCCCAAACTGCCCCATTGTTTCCTATGGGGATATCATGCACGAGCACATTTTTCCAGCTTACCGCTACCGTAAGCAACGCTGGTATTGAGGGTTAAAGTGGAGCTAAATTAGGCTCAACGCTTCTTTTTCTGAGCCTAACGCAGCCCCTCAGACAACTCGTAATACCAGCGTTGTCTTAAGGGTGCGCTGGGAAATAAAAGCAGCGTTAGCTACGCGGGTCTTTATTGCCAAAACTCTAAATCTAGCCGTTAGTTTGCTCCAGAGTGCTCCATTAAAGTCTATGTAGACGGAAGAAGTTAATGTGGTAGCGATATTCAAAGTTACCGAGCTTTGGTTTTGCTTGCGCGCAAACATTTTACTTTTGACCTGCAAAACACACACTAACCCACCCATGTTTGCTTCCAGTATTAATCCAAGAAAGACAAGCATTAAAATATTTGGAAAAAAGGGGAGATTTGATATTTAAGAATGCAGCAAAGGGAGAAGGTTTAGGCATTAAGGTTACTAAAAGACAAAGACAAATTTTACATAAAGACCCTACAAGTGAATTTTCTAAAAAAATTAACATCATATTGAAAGAAGCAAAAGAGAGTCAAGTTATCAAAAGTGATGAAATTAATTATTTATATGAGCCTAATCCAAGAATCCATATTTGCAAACCTGTATATAATAGCCTTTGAAATTAACTTTATCTGGAATAACAACCCCTTTAAAAGTATTAAAAAAAGAGAACAATTTGAGCCATTCTATAATTACATAAATACTAATTATATGAATCTGAAATGTACATATATTTGTTCCACTAGCCATATTGAATTCCTAGATCTCAAACTTTTTATACAAGACAAGGTAATAGTTAAAAACTACACTAAATCTACAGATAAAAACAACTATACAGTATTAATGCCAACAGCGTTACAGCGCTCATTTAAATACGTGGCAAACAATATACCATGTGGCCAATATGTAAGATTAAGTCTCAATTGCACAAATATTGAAGATTTTGAACTGGCATGTAAAAAATTGGATGCAGAATTAAGGGAGATACCAAGAAGATTTATTAATAACAGCTAAAGAAAGAGCTAGGAATCTTAATAGGGATACGCTGTTAAAACAACAGAAAAGAAACAAGGCAAATAACAATAGAGATGTACAATTTATCACAACATACAATGAGTGTAGTAGGTTAATTAAAACAGTAATTGAAAAACACTGGTGACAGGCCACAAATGATCTATACAAAGAATAGTAATCTAAAGAACATCTTAGCACCGAGCAAACTGAGAAAATAAACTCGTGTTCCAAATAAAGATAATTGGTTAAGCTTACAGAAAGGAACCTTCAGATGTGGGGGAAAAAGACTGCAATATGTACAAACACATTAAATCAAGTTCAATATTCCATAACTTAGACAAAGCTAAGGATTTTTTTTTTTAAAAAAAGGTAGATAATCCCTTTATGTACCATTCCCCAGTTTTGCATAACCAACACTGTTATAGAAATATAACACTGTATATATATATATATATATATATATATATATATATATATATATATATATATATATATATATATACAGTATTATATATATATATATATATATATATATATATATATAATACTGTATATATATATATATATATATATATATATATATATATATTTATAGGTTATCTCCTAAACAGATCTGCTTTAGGACCCTGGATTCCATATTGAGGACAAAAACTGTGAACTTTATGAAAACTCATTAATACATTAAATCCAAATAGCAACAGAAAGTGTATATGAGATGGAAATTCTCACCATCTGAGGGCACACCATCCCAAGGATCATTCAGAAGGGATTAAGTATTCCTACCACCATTGAAAAGAGATATACACAGACGAATTACAGTCCACATCTTTCTCACCAAAGAGAGTCCAGGATTTTCATTCTCACAAGCTCAAGAAATCCAGAGAGGGGACCCCATTTCAACAAAGCTTTCCCGGACCAGCACCAGGACAGAGACGGGGAAAAACACAGTGTACCATCTCTAATTGGGCCAACACCTTACCTCATATGAGTGAGGTAATAGCTGGTAAGCAGTAAATTCTTACTTGACTGAATTATTGTGAAGATTTCCACCAGGATACCACTCTATACTATTTGTGGACTTACACTTATACCTGTATATGACATACTAAGTATACCATCATATAGCTGAGCGCCTCCACCATAATATTGAATTTCTCTCTTTCTATACACACATATATATATATATATATATATATATATATATATATATATATATATATATATATATATATATATATATATATATATATATATATCCTTCATTTCTATTCATGGATTATGAGCATTAGGGGTAATGTATTCATATTTTTTCTTCTTTTAATAGCGATTAAAAAAAAATAATCATTAGCCAAAAATCTAAAACCTTAAACTATTTTTTTATGCAAAAATGAGAGAGGGAGTCCATGTTGATTGTTGTTATTCTGCCTAATTACCCAAGATAAGAGCCCCGGGTGTGAGCTGGTGCTCTGAGAATACAGAATAATAGCAAGATCTGGCATTATACAATATTTATTGGTTATAAAACGTATAATGTTTTTCCTTATTATTTATTACACCATAATAAAGACTTTACAATAAATAAATCAGTAAAACAAGTTTCAAAAATAGAACTGATATTTACATGTAGATTTCTTCATAAAAAATGCTATACACAATATACAAAGATAAAGGAGAGGGGTAAAGGACAAAGGAAAACCAGTGCAAAAAGGAAATTCCTACAAAAACAATGGCCGAAATACACCCAACCCAGAGATGGTTAAAAAAAGCCGACTCCGAAACGTCCCACAGAATAAGTATATATACATTGTACTATAAGGGATAATTTACCTATAATCCTACAAATAACTTCCTCACACAGCACTACAACTTTTTTTCCCCCTGTTATTTGGTTGAAGTGATTTATATTATTATTCTAAGGATCTCAGACACTATTTTCTCAGAATAGTACTTTTTAGCATAGCTAAATTATAAAAAAAAAAATTGTATTACAAAGTATTCTTAAAAAGGACATTAAACACTTAATACATGCTAGATAAAATCATGCATTCAAAGAAAAGATAAGTGTGAGAATAACATGTAGATGTATTTTTTTAAAGTTTCATTAGCTGTTTAAATATTGACAAAATAAGTGTAAAGTTTTAGTGTCTATAAAACAATGGGAGCTGCCATGTTGTAACTTAGGTTACCTTCTCTGCTGTGGCCAATTAGAGACAGTTATGAATAGGTCACTGAAGTGTGCAATATAACAGTGTTCTGCACTTCGTTTTCTAACAGGAACTGAAAAGATCACAATTTCAGAATGGAAATACAGGAAAAGGGGACAAAATAAATAATGAATGTATAATGCAGACTTTCTCTTGTAAGGTGTATCCAGTCCACGGATCATCCATTACTTGTAGGATATTCTCATTCCCAACAGGAAGTTGCAAGAGGACACCCACAGCAGAGCTGTTATATAGCTCCTCCCCTAACTGCCATATCCAGTCATTCTCTTGCAACTCTCAACATGCATGGATGTAGTAAGAGAGAGTGGTGAAATATAGTTAGTTTTTTGTCTTCAATCAAAAGTTTGTTATTTTAAATGGTACCGGAGTTGTACTATTTTATCCCAGGCAGTAAATAGAAGAAGAATCTGCCTGAGTTTTCTATGATCTTCGCAGGTTGTAACTAAGATCCATTGCTGTTCTCACACATGTCTGAGGAGAGAGGTAACTTCAGAGGGAGAATGGCGTGCAGGTTACTCTGCTATGAGGTATGTGCAATTAAATTTTTTTCTAGAAATGGAAAATGCTAGAAAATGCTGCTGATACCGGATTAATGTAAGTTAAGCCTGAATACAGTGATTTAATAGCGACTGGTATCATGCTTACTTTCAGGGGTAATACCCTTATAAAATTGCAATATAAAACGTTTGCTGGCATGTTTATTCGTTTTTATATATGCTTTAGTGATAAAACTTTATTGGGGCCTAGTTTTTTCCACATGGCTGGCTTAAATTTTGCCTAGAAACAGTTTCCTGAGGCTCTCCACTGTTGTAGTATGAGTGGGAGGGGCCTATTTTAGCGCTTTTTTGCGCAGTTAAAATTACAGACTGAGACATCCAGCTTCCCCCAGGAGTCCCCTGAATGCAATAGGACATCTCTAAAGGGCTTAAAGGCTTTCCAAAGTCGTTTATTGGGGAAGGTAGGGCCACAGCAGAGCTGTGGCAGTTTGTTGTGACTGTTAAAAAACGTTTTTTGATCCGTTTTTTGAACTAAGGGGCTAATCATCCATTTGCAAGTGGGTGCAATGCTCTGTTAGCTTATTATACACACTGTAAAAATTTTGTTTGTGTAACTGCCTTTTTTCACTGTTTTTCAAATTCTGACAAAATTTGTTTCTCTTAAAGGCACAGTACCGTTTTTTATATTTGCTTGTTAACTTGATTTAAAGTGTTTTCCAAGCTTGCTGGTCTCATTGCTAGTCTGTGTAAACATGTCTGACATAGAGGAAACTCCTTGTTCATTATGTTTAAAAGCCATGGTAGAACCCCCTCTTAGAATGTGTACCAAATGTACTGATTTCACTTTAAGCAATAAAGATCATATTCTGTCTTTAAAAAATTTATCACCAGAGGAATCTGACGAGGGGGAAGTTATGCCGACTAACTCTGCCCATGTGTCAGATCCTTTGACTCCCGCTCAAGGGACTCACGCTCAAATGGCGCCAAGTACATCTAGGGCGCCCATAGCGATTACTTTACAAGACATGGCGGCAGTCATGGATAATACACTGTCAGCGGTATTAGCCAGACTACCTGAATTTAGGGGTAAGCGAGATAGCTCTGGGGTTAGACGAAATGCAGAGCATACTGACGCTTTAAGAACCATGTCTGATACTGCCTCACAATATGCAGAAGCTGAGGAAGGAGAGCTTCATTCTTTGGGTGATGTTTTTGACTCAGGAAGGATGCCTGATTCTGATATTTCTACATTTAAATTTAAGCTTGAACACCTCCGCGTGCTGCTCAAAGAGGTTTTAGCTGCTCTGAATGACTGTGATACAATTGCAGTGCCAGACAAATTGTGTAGACTGGATAAATACTATGCAGTGCCGGTGTGTACTGATGTTTTTCCAATACCTAAAAGGTTTACAGAAATTATTACTAAGGAATGGGATAGACCAGGTGTGCCGTTCTCTCTCCCTCCTATTTTTAGAAAAATGTTTCCAATAGACGCCACCACACGGGACTTATGGCAGACAGTCCCTAAGGTGGAGGGAGCAGTTTCTACTCTAGCAAAGCGTACTACTAGCCCTGTCGAGGACAGTTGTGCTTTTTTAGATCCAATGGATAAGAAATTAGAAGGTTATTCAACAAGGTTTTATCCTACAGCCCCTTGCATGCATTGCTCCTGTCACTGCTGCTGCGGCGTTCTGGTTTGAGTCTCTGGAAGAGGCTTTACAGGTAGCGACTCCATTGGATGACATACTTGGCAAGCTTAGGGCACTTAAGCTAGCCAATTCTTTTGTTTCTGATGCCATTGTTCATTTGACTAAACTAACGGCTAAGAATTCTGGTTTTGCTATACAGGCGCGCAGGCACTATGGCTTAAATCATGGTCAGCTGACGTGACTTCAAAATCTAAGCTACTTAACATTCCCTTCAAGGGGCAGACCCTATTCGGGCCTGGTTTGAAGGAGATTATTGCTGATATCACTGAAGGAAAAGGTCATGCCCTTCCTCAGGACAGGTCCAAATCAAGGGCCAAACAGTCTAATTTTCGTGCCTTTCAAAAATTCAAGGCAGGTGCGGCATCAACTTCCTCTAATGCAAAACAAGAGGGAACTTTTGCTCAGTCCAAGACGGTCTGGAGACCAAACCAGACCTGGAACAAAGGTAAGCAGGCCAAAAAGCCTGCTGCTGCCTCTAAGACAGCATGAAGGAACGGCCCCCTATCCGGTAACGGATCTAGTAGGGGGCAGACTTTCACTCTTCGCCCAGGCGTGGGCAAGAGATGTCCAGGATCCCTGGGCGTTGGAAATTATATCCCAGGGATATCTTCTGGACTTGAAAGCTTCCCCCCCAAAAGGGAGATTTCACCTTTCACAATTATCTGCAAACCAGATAAAGAGAAAGGCATTTTTAAACTGTGTACAAGACCTCCTAGTTATGGGAGTGATCCATCCAGTTCCAAAGGAGGAACAGGGACAGGGTTTTTACTCAAATCTGTTTGTGGTTCCCAAAAAAGAGGGAACCTTCAGACCAATTTTAGATCTAAAGATCTTAAACAAATTCCTCAGAGTTCCATCATTCAAGATGGAAACTATTCGTACCATCCTACCTATGATCCAGGAGGGTCAATATATGACTACAGTGGATTTAAAGGATGCTTATCTTCACATTCCGATACACAAAGATCATCATCGGTTTCTCAGGTTTGCCTTTCTAGACAGGCATTACCAGTTTGTAGCTCTTCCCTTTGGATTAGCTACAGCCCCAAGAATCTTTACGAAGGTTCTGGGGTCGCTTCTGGCGGTCCTAAGGCCGCGGGGCATATCAGTGGCCCCTTATTTAGACGACATCCTGATACAGGCGTCAAACTTCCAAATTGCCAAGTCTCATACGGACGTAGTACTGGCATTTCTGAGATCGCATGGGTGGAAAGTGAACAAGGAAAAGATTCTGTAGAAATGAAAATTTACCTGACGGAGTCCAGGTTATCAAAGCTTCTAAATTCCTGCCGTGTTCTTCATTCCATTCCGCGCCCTTCGGTGGCTCAGTGCATGGAAGTAATCGGCTTAATGGTAGCGGCAATGGACATAGTGCCGTTTGCATGACTACATCTCAGACCGCTGCAATATGCATGCTCAGTCAGTGGAACGGGGATTACACAGACTTGTCCCCTCTAGATCAAGAGACCAGGGATTCTCTTCTCTGGTGGCTATCTCGGGTCCATCTGTCCAAAGGTATGACCTTTCGCAGGCCAGATTGGACAATTGTAACAACAGATGCCAGCCTTCTAGGTTGGGGTGCAGTCTGGAACTCCCTGAAGGCTCAGGGATCGTGGACTCAAGAGGAGACACTCCTTCCAATAAATATTCTGGAACTGAGAGCGATATTCAATGCTCTTCAGGCTTGGCCTCAGTTAGCAACTCTGAGGTACATCAGATTTCAGTCGGACAACATCACGACTGTGGCTTACATCAACCATCAAGGGGGAACAAGAAGTTCCCTAGCGATGTTAGAAGTCTCAAATATAATTCACTGGGCAGAGTCTCACTCTTGCCACCTCTCAGCTATCCATATCCCAGGTGTAGAGAACTGGGAGGCGGATTTTCTAAGTCATCAGACTTTTCATCCGGGAGAGTGGGAACTCCATCCGGAGGTGTTTGCACAATTGATTCATCGTTGGGGCAAACCAGAACTGGATCTCATGGCGTCTCGCCAGAACGCCAAGCTTCCTTGTTACGGATCCAGGTCAATGGATCCCAAGGCGACGCTGATAGATGCTCTAGCAGCGCCCTGGTCTTTAAACCTGGCTTATGTGTTTCCACCGTTTCCTCTGCTCCCTCGACTGATTGCCAAGATCAAGCAGGAGAGAGCATCAGTGATTTTGATAGCGCCTGCGTGGCCTCGCAGGACCTGGTATGCAGATCTGGTGGACATGTCATCCTTTCCACCATGGACTCTGCCTCTGAGACAGGACCTTCTACTTCAGGGTCCTTTCAACCATCCAAATCTAATTTCTCTGAGACTGACTGCCTGGAGATTGAACGCTTGATTTTATCAAAGCGTGGCTTCTCTGAGTCAGTCATTGATACCTTAATACAGGCACGAAAGCCTGTCACCAGGAAAATTTACCATAAGATATGGCGTAAATATCTTTATTGGTGTGAATCCAAGGGTTACTCATGGAGTAAGGTCAGGATTCCCAGGATATTATCTTTTCTCCAAGATGGTTTGGAAAAAGGATTGACAGCTAGTTCCTTAAAAGGACAGATTTCTGCTCTGTCTATTCTTTTGCACAAGCGTCTGGCAGATGTTCCAGACGTTCAGGCATTTTGTCAGGCTTTGGTTAGAATCAAGCCTGTGTTTAAACCTGTTGCTCCCCCATGGAGCTTAAATTTGGTTCTTAAGGTTCTTCAAGGAGTTCCGTTTGAACCTCTTCATTCCATAGATATCAAACATTTATCTTGGAAAGTTCTTTTTTTGGTTGCTATTTCCACGGCTCGTAGAGTCTCAGTTGTCTGCTTTACAGTGTGATTCTCCTTATCTGATCTTCCATACGGATAAGGTAGTCCTGCGTACCAAACCTGGGTTTTTACCTAAGGTGGTATCTAACAAGAATATCAATCAAGAGATTGTTGTTCCATCCTTGTGTCCTAATCCTTCTTCAAAGAAGGAACGTCTATTACACAATCTGGACGTGGTTCATGCATTAAAGTTTTACTTACAAGCTACTAAAGATTTTCGTCAAACATCTGCTTTGTTTGTTGTCTACTCTGGACAGAGGAGAGGTCAAAAGGCTTCGGCAACCTCTCTTTCTTTTTGGCTAAGAAGCATAATCCGCTTAGCCTATGAGACTGCTGGCCAGCAGCCTCCTGAAAGGATTACAGCTCATTCTACTAGAGCTGTGGCTTCCACTTGGGCCTTTAAAAATGAGGCTTCTGTTGAACAGATTTGCAAGGCGGCGACTTGGTCTTCGCTTCATACTTTTTCAAAATTCTACAAATTTGATACTTTTGCTTCTTCGGAGGCTATTTTTGGGAGAAAGGTTTTACAGGCAGTGGTACCTTCCGTTTAAGTACCTGCCTTGTCCCTCCCTTCATCCGTGTACTTTAGCTTTGGTATTGGTATCCCACAAGTAATGGATGATCCGTGGACTGGATACACCTTACAAGAGAAAACACAATTTATGCTTACCTGATAAATTTATTTCTCTTGTGGTGTATCCAGTCCACGGCCCGCCCTGTCATTTTAAAGCAGGTAATTTTTTCATTTAAACTACAGTCACCACTGCACCCTATGGTTTCACCTTTCTCTGCGTGTTTTCGGTCGAATGACTGGATATGGCAGTTAGGGGAGGAGCTATATAACAGCTCTGCTGTGGGTGTCCTCTTGCAACTTCCTGTTGGGAATGAGAATAATGAGAATATCCCACAAGTAATGGATGATCCGTGGACTGGATACACCACAAGAGAAATACATTTATCAGGTAAGCATAAATTGTGTTTTTTTTTTATTTATATACGAGTTATCATTTTTATTACCATCTCAAATTGTTTAACCCCTTGAGTGCTAATGACGGCTCTGAGCCTTCACAGAGTTTCCCACTCAGAGCCGTCACTAGCACTCCTCCAACTTGAGGGAGATCTGGGGGCTCCCACCCG
This sequence comes from Bombina bombina, assembly GCF_027579735.1. Lineage (NCBI taxonomy): Eukaryota > Metazoa > Chordata > Amphibia > Anura > Bombinatoridae > Bombina > Bombina bombina. The sequence goes on along the minus strand of NC_069500.1, from coordinate 398,074,870 downwards.
CTCCTACCCCGGCGATCAGGCCTGCATAGTGACAGGCATTGCCGGGACTTCACGCGCAATAACGTGATGACGTCACCGCACAACTTTATTTATACTTAACAATGTTAAGTATAGGAGCAGGGGGCATTCTGCTTAGAAGCCTGTATCTCAGGCATCTAAGCAGCTACAGACCCCCAAGACCCACCATTGGAAAGGTAATCGCCTAACCTTTCCAACAGTGTAAGTCTGTTGTGGAAGTGATGTCAGACGCCAATAGAGCTCGATGCTGGTTTGGAACGCTGACAGCCTGATACACGCCGGGGATTGCCACAATCACGACCGCTGTTGGATGTCTTTCTATGGACAGTGTTCATTCAGCCTTCTGAGACCCTACATAGATTGGGTGAGATCGCTCACAGAGCGTTACTCTTACACAGTTGCTACTCACCGGCGGACTTTGGTCCTCGAGTGCCGGAGCAGATTTACACTTTGTCCCAAATCATACATTGAGGAAATTGGAAGCATCCACATGAATTTAGCAATATTTTATGCATGAACGTTGCCTCATTTGATACTTTGGGAGATATATTGCTACATACTCTTGATTGTTTGGCATAACTTGTCATCTTTGCAACTGTCAGCTTACTAACCATATCATCATACTTTGCATATATCGCTACAAGTGCATGAACTGCTTTATCTTACTTGTTAATTTCATTGCGTGTATCTGACATCAGTATATGCCCATGGTTTCCATATATAGCCAGGGTTTTGACTTTTTGCTCTATAGTCTGACCTCCACCACTTAAGTTCTTTGCTGCTTGATAACTGGGGACGCCCAGTTTGCATGGATGTGTGTATGCTTGGTGCATCTGTGTTCATTTATGGATTGCAATTAGAATGTTTTGCTTTTTTGATGTTTATTTTCATTAAAATTTCTCTTTATGCTCATTAATGCATTCTTGCTATTCATTTATTGCATATTTTCATTATTAGTGCTGAGACTTATATTTATTTATATATAAAGAGTGCATCATCTACTTATGCGTAAAGAAGTGGGATCTCTCCACCTCATCTCTTGGTTTGTCATTTGGAATATTTCTGCCCTATAGAATATGTTAAACTATATCAACCAAAGCTTCCCATGGGGACATTGGTGTTAAACATCACCCTAAAAGGTATAAAAACAAATGTTATAACAGACTGTTACAACATTTGTTTTTATACCTTTTAGGGTGATGTTTAACACCCTATGTTTTTAATACCATTTTAAATAAATATATGTTGTTCTATATGGAAGCCTGAGCCTGTCTTATCTACCACTCTACTTGGAATTCCTGGATCCCAACATCCTATTGCAGGATCAGTGTAGCTGGGTCACTGTTATTCCCCAGCCTGTGCCATTTAGCACATTTGGTGCTGCTCCCCTTGTATCATTTCAGTTCAAGATCTGCCTTTTTCATCATCATCTCAGTGTTGCACTAGGAGGTGCCCTCTTTCTTTGTGATTATTTTCACAGATTCCTGTTTTTTGCCGATTATCCACAAGACAAGCTGCTCATACTCATTGGAATTGACCCGATTACTGAATTCAGACAAATTACATCTATTGATGAATACATCAGGATAATCTTGATCACCTGAACTTGTGTTAAAAAGCACTCATAAAGATACAGCAAAGATCTATCCTACGACTGGTGACTATAATTGGTTGGCTGTTCTTGATGTGTATTACATTTGTTTGGTTGTTCTCCATGTGATAAACTCCTATGTATTAGACCATTATAGGAAATATTGCAATAATACTCATCATAAATACATCATACTTACAGTTTTGTCTATATTAGATAGACTCACATCTATCTATATAGACTCACATAATTTGTCTATATTAGATAGACTCACATATTCTCTTATCACCTAATCTGATGGTATAGCGCCCCCTAAGGTTGGACACGTTTGTGTCACAACAGTTAAATATTTTTCCAAATCTGCATATGTGACTCCTCTAAATCTAAGATTATATTTTATTTCGTCGACATCTATCTTCTATATCTGCAAGTTTCTATTCCAAATTCATCACATGATTTCACATATTCTGAGAATAATTAAAGGGACACTGAACCCAAATTTTTTCGTTTGTAATTCAGAAAGAGCATGCAATTTTAAGCAACTTTCTAATTTACTCCTATTATCAATTTTTCTTCGTTCTCTTGCTATCATTATTTGAAAAAGAAGGCATCTAAGCTTTTTTTGGTTTCAGTACTCTGGACAGAACTTTTTTATTGGTGGATGAATTTATCCACCAATCAGCAAGGACAACCCAGGTTGTTCACCAAAAATGGGCCGGCATCTAAACTTACATTCTTGCATTTCAAATAAAGATACCAAGAGAATGAAGAAAATTTGATAATAGGAGTAAATTAGAAAGTTGCTTAAAATTTCATGCTCAATCTGAATCACGAAAGAAAAATTTTGGGCACAGTGTCCCTTTAAGTAGATTTCTTCAACCGCCTAATCCTCCTGTTTCCTCTTAAGTGCTTCTGTGCGCTATTTAATAGCTGCAATATCCCTCCTCATTTAGCTACTGAACCCTTTATAGCTTTAGTGTGAGTATATTGGAGAACATTCAGTCTACGAGTGTTTCCACTACATTTTAAGCTGAGCCGGATTCCATGTTGTCTGGCCTTTGATGCTCTGCAGGAATGTAAGGCATAGACTTCGTTGACAAGTAAGAGATATTGTAAGTTTTACAAATTACCTTTTATGATAGCTTAGAATTAAAATATGCTACAGATGTTCAGACTAGGGGAACAGGCTTAGATTTCTTCTTTAAAACCTTGTGACATGATTTGCACCATTCAACAATTGCTGGACAAGGGTCTACTTACTGCATACTAGCAGACAAAAAAGTTCCAGTGAGACAAGTAGAGGCTGCTTGAGAAAACCAGATGTGACTGAAGACAGAAGGGAAGGATAAAATGGCTTATGCGCATGGAGGGCAATTATATGGGAGTAGGGTTGGTGCCAAATGAGGGGTAGCCTGTATCTGCCTCAACCTTAATCTTTAGGTCACCATAGAGTAAACAACACCAGATATTACTTTGTTCTTTTGGACCTTCTGGGGTCAGTTTCTGCTGGATAAAGTTTAAGCCAACTATGTACCTCCAGCTCTATACCCACTGGGGGTGGATACAGTAAATAGGGTGAGAGCACTAACGTAGTCGTAAGCAAATACAAGATGACAAGGTTAGAGAGTAAACAATGAGAGGATACCATCCCCCTTGTTTTTTTTTTCCCCTTCACACCATTACGTCACAAGGAGGGGCGGATTCTTTTTGTAACAGACATTTCTTAAAACCATAAAAAGAGAGAAGCGCTCAACCTGAGAACGAACAATAGCATAATAGCTTGTTCTGTGGCTAGTTACCACCCAAGAAGCAGCCTCTTTTTGCTCAACATATGCCTTTCAGAGAGAACTTTCCTGAAGCGTACGTCTGGGGTTTTGCCATTTATCTCGTTCAGAGAGGGATTGCCTGGTATTTCAGTGCTGGACTGTACTGTTAAGTCAGGATCAGACTGATATGCTACAGGAAAGTTCTTATCTGTGAAAGGCACATATTGAGCAAAAAGAGGCTGCTTCTTGCGTGGTAACTAGCCCTAGAACAAGCTATTATGCAATTGTTCGTTCCCAGGTTGAGCGCTTCTCTCTCTTTATTTATGCAAATTATGACTCTTAGGGAAGTCTCCTAAACGTGATGCGGGAATCCAGACGTGGACCCGTTGTTCAGTGTGCCTAGAGGGATATGACTGCACCTCACTGACGAGGCCCACACTAGGCCGAAACGTACGTCTGGGGTTTTGCCGTTTCTCTCGTTCAGAGAGGGATTGCCTGGTATTTCGGTGCTGGACTGTACTGTTAAGTCAGGATCAGACTGATATGCTACAGGAAGGTTCTTCTCTGTGAAAGGCACATGTTGAGCAAAAAGAGGCTGCTTCTTGGGTAGTAACTAGCTATAGCACAAGCTATTATGCTATTGTTTGTTCCCAGGTTGAGCGCTTCTCTCTTTTTATTTATGTAGACTTCTTAAAACCAAGCTGCTACATTGTATCATTTTAAGGACGGTTTGTATGCTTTAAGGTGTAAATGGTATACAGTATGTGTCTTTAAAGAGTAAACGCCCCCCAGAGTGATTATATATTGTTCTTAAACAGTGGGAATCACTTTTACCAGAGTTTTCACCTTTAACTGAGCGCAATACTTAGAGCTAACGTAGTGAGTACTGGTTCAATTTGCTATAAAACAGAATAAATTTACAGCTGCATTATGGAGATCTCTTCTTTTGATGTTGAAAGAATAAGATCTACTCACTTGTGAACATACAAATATAGAGGACTTCCTCTTTTCATATACAACAGTTTTATATATACAGGTTTACTGTGCACAGTGTATTATTGTCAATTTTTATTCACCTGTATTTTCACAGTTCTGTCTCCCTTCTCACACCAGGCTTAGGCAAATGATTGGTCTGTGCCACCAAGTACAACAGCTCAATGAAGTGAGGCAGGAGTCTGAGTGGCTTAACCAGGAGTGCTCCGTTGTATTTGGTGCTGTTGGAAGAGGTGGCATTGCTAGGTTGTTGGAAGGTTGAAACAGAAGGCTCAAGTACGGACTTGCAAATCAAGATGTTACATCCTTATGGCTAGCTGAGCATACGTAGAATAGTGTGTCAGCTTCCCAAAGAATCTGCCTGTTCAGCACTTCAGTTTCTCCTCTCCCGCCCACTCAAGATCTGCGACACATCTCCACTGGGATCCACCTACCAAACTCCCCAACAGTAACATAGATAAGAGGTGTTTACACACTTTTGCAGAATAAATTTAGTTAAAAGGGGACACTAAAGTCAAAATTAAACTTGCGTGATTCAGGTAGAGCACACAATTTAAAACATTTTTTTAATTCAACAAATGTACAAAAAAAAATTTATACACACTTTCTGAGGCAAAAGCTCCTACTAAGCAGGTGCAAGAATTCACGGAATATATATGCGCATTGTGTGATTGGCTGATGGCTGTCACATGATGCAGTGGGAAGTAAAATGGAACTAACTTTGAAATTTGTCAGAAAAAAAATCTACTACTATGAAATTTAGATTAATTGCTATTACATTGTCCTTTGATTGTGCATTAAAGGGACAGACTATTCCAAAATAAACTTTCATGATTCTGATAGAGAATGTACTTTTAAACAATTTTCAAATTTACTTTAATCACCACTTTTGCCTTGTTCTCTTGGAATTCTTAGTTGAAAGCTAAACCTAGAAGGTTCATATGCTAATTTCTAAGCCCTTGAAGGCCGCCTCTTCTCTCAGGGCATTTTGACAGTTTTTCTCCACTAGAGGGTGTTAGTTCATGTGCGTCATATAGATAACACTGTGCTCACGCACGTGGAGTTCAGGTGAGCCAGCTCTGATTGGCTAAAATGGATGTCTTTCAAAAGAACTGAAATAAGAGGGAAGTTTGCAGAGGATTAGATACAAGGTAATCACAGAGGTAAAAAGTGTAATATAATTGTGTTGGTTGTGCAAAACTAGGGAATGGGTAATAAAGGGATTATCTATCTTTTTAAACAATAACAATTCTGGTGTAGACTGTCCCTTTAATGGATTATGCTATTCTAATGTGTTTAGTGGTCCTTTACCCAGCTCCGTGTTGGAGCTTCACACATACTGTACAGATCTGCTCTCATAGCCAGTTATCCCCACTCCATTTGAGTATGTAGCCTTAAATGTATAAGATGTAATATGTACAGTCTGTTTAAATATGGATTTCATATAAAACATTATTATATAAAGTAATACAAATATTTACATCTTATAAACAATCATTGCCCATACTAAACGTTGTATCAGTGTTTTGCAGGTTTATTGTTACACTGCTTTGTATATAAAAAATATATATATTGACATTCTATTTTGTTTTTATAAAACCAATCAAAAAGATAAAAAAAATGTTGATAGATAAATTAGATAAAACAAAATAATCTCTAATTTAAATAAATAAAAGCAATACACTTTATTTTCTCTCTGTTTATTTTATTCCTTAAGCTTGTGGTTTTTTTCCAATTTCCTAAAGAGGATACAGCGTAACCAGCAGTATTAACTCCCCACAGTCAATCCAGTGACCGTTTGATCAATGCTTTATTTATGTCCGTCCCTAACTAGCTAGACAAATGCAGTGGGGTACTTAATTGCGAATAATATTCATACATAGAAATGCTCGATTCATTTAAAAACCCCATAAAACTATTTTTAATTTACTTAGTGCTAGTGATGCACCGAAATGGAAATTCTGGACCGAAACCGAATCCGAAAATCCGGGATGCACTTGGCTGAAAACCGAAACTGATACCGAAAATGTATTTTTTCAAATTAATTTTTTTAGTTTTTTTTTTGCATAATTAGAGCCAATAAAAAAATCCCACACTTTTATTGAAAGTAACACACTAAAATTGGACAAAAATATCTTAAAACAATAATATGTTACACAATAATTTTACCAAGAAAAAAAAAAAAAAAAAAAAACCAGGCAAACAATAATGCCATTTTCGGCCAAAATGTTTCTGTGACCAAAATGCAAATTGGTGCATCCCTACTTTAAATAATTATAAATATCAATATACTGTATTATTCTTTATTTAGTTTTATGTAACAGAATTATATTTAACAGGTTTTTTTTTACTAATTATCCAAATAAAGTATAGTCCTAGAAAACTCATTATATGCAGAAGAGTAAGTCAAGTAATAAACTTAAACAGCAGCTCTAGGCTAGCATCAAATTTGAAACATGCTACACAATAATTTTACCGAAAATAACAGGCTAAAAAAACGAAAACCGAAATAGCCAAAAATGCCATTTTCGGCCGAAACTTTCTGCGGCCGAAATTTCGGTGCATCCCTACTTAGTGCATTAAAGTTGTTATGGTAATTTTCATATACCTTTAAATCAGGCTTGACCAATCTACACCGACCATGCAGATCACAACTTGTGACGAGAGAGCCAATCAGCATCAGACGCTACATCCTCTTTTCTCGCCTTCACCACTCACCAGCACCATCAGATAATTTGTGCCTGGCTGCCCATTGCTCTCTCTTCATATTCCTGTCAAATTAAGCAGTATATTCTGCACAGCTCAGAGTGGCAGACAGGGACATTAAACGCATTGCTATAACGACAACTAAGCACTTTATTGCAAAAATCATTTAAGTATGTTCTCTTTTAAACACAAATTACAAGGTTTTGCAAACCATAAGCAAATCATGGATACAACAATTTATTGTGGCCAATTAGAGACAAATATAAAGTATTTTGTGCTCACCTATCACTAAGCAGAACACTGCAGACTCTTTACACTTAAATGGATACAAAGGTCAAAAATGAAATGTGCATGGGTGCATTTCAATTTTAAATACTAGCATTTTTTCCAACATACTTCCATTAGTAAAAGTTATTAGTTATTCTAGTGGCATTCGCACATATGCTGTGAGTGCTTGTGCACTAGAATTCAAACACAATGCCTGTTCACTTGTATGACACAAAATATATGTCTTTACACCACCGCAAGCTCTCTAAGCTTGAATACTAAAGAACAGGGCTGACAGCATATGTGCTGCTGAAAAACAAAATGTATGCTTACATGATAAATTAATTTCTTTCATGGTGGTGAGTTCACAAGCCATTACTCCTGGTATTCATCTCCTGGCCACTAGGAGGCAAAGATTCCCAAAACTCCAAGAGTACTTAATCCCTTCCACCTCTCTGGTATGCTAGTCTTACATATAGCCAAGTAAGGAGAAGTGGAAAGGACAAAGCAGGGAAAATGAGGTGTATACAGTACTAGAACTTGTGCCAGAAAGAAATTACATACATTTAATGAAAATGGACGGGTCTTGTGGACACTGACATGAAAGAAATTAATTTTTCTGTTAAGCATACATTGTTTTCTTTCATAAGGTGGTGAGAATACACAAGCCATTACTCCTGGGAACTAATACCCAAGCTATGAAGTCCACATAAAAAATTGGGCAGGACAATTTTTTTTTTTGAAAAGCGGGCATCTAGTTACCAAATACTGCTGCCTGGGAGGACTTTCCAACCAAAAGAAACAAAAAAATGAAACATGAAAGTGGTAGAAATTAGTAAAGGAATGTAAGGATGACCATGTTGCTGCCTTGATCAATAAAAAAACCCTCATTTTATGAAACCCAAGAAGTGGAGACTGAACCAGTATAATGGGCTGAAATGAGTCTTAAAGGAAAACTTCCCCACTTTAAAGAAAGCCTTGAGAATCAAGAAAATTAGCTAAGAAATTTTAATAACGACAGAGGCTTTCTGGCTCTGCGTGGATCAGAAAAATGAAAACAATTTTAGGATCAACTAAAATCCGTTTTTAGCTTGTAAAAATAAATTTTAATGTTCTCACTACACTAAATTATGTGGAAGCCTTTCTTTATGGATTATACAAAGAGGAGGAATTTTAATCTCCTGATAGAAGATAGCAGTAGAAATCACCTTTTGAAAAAAGCCAATTTTATTTCTAAAACCACCTTATCTTGGAGAAAAAAATGGTAAAGAGGCTCACAAAAAGAAGCAGACAATCCAAAAACTCTTGTGTTTGCAAAGTGTTGTTAATTTTAGCAATATCTTCTGCAGACAGAGAAGCTGAAGGTCTAAACTATATATAGACTCAAAAGGAGAGAACTGCAAAAAACTCTTAGAACCAAAATAAGGTTCCAAGGATGAAAAAATTGAATAATCACTTGTCTTATCCTGACTAAAGCTTGAACAATGCTCTGAATGTCAGGAAATTTAGCAATTTTCTTGTAGCAAAAAGACAGAAAACTGACCTTAGATATTGGTTGTCCTGATATCACTCTATAAGCCCAATAAAGTCTTATGGCATGCTAGATGAAACCTAGTTTTTTTATACCAGGAAAGTAAAACTTTACAAATTTTGTGATAGATTTTTCTTGTAACAGGCTTTGAAGCCTGTAATAAGGTGTCAACTACAGCATAAAAAAACTGTTTTAATTTTATGCATTCTAACTCCAAGCCTTCAAGTTGAAAGACTCTAGGTCATGATGATAAAAAAGAACCTAAAGATATAGTAGGTTGTAACTTAAGGGCAAACCCAGAATAACAACTAGAAGTCTGAACCAGATCCACTGGCCAAGATCTGCATCATCAAGCTGGAGCAATTACTCATGCGAGCTCTTGAATTATTGAATATATCACTCTTGGCAGTAGGACAATTGGAGGAAAGGAGTTGCTAGAGCATATACAATTTCCACCTGTGGATTCCTGAAGTTTACAAAATAACTAGGAAGTTTGTTAAACAAACGAGAAACCAACAGGACTATATCTGGTATATCCCTTTGATCTACAATATGTCTGAAAACTTCCAGGTGTAGATACCATTCCCTAGGATGAAGGGATTGGCGAATAAGAATCTGATTCCCAGTTGTTCACGTCTGAAATAAGGATTGCAGAAGTTGTTCTGCGTCCAAATTAAAAAAACTGGCAAACCTCCATCTATAGAAAACTGCTAGATCCCACTTGATAAATGATATTGGTAACCGATTTGACAAAGCAGATAAGACTTTTCTTTAAAAAAATAAAAAATAAAATAAAAAGGTCATCTCTGAAGGGCCCTGAAGATAGCACAGAGTTGTAATAAATGTAATGCAAACCTCACCTCCAGAGGAGATTAAACTCCTTATGCTCTCCTGGACCCCAGTACAATATTTAAATCTGAGAGACTTAAGTCTGTCAAGATTATTGTCCATGAAGAATGGACAAAGGATGCCCCTAGACAGTTGGGCTAGAGATCATCCACCAGGATAGAGATTGCTTTGTTGAAGAATCCAAAAAGATCATTAGAGAAAAACAGAGCTAGTCCATGCACCATTGACATAGCATGCAAAAGGTGTGTTAAATCATGTGAAACCAAGCAATTGTAAATGAGTCTGATGGAGTAGTCCTCATACTTAGCCCAACACATGCATAGGGCTACTGAAGGATTGGAAATTAAATGAAGTCTTGCACAAGTTGCCTGTAAGATTGATTACCTTTGATCCATTAAATAAAGACTCACTGAAACAACAAAAGCCTGTTGAAATGAGACTTTTCTAAAAGTAAAGATGGATCTGGCACCAAGAAGTCATCCTAGTATGTAACCACCAAAATACCTAGAGCTCTGGTTAGACAAGAAAGTTCCTAGAACCCTTGTAAAGATTCTGGGAACAGTAACTATTCCAAAAGAAAATTTGACTGGTAATTGTCTGTGTGGATAGGAAAGAAAGTAAGCATCTTGCAAATCTATCGTGAACATTGTTCCTGCTGTACAAGTGCTAGCATAGTGTGACTTGATATGATATCTAAGGAAGGAATTTAAAGAAAACTTTAACGCTTTCAAATCAAGAATAGGCCTGAAAGTTCCCTCTTTCTTGGGAATAAAAAGGCTGGAGAAAAAAAACCCAAGCCTTGTTCTGACATTGGAACATTAATCCCATGAGATCTAGATCCTGAACAGAAGAAAAAAAAAAAGGCATGTGCTTTCACAGGGTCCTTTGGGGCAAAATAAACCTCTCTTTAGGAGGCCTTGAACTTTAAAGGGACATAAAACAGTTTGAGATCTGTGAATATCCTAAAAAGAGTTAATTAAAATAGTTTGCATAAAAAAAAAAAAATTGTTTAAAAATTGCTGGCAAGCATTTTAAAAAATAAGCAAAATGAATTACATAGCTGAGCAGTCAACTCCACCACCTCTTATCAGTGTTTAGACACAGGCATTGTATTTCAACTGAGTTCACAGCTTCTAGGCATGCTCCAGCAGATAATCCCTATGCACTTTTGCATTCTACCAAAACAACAATAGATATTGATACAGCCATAGAATGAAATGTGGGGTGGGGGTTAGAGCTTTAAAATTCAGAAACTAAAAATAAAGGGTTAATGGTGAGGTACTGCAGTTTAAATTTGCAGGTAAAGTAATTAAAGTACATATTATATTTTGTCTCTATCCCAACTTGTTTTATTTCCCTTTCAGCCTATTTTGTACCCTTGGGAAACTATATTTAACACCCAAGGATCTTGTACAGCTTGTGACCAGGCCTTCTGAATAAGGCGGAATCTGCCACCTACCAGAATAAAAATCTGCATCAGGAGCTGCACCTTCAATCAGTAGAGGAAGAAGGCTTCTTAGACTCTTTAGTCTTGTTCCAATTGGGGATAGCTTTCCAGGAAGATCTGGAAGAATTCCGTTTTTATGAAAAGGATTACTTTTCCTTGATTAACAAAAGGAACACAAGCAGAAAGTAGCTCTGTCGTTTTCCTGTAGACTTCTTGTCCTGAAGGGGGGGAAAAAAACTCCTGTCCACAGGGAGTTTAAAATGAAGTGCTAGCCTCCAAAGGAATAGTAGTGTATTTCGCTAAGTTGGAGATGGCACCGTCCACCTTTGGAATTTTTTTAACTACAGAAGATGGGTTAAATGGAAGACCAGGCTTGGACCACTCTTTGGTAACGATCTCTTATCTCTTCTGCAAAAGAAAAAAAGGTTTAATAGAAGGTCTAAAAATTAAATCCAATTGTTTGATGGGTTTTACTTCCAAAAGGCTTTGTATCTTGTACCCCTAGAGTACAATAGTACTTCACCTTCAGAAAAGGTGTTAGTTTCTGAAAGAAACCTTTTAATCGATCTTATCTTCTGAGATTCAGGATGCTAGGGTAAATCAACATAAGGTTGTTTGACAGAGACTATTAACTTACTTGAAGTAAGCATGACCGCCAATATCACAAACACAGGTGAGCACAAAAAATGTAATATCCTGGAGCATAAGGTGATCCATTCATAAATTGCTGGTGCAGTAATAGGGGTAAGTTTGCAAAAAATAAAAATAATAAAATACACTTACATAAGTGAAGAGGATCTACCCTCTAAGGATCATCAATATTTAAATGAATGGGGTCTGCTCCGGTATGTTCCATATAGCTCAAGACAAGAAAATACCACAGCAATTACCACAAATCAAATATACAGTAGTATATGCCTTTAAGGAGATATAAGAAGACAGGGACTTCGTGCAGTTAAGTCCTAGAAAAAAGCAGGTAAGCAATAGAGTGCAAGCAAGACCTTTTTTTTTTTTAGAGAATACACACCATTAAAGGGACAGTGTAGTCAAAATTAGGGGGCAGTTTGCAGAGGCTTAGATACAAGATAATCACAGAGGTAAAAAGTATATTAATATAACTGTGTTGGTTATGCAAAACTAGGGAATGGGTAATAAAGGGATTATCTATCGTTTAAAACACTAAAAATTCTGGTGTAGACTGTCCCTTTAACTATAACAACACTTGTTTAACCCCTTCAATCAATAACTCGTAGTTCTACGTCATGTGGTAAATAGGCCATCAAACGGCATAACAGATTTACATCCGACTTTCAGGCAGTCCATGCCGTCTCCGTTGTCTCCTGACTTGCTGTTCCTGGGCTGCAGGCATCTTGTCTTCATATGGTAATTGAGCACTATCAGTGCTCCGTTACCATATGAAGTCAGATTGTCAGATCGTTACAGACAATGGCACTGTGTCACTGTAACGATCTCCATTGAGAGGTGTGGGAGGGAAAGCGGGAGGCGGTGGGTGGCCCATCAGCGGATGGGGGAGGGACCCTTCATTACAGAAAAATGGGGTATGGGGGCACCTATATAACTTGAGGTTAGGTGGGATGGACCCATACACTACAGAAAAAAACATAATTTAAAAATATTACCTACAAACTGGGTACTGGTAGACATCTGCCTAAGATTGTAGTGAGGAGTGTGGTTTGGAGGGAAAGCTGTTGACGAGAGATCAGGTAGGGAGGGTAATCATTACACTAGAATACGATTACCCTTGTCAACTAATTAACCCTTCACTGCGGAACGTCAGAAGTGTTCAGCTGCAATTAGCAGCCATGCTTGTCTGCCATTTATAAACAAAGGGGATCTCAGAGAAGCTTTTACAACCAATTGTGTGTTATGACTGCACAAGTGGTATACAAATAATTTCAAAGAAAAACCCAAAGATTGTGAAAAAGTGAAAGTTTTTTTTTTTTTTTTTAGCTGATCACACATTTAGTGGTGAAACAGTGGCATCAAATATACATCAAAATGGGTCTAAATTAATACCTTGGGTTGTCTACTTATAAGAAATAGTTTTGATAGGTAAATAAAAAAGCAAGGCTCTATTTCTGTTTAAATGGATAGCAAAAATGCTAAAAATTCTTTGGTACTTTAAGCAAGTTTTCTCTGAATTTTCTAGTACTGAATGGGTTAAAGTAACAGTCACAGAGAACAGAGTATAGACAAACTGCAGTGGAAAATGACCAGCAGCGCTATGCAAGAAAAGTGCATTTAGAGCGGCGGGAAAAATTAAGTAGCTCGCCAGCAAAATGAAAGAATAGCCAGAAGCAATGCAAAGAATATAGTGCGCTATCCCAATACGGGAGCACAGCTTGGTATTGTGTGTCGGCATTTATAACTGTGTAGTTGCAGCTGGCATGCACTATAAATTGCATTAGCTCTACAAAACACTAAAATCAGAAGTGCAGCCTAATGACTGGGAGTGTGCTAAATAAGCAGAGCACACAGTTTACACTCAAGCACAAACTAAAGAAACTGTCAAAACCTAAAACTTATGCATGCTTCTGCAATAAAAATGAGTGTGTATTCAATAAAGAGACCCAGAACATGAAGTCTTCGCATTAGACTATATTTGACTTATTGTCTATAATGTAACATGACAAATGTACCTGCTAATAGCCTGTGGGCTATGTGAGTGCCAATGTTTTTATTAAACTTATCTATCAAGCACCTACTCCACTGTGCTTACCACTACAGAAATGACTGCTTCCAGTGCTAAGCACATTACAGCAGACAATTTAAGTGAAGAGAATATTGACAACCCAAAAGGAGGAGGCTAAGGGACCGGTCCCCGGGACACCTGTGTCAAGCTTGTGACTAACTCCTCAGCAGGAGCAATTGTGTCACTGCCCCATACTCTAATCTCCCCTTTGTCTCTCAGTAGCAGCTCTCTAAAAGGGAAAATGGGCCTCAAATCAGTCTGAGGACCCCTCTCTAAAAAGAATCTGGAGCACTGCAATTCTTGGACCTACCTCCCGAGAGGCAAAGATTAGGCTAGAGAAGTGGAGGGGATTACGTTTTGGGAATCTTTACATCCTCCTAGTGGCCAAGAGTAATGGCTCGTGGACGCTCACCACCTTATGAAATTAAACAGTAATAACTTAATGCTTCTCTTGTGCACATTTCAGTTTTGACCTTTCTATCCCTTTAAATATGACAGAGACACTCCAGCCTCTCTGGCAGATGTATATTCTGATCTGCAGTCAGAAACATTGTCCATTGCACCACTGACCTATATGTATTTTGCAACAAAAATAGGTCAAATAAATAATGAATATACAGTATATTGCAATGTATTATTTTCCTCAATTAAATTTTTTACATGAAGATTAAATGTGTAATGCCATTTAAGGTAAAAAGGCATGGGGAGGGCATATAGTCCAATTGGAGGCTGGTTTGGGTATATAGCTGAAAAAAGGTTTGCTGGGATATACAGCAGTTATTTGGTCTGATGAGTGGAGCAGTGTGAAAAGTCTGAATACCCCTTCAAATCATACTTTCATAAGACATAGAATAATGCAAGTGCTATTGCTTCATTATTTACAAAGAATAAGTAAATTAAAAATTCTTAATATTTATTTAGAGAGAGAGAAAAAAAAAAAAAGTCTACAGAAAATTTCTGTTATGAAGTTTTGCTATACTGGTCCCACATTGCCCTCTCATCTATAACATAGAGGTACTAGGCAGTACATATCTGCACTGGGAAACAACAAAGATTTTTGTAATTTATAAACCATTACCAGTACTTATTATGAAATGGTCTTTTCTAGAAATGCTGCATGAATGACCCTTCTAACAAAAGTAGAGATCCTATAAAAATATAAAACAGGCATATGCCTTCCCGCCTAGTAAAAACTGAGGTATAAAGTCTAGCAGCAATGCACGAGAGGAGGAAAGCAAATTTAAAACCATAGGGGATGTTTCAAAATAATATCTTAGTCTGAAAATTAACAGTTCTTTACATTATGAATTCTCCTTAAAATTCTCATATTAATTAGTAATGTAACCATGTGAAGAATGAAACTGCCCAATTTTATTGCGATATCAGAATTCCGGTGTTTTACGATACCATAGCTATAGGAAGACATAGCCCAGAACACCCTTTTCCTGCAACTATATGTTTCAGGTGAACAAAGATAAATATAAATGGTTCGTCTTCCTGGAGTTTAAAAGAAATAATGTGCAGCCATAACGCCACAGATCGTATTATTACTCTGCAAATCACACAATAGGGGATTTAAATAACCAATATAACAGCAGCAATGACATCTTGAGAAATTGTGGTCCAGGTAGGATTGTGCTGATGTACATTCTTCAGGCTCAGTCCGAGTCTCCACCTTCATCACTAACTGCTGCTCCTTCCGCCTGCAAAATAAATGCTTCTTAAAAATGGTAACCAAATAAAAATGGGTTGTTAACATGTGAGACATAAGTTAATCTTTTTAGGCATAATCTAACAATAAGAATTCATTTAGCCAGAAATCCTATGGTTAGGTGACCATATTGCCACTTTAAAAAGAGACACATATCAAAAATACATACATCAGGGTTCTTATACAACACATCCTTAACCCCTTAAGGACCAAGGCCATTTTTCAATTTCTTTATTTCTTTCCCTTAAATAAACTTTCATGATTCAGATAGAGCATGTAATTTTAAACAATTTTCCAATTTACTTTTATCACCAATTTTGCTTTGTTCTCTTGGTATTCTTAGTTGAAAGCTTAACCTAGGAGGTTCATATGCTAATTTCTTAGACCTTGAAGCCCACCTCTTTCAGATTGCATTTTAACAGTTTTTCACCACTAGAGGGTGTTAGTTCACGTGTTTCATATAGATAACACTGTGCTCGTGCACGAGAAGTTATCTGGGAGCAGGCACTGATTGGCTAGACTGCAAGTCTGTCAAAAGAACTGAAAAAAGGGGCAGTTTGCAGAGGCTTAGATACAAGATAATCACAGAGGTTAAAAGTATATTAATATAACTGTGTTAGTTATGCAAAACCGGGGAATGGGTAATAAAGGGATTATCTATCTTTTAAAACAATAAAAATTCTGGTGTAGACTGTCCCTTTAAGGACCAGGGCTATTTTTACATTTCTGCTGTGTTTGTGTTTAGCTGTAATTTTCCTCTTACTCATTTACTGTACCCACACGTATTATATACCGTTTTTCTCGCCACGAAATGGACTTTCTAAAGATACCATTATTTTTATCATATCTTATAATTAACTATTAAAAATATTATAAAATTAGGAAAAAAATGGAAAAAATGGAAAAAATGGAAATAAAACACACTTTTTCTAAATTTGACCCCCAAAATCTGTTTCACATCTACAACCACCAAAATACACCCATGCTAAATAGTTTCTAAATTTTGTCCTGAGTTTAGAAATACCCAATGTTAACATGTTCTTTGCAAGTTATAGGGCAATACATACAAGTAGCACTTTGCTATTTCAAAACCACTTTTTTTCAAAATGAGCGCTAGTTACATTGGAACCCTGATATCTGTCAGGAATCCCTGAATATCCCTTGACATGTATATATTTTTTTTAGAAGACATCCAAAGTATTGATCTAGGCCCATTTTGGTATATTTCATGCCACCATTTCACCGCCAAATGCGATCAAATAAAAAAAATTGTTCACTTTTTCACAAACTTTAGGTTTCTCACAGAAATTATTTACAAACAACTTATGCAATTATGGCATAAATGGTTGTAAATGCTTCTCTGGGATCCCCTTTGTTCAGAAATAGACCTATATGGCTTTGGCGTTGCTTTTTGGTAATTAGAAGGCTGCTAAATGCCACTGCGCACGTGTTTTATGCCCAGCAGTGAAGGGGTTAATTAGGGAGCATGTAGGGAGCTTGTAGATTTAATTTTAGCTTTAGTGTAGTAGACAGCCCAAAGTACGGATCTAAGTCCATTTTGGTATATTTAATGCCACCATTTCACCGCCAAATGAGATCAAATTTAAAAAACACTTTTTTCTCGCAATTTTAGGTTTCTCACTGAAATTATTTACAAACAGCTTGTGCAATTATGGCACAAATGGTTGTAAATGCTTCTCTGGGATCCCCTTTGTTCAGAAATAGCAGACATATATGGCTTTGGCGATGCTTTTTGGTAATTAGAAAGCTGCTAAATGCCGCTGCACATCACACGTGTATTATGTCTAGCAGTGAAGGGGTTAATTAGGGATCTTGTAGGGAGCTTGCAGGGTTAATTTTAGCTTTAGTGTAGAGATCAGCCTCCCACCTGACACATCAGACCCCCTGATCCCTCCCAAACAGCTCTCTTCCCTCCCCCACAATTGTCCCTGCCATCTTAAGTACTGGCAGAAAGTCTGCCAGTACTAAAATAAAAGGTATCTTTTATTTTTTTATTTTTTTCAAGCATATTTACATATGCTAAACCTCCCTGATCCCCCCAAACAGCTCTCTAACACTCCCCCTCTATATTATTGGGAGCCATCTTGGGTACTGGCAGCTGTCGGCCAGTACACAGTTTACAAAAAAAATATATATTTTTTAATTTTTTCCCCACTTTTCTGTAGTGTAGCTTCCCCCCCCCCCCAAAGACTAAACCCCCACCCCCTCCCAGATCACTTCGATTATGTATAATAAATTTTTATTCCCCCTCTCTCCCTCTAAATGTTAACAAACTGTTCCATAGTGTAATGGTTCCCACCCGCTCCATCCCCGTGCACGCCCCCCAGCTACCCCGCCCACCACTGCCCTTAGCAATCCATCGATGGCCGCCCACCCACCAACGATTGCGGCCATCGATGTCCGGTGCAGAGAGGGCCACAGAGTGGCTCTCTCTGCATCGGATGGGGAAAAATGGTATTGCAGGGATGCCTCGATATCGAGGCATCACTGCAATAACCGGAAAGCAGCTGGAAGTGATCAGGATCGCTTCCAGCCGCTTTCAACCCCAACGTCGTACAGGGTACGTCACTGGTCTTTAAAGACCAGTTTGTGCAAGACGTACCCTGTACGACGTATGTTGTTAAGGGGTTAAACAGTCCTGAAAACTGCCCTGACATATGTATTTTTCCTATGTGTCCCTTTTTAAAGCGGAAATATGGTCACCCTATGGTTATAATATTTCATCCAACATTATGTGAAAATGGATTTCAGTGATTGTGAAAGGGTAAATCTATTCATAATAAATAACATTCTCCAGTAACGGGACCTCATGGATATCAAACAATTGCAAACAACACAGGATTACCCCCCCAAGATCTGTGCATATGCTAAAAGGGGTAATTAAGTAAAAATAGTTTGCATAAAACAGTGTTTTAAAATTGCTGGCAAGTATGTTCAAATAATTTTCAAAAATAAGCAAAATTAGTTACATAGCCATTCTGTCTGGAGATGTCTGATCCACCCCTCCTTATCAGTGTTTAGCATCAGAAAAACAGACATTGTATTTCAACTAAGTTCACAGCAGCTTATTTGCTTCTCAGCCATGCTCCAGCAGATGATTGTCTGTCTTGCATTCTACCAATTCAAATGTGGATATAGATGCAACCATAGAAGGAGTTGTGTGGGGGGGAGGGGGGGGGGGAGTTAGAACTGTACAATTCGGAAACTTAAAAGAAAGGGTTAATGGTGAGGCACTGCAGTATAAATTTGCAGGTAAAGTAATAAACGTATATATATATTTTCTCTCTATCCCAACTTGTTTTATGTCCCTTTAAATATATGTGTGGCACAGTTATAGGCACCCCTATGAATTCATATGAGAAAAATATATTTAAAGCATATTCCTATTGATATTTTTTTATTACACCTGGGTGAATAGGAACAGCACATTGTTGTTTCACAGGGGTATAAATATGAGGTAACAGGAAAAATGCCCTTAGTCTTTCATCACAATTGATAAGACCAAGGAAAATAGCTGTGATGTATGGCAAAAGGTTGCTGAGCTTCACAAAATAGGAAGTGGCTATAAGAAAATAGCAAAAGCATTGAAAATGCCAATTTCCACCATCCTGGCAATAATTAAGAAGGTCCAGTCAACTGGAAATGTTATGAATCAACCTTGAAGAGTGAAGAGGATGGTTTGAGTGGCCAAATTTTCTCCAAAGGTCACACAGCTGGAGAATTGCAGAAGTTAATTGCATATTGCGGTCAGAAAGTCTCCAAAACTACAATCCGACATCACCTGCATCATCACAAGTTGTTTTGAAGGGTTTCAAGAAAAAAGCCTCTACTCTCATCCAATAACAATCTCAAGCGTCTTCAGTTTGCCAGACACTACTGGAACTTCAAATGGGATCGGTTCTATGGTCAAATGAAACAAAAATAGCCTTTTGGCAATAAACAGCAGAGGTGGGTTTGGTGCACACAGAGAGGTAGCCATATGGAAAAGTACCTCATGCCCAAGGTCAAATATGGTAATGGATTTTTAATGTTTTGGGGACGTTTTTCTCTCAGAGGACCTGGACATTTTGTTAAGATGCATGGCATCATAGACTCTTTCAAATTTCAACTGATATTAAATGAACACCTGACTGCCTCTGACAGAAATTTTAAAATGGACCGTGGTTGGATCTTCCAGCAGGACAATGATCTAAAACATACATCAAAATCAACATAAAAAGTTTTTTGACCACAAAATCAAGGTCCTGCCATGGCTATCCCAGTCCCCAACTTAAACCCCATATAAAACATGTGGGGTGAACTGAAGAGGATCTGGAGAGATTCTGTATGGAGGAATGGTCTCAGATCCATTGCCATGTATTCTCAAATCTCATCAGGCATTATAGAAGAAGACTCAGAGATGTTATCTTGGCAAAGGGGGGTAGCACAAAGTAACTAAAAGGGTGCCAATAATTGTGCCACACACACACACACACACATATACATACATAGATATATATATATATATATATATATATATATATATATATATATATATATATATATATATATATATATATATATATATATATATATATATATATATATATACCACACACCTCTATCTCAAAGATGTAGATATATATATATTTTAATAAACCAGTTTTGTGTTTGCAATTGTTAGATATCCGTGAGCACAGTATTTTTGTGTATTTTTTTTTTTTAACAAAAGATCAAAAGGTTAAACAATAAAAAAATTCACAGCCACCTTTGCTCATATTTACCAAGGGTGAACATATTAGTGGAGGGCATTGTAGATATACAATTAAGGCATAGACTAAAACTTATACCATGACACGAGAGCCTCAGAGTTTTTTATCCTATAAGTCAGTGCTTGACAAATCTGTTTAAAAATTAGGAGCCAGTAAGAATATTTAGGAGCCAGGAATATTTTTAGGAGCCAGACCGACGGATTTGTATATAGACATATGGAGAATAACCCAAAAAGTTAGGAGCCAGGGGTAAAATTCTAGGAGCCAGTGGCTACCAGGCTCCTGGGTTTGTCGAGCCCTGCTATAGGAAAATGTACAGCTCATATTTTATTTTTTACTTTGTATGCTTTTCTCCCCCACAGACAAATTAGAATGGAAATGAAATCCAGGATACTTAAAAATTGAAACTAATAGTTGTAAAAACAGTAACAGGAGCTGTTTGAACTATAACTATTTTCACATACACTATCAGATAGTATAGAATGTCTATAAAGATGGCATTGAGGAAGGAAAAATAAAACACAAGCTGCAGCAGTATGCAACAGATTAATTGTGCGATGACAAGTTAAGGTATTTTGCTGGCATGTGAAGTAGTAGAGGGTATATGCTGGCATGTGAAGTAGTGGAGGGTATATGCTGGCATGCGAAGTAGTGGAGGGTATATGCTGGCATGCGAAGTAGTAGAGGGTATATGCTGGCATGCGAAGTAGTAGAGGGTATATGCTGGCATGCGAAGTAGTGGAGGGTATATGCTGGCATGTGAAGTAGTAGAGGGTATATGCTGGCATGCGAAGTAGTGGAGGGTATATGCTGGCATGCAAGACATGGTTGGCATATGTGGTTCCCTGGTGTGTGGGGTGGAGTTATTTATTTACATTACAGTGGATGTAAAGAGAGCCTGGGAATTTGTTAGTATTTTATTGTACTATATTAATTGGAATCAGATTACAGAAATACAGTCCATTGCACACCAACATTTTTGTCATTGTTTTATTTTTCCCTGTCGAGAAACTCCTGTAGCTTTTCATAAAATCAAAACTTAGAATATCCTTCATATCAAACTCATTAAAAAACCATTGCAGCCAAAAGGGGAAAAACAAAACAACCCCCCCCCCCCCCAAAACCTTCCTTCCTATAGTATGTATAAGAATATAATCACTTACCTTGTTACTGTCTATGTTGTGTTCTGTAGAAGTAGCATAGTAGTCATGGATGGGTAATGTGACCATCCAGCTGGCCATGGATTTCTCCTCTATTTCTGTCTGAATAATGGTAGGATATATATGTTCTTTCTTAAAGTCCTCAATAATTGGTTCTTCTTCTGTCCAATCAAGAGATTCATGTAGTCCATCATTCCCAAATCGTCTGTTATATTTTTCAAAGTGCACCCTCTCCAGCACCAACCCCAAGCCAGGGGCTTTGGGAATATCCACTTTCTCCTCCCCCCAGCTTCGTTCCATGATGGTTGGGGAAGCATAGCCCTTGACCACTGCAATAACCAATCCAATCATTTTGCGGATCTGGTGCATCATGAAGCTCTGTCCTTTCACCTTAATCACAGCCAGCTCCAGACCTCCCTGTAGAAATGGAGCCTCGCAATACATTTCCATGATATAACGCTTTGCACTGGGGTCCTTTGGCCCTTTCTGTGAGGTGAAATTATGGAAATTGTGGGTGCCCCTGTATAGGGTCAAAAGTTCATTTACTCTGTTGAGTGTTTCGTTGCTAAGTCGATAACTCTCATCCTGTGTCTCCCGGTCCTTGTGAGCAAAAGCAAACGTGGGCATTGTATAGGAGTATGTGCGAGCATCACAAGAGTTTTTGGAATTAAATCTCCCCGTCACCCTCTTCATACCTTTAAAAGCAAAGACTAAAATTTAAGAATACAACTAATGGCTTAAAGTAGGGGGTACTACGTAATATTACATTATTTGAACTATGTAACATGCATAGCTGAACCTTACACACTTTGCACCATGCAAAGACAGGACTTAAATAAACTTCCTATGGTGGCTACAAAAACAAAAGTTTAATTTGATATTTCTAAAAGGGCTCTTTAGAATAAAAATAAAATGTATATTTATTGCAATAATTTACATAATACCGTATTCTTAATATGAAATCAACTCAATGATATACTAAATGTTTTTTTAACACATTACAAAAACCATTTACTCATTTTCATATATATGCTTTCCTTTTGTTACACAAGAAACAAAGTAGAGAATAATGTAGATCAGTGAGGACCAAGTTCATAACACATGGGGCCTACAGATAAATATTTTAGAAACCTTAAAAAGGTCCACATATAGATTAATAGCTATTAAAAAACAGAAATAAAATACTTCTTAAAAATGTCCAGGGTTGCAGAGTACCCTCTGTATGCTGTTCGACCCTCCATAATGTTTTTTTTATTTGAGTTCTCACCTTGTTTATCTACCCAAAAGGAATAAACAAATCACACATTTTTACTTTTTCTTGGTGCCACAAAAACGATTATAAGTCTTATTTCTGCTAATCCCTAGGGGCCACAAAAAGTAATGCAGAGGGCTGCATGGGCCGTCAGTTGGCCATCACTGATGTAGATAATTATTAACTGTTCTTAAAGGGACAGTCAAGCCAAAAATATACTTTCATGATTCAAATAGGGCATGTAATTTTAAACAACTTTTATCACCAATTTTGCTTTGTTCTCTTGGTATTCTTAGTTGAAAGCTAAACCTAGGTAGGCTCATATGCTAATTTCTAAGCCCTTGAAGGCTGCCTCTAATCTGAATGCATTTTGACAGTTTTTCACCACTAGAGGGTGTTAGTTCATGTGTGTCATATAGATAACATTGAGCTCATGCACGTGAAGTTACCTAGGTGTCAGCACTGATTGGCTAAAATGCAAGTCTGTCAAAAGAACCGAAATAAGGGGGCAGTTTGCAGAGGCTTAGATACAAGGTAATCACAGAAGTAAAAAGAATATTATTATAACTGTGTTTATGCAAAACTGGGGAATGGGAAATAAAAGGATTATCTATCTTTTTAAACAACAAAAATGTTGATGTTGACTGTCCCTTTAAATCAAATCAATTTAAATCACGATTCTCTACATAGAGTTTCCATTTTTAGAGTAACTTTTCAGATGATTTTTTCAGTTATAATTACTGATTTAATTATAAACCATTAGCAATGCATAGATACATGTTTAATTTATTGTGAGGTGAACTAACTACAGTTTAATAGGTTATTCATATTTGATCAACTTTTGAGCTCTACTTTATTAGAAGGAGAAAAACTATCATTACTTTCATAATTAGAATTTGAATACTTGTATTTAACTAAAGCAATACAATTATAGGTTTCCCTTTCATTTTTACTGCTTGCCCCTCCCTACTAACAATTAAATCCTTGTGCAAATCTAGTCCACTCCAAACAATCAACTATTTGTTGTAAGAGATTGATTCAGTGTACATAAATTTGCAGGGAAACAATGGGATTAAAAGGTGAAAGTAAAATCAAAATGTAACTTTCATTATGATTCAAATAGAACATGCAATTTTAAACAACTTTCCCATGTACTTATATATTGTAATTTGCTTTCTTCTCTTGGTATCCTTTGTTAAAAAGCATACCTAGGTAGGCTCAGAAGCAGCGATGCACTACTGGGAACTAGCTGCCGACTGGTGGCTGCACATATAACCCTCTTGTAATTGGCTGACCCAATGTATTCAGCTAGCTCACAGTAGTGCATTACTGCTCCTTCAACAAATGATACCAAGAGAATGAAGCAAATCTGATAATATAAGTAAATCTAAAAAAGTTGTATGCTCTATCTGAATAAAAAAAAAACCATTTTTTTTTGGTAAATGTCCCTTAATCCCTTTGAGTGCTAACGACGGCTCTGAGCCGTCGCAGAGTTTCCCACTCTGGTGCTAACGATGGCTCAGAGCCGTCACTAGCACTCTCCCACCTTGAGAGAGATCTGGAGGCTCCCACCCGCTCCTACCCCGGCGATTGGGCCTGCATAGTGACAGGCATCGCCGAGGCTTCACGTTATGCGTAGTGACGTCACGCGCAATGACGTGATGATGTCACTGTGCAACTTTATTTATACTTAACAATGTTAAGTATAGGAGCAGGGGGCATGCTGCTTAGAAGCCTGTATCTCAGGCATCTAAGCAGCTACAGACCCCCAAGACCCACCGTTGGAAAGGTAATGACCTAACCTTTCCAACAGTGTAAGTATTGGGGATCTGAAGAAAAAAAAAAAAAAAAAGCTTAGCACCCAGGTGGGAAAGTGCTTAGCACTCAAAGGGTAAAGGTCTATTTCTCAAGTTTTATATTTATTTTATAATTGTTTTGATGTGAAGAAAAGGCATGTTATTTCTGCAGACAAAAAAAATATTTTACAGAAATTTCAGGGAGAGCATGATATTGGGGATGGATTAATAGAATTAATTTACTAAAATGGTTAACCATTATAGCCATGAATATACAGCATCATGCTACGTCATTAAAAAAAAATATGAGTCCTTACTTCAGGATGAATAACCTTTGGATAATAATGTACAGTACTGTGCAAAAGTCTTGGGCCACCATTAGATTTGTTGTTTTAGCAATGGTATAATGACCATATATAATTATTTTTCAGTCTCTTTATTAGAATACAACATAAAATACATGATATTTGTATGCAGTATTACAAAACAGAAAAAAAACTGCTTCTATAGGCTAAAGTTGCAAGTGTGACCTCCCCTTACACTTGAGCAATAGCAGGAACCTGGCTCTCGTAAACCTAAATGGAATGTAACCCTAATTAATGTTGTTGCTAACACCTGTATTTGTTCTACTATTTCAAATCACTGCTATGAGAAAGTCTGTTACACCAGGTTTGTGCAAGACATGCTGGTATGAGTTAAATTCATTGGAAGCTTGCTTTCAATCACATTATTCCATTCAAAATGACAAAGATCACAGAATTTGACAGACATAAAATCATACTATGGCATCAGCAAGACCAATCTCAAAGGGAAATCAGCAAACAAACTGGATACTTCAGATGTTGTATTCAAGCTGTTATAAAGAAATTTGAAGAATCAGGAGAGGTCAAGGACAAAAAAAAAAAAAGACTGGAAGGCCAAGAAAACTTCAAAATATGATGAGAAGTTTCTCAGTTTCTTCTTTGAACGACCAGAAGAAATCCAGGAAGGACCTGGCTCAGCATCTGGCTTCATTGAGATATCAAGTTGACCCTTCTATAGTCCGAAGAAGCTTGGTCAGTAAAGGTCTTTGTGGAAGGGTAGCAGCCAAGAAACAACTTTTTTTGGAAGGGGAACAGGGTGAAAAGGCTAACATATGCTAAAGCTTACAAAGATTGGCATGAAGATCAGTGGAAATAGTATTATGGAGTGACAAGTCCAAGTTTGAAATTTTTTGGTCCAATCATCGACAATATGTGAGAAGAGTTGAAGAGAGATGGAAGAATTAGTGCTTGCAGCCTTCAGTGAAACATGGTGGTGGGTCTGTCCTGGTTTGGGGCTGCATTTCTGTCAGTGGTGTTAGCAAGATTGTCTGAACTGATGGGATTATGAATGTTGAAAAGTACAGACAGGTTTTAATTTATCCTATCATTCCTTCTGGAAAGCGCTTGTTTGGGAATAGTTTTATTTTTCCGCATGATAATGATCCCAAGCACACTGCTAATGCAGTGAAATCATATTTGGAGAGAAAACAGCCAATAAAACACTGACAGTCATGGACTGGCCTCCACAGAGTCCAGACCTGAATATTATAGAGGCACTATGGAATCTCCTGGACAGAGAAAGAAATAAAAGACAACCTAAATCTAAAGAAGAACTCTGGGAAGTGGACAGTCTCCCCAAAAGAGTTCAAGATGTGCTTAGAGCCAAGGGAGGTCACATTAAGCACTGACTTTTGCCTGAAGAAGACATTTTGTTCTGGAAAATGTGTCCTTTTTATATTTTGTGTACATATTTCCTGTATTATAGGTTTGTATCTTAATAAATAGACTGAAAACTAAATATGCATTAAAACTTTGCTAAAACAAAATCTAATGGTGGTCTAAGACTTTTGCACAATACTGTATATTAAATAGAAAACTATATTTAAATAGAGTTTGCCTCAAAAGGCATTTTATTAAAACAAAAATTCAATTTAAATAAAAAAAAAGTCATTGATTTTTATCCACCCTGGTAAAAACTAAATTATTGGAGACCTAGGACACTATGGTACTTACCCAATATCTTGATGCAAGGTGGCAGATGTTCATTAATCTTTTGCATTAAGTTGTCTATCAACCAAACTTTCAGCGACACAACTTGACCTGAAGCGGATACACCCTACAAAAGAAAACAAAAACACAGAGTTATGTACATGTTTCTCGCTATGAATATTAAACTATACTTAAGAATGATAGGGGAAACCAGATGTGACTTCTTGCTCAATATGCTTAGAGGAATATGGCTGCACCTCATTGACAAAACCCAAAGAAGGCCGAAAAAATTGTCTGGGGTTACCATTTTCCTTGTTCAGAGGAGGAGTGCCTAGTATTTCGGGCTGGACTGATCTTGTTAGTCAGGGATCAGACTGATATGCTTCAGGAAAGGTAAGGTAACTCACCATAAAACAAACTACTGAGATGTTGTTTGTTCTTGGTTGAGAGCTTCTCTTCCTGTATGTATACTTAAGAATGACCCCATTAAATGGCTAATATATATCTATATATATATATATATATATATATATCTCTATATATATATATATATATATATATCTCTATATATATATATATATATATATATCTCTATATATATATATATATATATATATATATCTCTATATATATATATATATATATATATATCTCTATATATATATATATATATCTCTATATATATATATATATATCTCTATATATATATATCTCTATATATATATATATATATATCTCTATATATATATATATATATATATCTCTATATATATATATCTCTCTCTATATATATATATATATCTCTATATATATATCTCTATATCTCTATATCTCTATATCTCTATATCTCTATATCTCTATATCTCTATATATATATCTCTATATCTCTATATATATATCTCTATATCTCTATATATATATCTCTATATCTCTATATATATATATCTCTATATATATATATCTCTATATCTCTATATATATATCTCTATATCTCTATATCTCTATATCTCTATATATATATATATATATATATATATATATATATATATATATATATATATAAATGATACGTTTGTTTTAAATAAAAATGTCTATAAGTGAGGGATTGGCAACTGTATATAAATATTAGGAGTCCTCTAGTATACCTTGGAGCCACCTGCAAACTGTTTGAGTCAGACAAGGGTATTTATAAAATGTAGAATAACCCAATACTATTGCTATAGGGTTTGTGTCAACTTGGTTCCCTGAGATGTTAAGCCTATCTATTAAATGTCTATATATTCATATATGTCAACTGACAATTGTAGGTTGTTGTTCCTTGCTTGTATATATTTGTCTTTAAATTATTAAAATAACCTCACTTGTTATACAGGCTACATGTTAGGTCGAAAACTGAGGTTATATATTTGATGGGAAGTAAAAAGTTCCATGGTCCTCTTTTAAAGAACTTCAAAATCTTAATTTACATATCCTGATATTGTTTGGTCTTTTATTTCCCTCTATCCCATCCCATCTGGCAAGCTATTTATTTATTGTTATTTTTTTTAACTTAAACAAGTTTGGTTACTACTACTTTTGTAGCTCTACAAATACAGTGGGTATTGAAAAGAATCACCCCCTTAAAAATAATCACGTTTTGTTGTTTTTCAGCCTAATATAGAGGCAGACAGTTTTTGTTTATTCAGTTGTAATTATTTAGTGCAACTTATAACATCCAAGTGAAAGATATAACACCAACATGTCAGGCAAAAATAAAGACAATTCAAAAATAGAATCACTGAGTTGCAAAAAGGATCACCGCCTTTTGTTGAACCACCTTTTGCTTTAATCACAGCCTTTAGTCTGTTGAGATATGTCTCTACTAACTTTGAACAATTAGACTGTGCAATATTTGCCCATTCTTCTTTGCAGAACTGCTCCAGTTCCATTACATTTTGATGGTGACCGTTTGTGGACTGCAGTCTTCAAATCATGCCACAGATATTTAATGGGGTTTAAGTCTGGGCTCTGACTAGGCCATGCAAGGACATTTACCTTTTTTTTCTTCAACCACTGTGTGGTCATTTTTGCTGTGTGCTTTTGGTCATTGTCATGTTGGAAGGTAAAACTTCTTCCCATTGGCATCTTCCTGGCAGAGGGCAGCAGATTTTCCTCAAGAATTTGACAGTATTATCCATTATTCCTTCTATCCTGACAAGTGTTCCAGTGCCTGCTACATAGAAACCTAACAGGATATTACCACCTCCACGATTTACAGTAGGTATGGTGTTATTTAGATGGTGAGCTGTATTGGATTTCCTCTAGACATACTGTATCGTTTGGTTTTGAGGCCAAATAATTAAATGTTAGTCTCATCTGACCATAACACCTTTTTCCATGTGGCCTCAGAATCTCCTAGGTGTGTTATGGCAAAGATCAGTCGTGACTGCATGTGGCCTTTCTTGAGGAGAGAATTAGTGATATTGTTTTCACATGCACACAATGACCACCCAGTCATAAATTCCTGCAACTGCTTCAGAGTTGCTGTGTGCCTCTTGGTAGCCTCTCTGACCAGTTTCCTCCTGGCTCTTTCATCAAGTTTGGAACGACAGCCTGATCCAGAGAGGGTCTGTACCACATACCTTCCACCTCTTAATAATAGACTTCACTGTGCTTCTAGGCATTGATAAAGCCTTTGATATTTTCATGTATCCATCTCCTGAATTGTGCCTGTCCACAACATTATCCCCGAGATCTTTTGACAGTGCCTTGTCACCCATAGTTGATTGTTTGCTTCAGTTGCACTACCAGGGACTGAGATACCCTGGGAAAGCTCTTTTCATGCTGATCTAATCAATGTGCCCACAGCTGATCACAGCTGAAGGTCAAATGGCGTTGTGTGTGCCATTTAGAAGGTGATTAGCTACACCTGATTGAGTGTACAAGTAATTTTAGGAGGGGGTGATCCTTTTTGCAACTCAGTGATTCTGTTTTTGAATTGTCTTTATTTTTGCCTGACATGTTGGTGTTATATCTTTCACTTGGATGTTATAAGTTACACTGAGTAATTACAACTGGATAAACAAAAACAGTGTCTGTCTTTATTTCAGTCTTCAAAGCAACAAAATGTGATTTTTTAAGTGGGATTATTCTTTTCAAACCCACTGTATTATGCTTCATACTTACTTTCTTTTACAGGCATTTGTCATTGCATTTATATTCTTAGTTGTGCATTATATATAGTAATTTATATAGGTTTCCACAATCCTATATGATAACTAAAGGGCAGTATACCACGTATCATTTGAGAAAAATGTCCTTGTTACACTGATGCAGAGTGCACTTTACACAGGTACAATATTCAAAATGCATAAGGTGACAGACAAATAAAACTGGTACATAAAAAAGTGAAAAATACATGTGTTATCTAAACTTTGGAGAACTAACAGAGTATCTAAGAGTGATGGATCCTAATAAGTGTACATTATCAATTACAGCACACCTCTGTGTCACTTCTCACCTTGTCCGTGCGGGCGCACCTCTGGAAGGACATTTTCTTCATCTCCTCACCATGGTTTTCAGGGATACATCCAGACTGGACCAGAGCCTGGACCAACTCATCTTCAATAGTCTTAAATTGGGAGGAACCCACATTTCTCTGTAGGGAAAATAACTATGGTTTATAATACACAGAGCTTAGCCAAGTGTACAAGAAGTAAGTAGTTAATGTCTTAGACCAGGGTTAGACAAATGTGTTCAAAACATAGCAGCCATTCCTATAAGATATATATCATCATATTTCTGTCATTTAGAAATGTTACTTAAAAAGGACATAAAACACACATTTGGGTAGAACATACACTTTTAAACAACTTTCCAGTTTACTTCTATTATTAAATTTGCTTCATTCTCTTGGTATCATTTGTTAAAGGAGCAGCAATGCACTATTAATTTCTAAATGAACACATGGGTGAGCCAATGACAATAGGCATATATATGCAGCAACCAATCAGCAGCTAGCGCCCAGGTGATTTGCTGCTCTTAAGCTTACCAAGATAAACTCTTCAATAAAGGATTACAAGAGAATGAAGAAAATTAAATAATAGAAGTAAATTGTAAAGTTGTTTAAAATGTCATGCTCTGTTTGAATCACGAATATCTAATTATGACTTTACTTTCCCTTTAAGCTACCCAAAGAACGAATGAATGGCATCATTTGTGCAACAAATATAGAAGAAAGCAGTTAAAGTCTCAGACCAGGGCTGGACAAGTTTGTTCAAAACCTTGGGTCCAGAACCTTACAACCATCTCTATCAGATATGGTGTATATATACATGGGGGGGGGAGTCAATATATTTCATATATATATTTTATAAAAACTTATCAGTAGTGGGATGTATATGGCCTTTGACTACTGAAGTAGGTAAAAACAGGGATTACTTCCCTTCTTATATAACCCTTCCTGTTTGACGCAGTTTTTTTAACCATTTGGAATAAAGTAAGTTAAGCTGGAGCTCATCTCTATCAGAACTGTTTGTTGCTTTGTACAACTAAAGAAAACAAAAAGGTTTGAAACCAGAAGTAAAATTCTAGGAGCTGTGTTTTGCTAAAAATTACACGCCCTGGAATAAGTAACCATGGTTTACGGTATTAAAAAGTAAGTCTCTTGGCTCATCATTTTGTATGCACTGGGTTGTGCTCCATTTAAACCAGAATTTTATTTACATTTGGCATTTTAACCCTGAGCCCATATGATGCCACCCTGCCTTAGATGTGCTGCTAAAATGGTGATAGTTAATAGACCAAAGTACAGAATGTGGCAGCCGTTAATGTCATTCATACGATTTTGGTGAGCGCTGATATAACTCAGGATCATTTGGAGTTGATTATCAGCATTTTTAAAATGCCACTGCACAGTTTGTTTTTTATCATAGTCTGTTAGATTTTAAATATATTTGTTGAAATTATACTACATTATTTTAAAATAAATGGCTGTTCCAAATTGGTCTTCACTTCTGTTAGTTTAAAGGGACACTACTATAAAATGTGTTTGTTCCAAATGACGTGTTATAATTACTGCAGAGTACTATATGTATGGAAAACTGTTTTACGTCAGTACTTGAAATAGCTTTTTTTATTATTAAAAACATAACCTAGGACATGACCATAACAATGGGCTAAGCCTGCCAGTAAAACAGACCTTCTAATGTTATTTATGTTAGTTATTGAAATGCTAATTATGGCTGGGGAGAGGGGTTGAATAAGCACAGCAGTTATTTCACATACAATATCTCTCTCTCCCTCATACTCCCACCAGTAGATTTATCAGGGCTAGTGTCTTCTCTTTACATATCCTTTCTACAGAGAAAACATTTGTTATTCATATTTTCAGCATAGGTGGGGATACAACAGGCAAAAGTAACTCATTTGAATAACAGGAAAATGAGAGAACAGAGGGGCTCTATATACCAATATAGTTTTATGTCTACTTAATACAATTAAATTGTTTAAAACATTGATAAAGACAAATGTTAATGACCATAAGATCAAACCATAAGGTCCAATGGTCGTGGATTGATACAGTCCCAACAAAGAGTCCCAATTGGGATATTGGTTTAGATTAGGTTGTGGTAATTCCAGTATAATCAGTCCCACTTTCTAGATAGGGCACAGGATAAAGGCTGCTCTCCTCCTCAGTCTTGTCCGGAAGTAGCTACAGGAAAATGAGAGAACAGAGGGGCGCCTCATGTGTGCATCAGTATGTCAGGTTAAATCAATCATGAACTAGATCTTGTGTACTTGGGCGGAATGTGAGTACCCATTTGGCATTGCCTGTTTGATTTATTCTGACATACTGATGCACACATGAGGCGCCCCTCTGTTCTCTCATTTTCCTGTAGCTACTTCCGGACAAGACTGAGGAGGAGAGCAGCCTTTATCCTGTGCCCCATCTAGAAAGTGGGACTGATTATACTGGAATTACCACAACCTAATCTAAACCAATATCCCAATTGGGACTCTTTGTTGGGACTGTATCAATCCACGACCATTGGACCTTATGGTTTGATCTTATGGTCATTAACATTCGTCTTTATCAATGTTTTCAAAAATGTAATTGTATTAAGTAGACATAAAACTATATTGGTATATAGAGCATTAGAGCGCCCCCTCATACTCTGGTATTTATCATTTGAATAGCAAAGGTCAATGTGCTGTTTTCAAACATTGAAATACAGTCCAGCAGATAAAATGAACTATTGGGAACGTAAGAGTAAATACCACTGTTGTAAGCCATTTGAAGCCCTGAATAATTGAATGCAAGTAGTTAATTTCACAATATGCCTTCAAAATTGTCTTCACACCAACAATGCATATAACCCCCGGAGCATGACATTTTTTTACCTGCATTCCATGGTAACCTTTCCCAGAATACGCCATTAGAAGGACCACTTTCTTTTTCGGATACTTCTTGTTCTCCTCTTCTATGTCCGTTTTAAGCTTTTTGTTGACATGCCCATTTTCTTCTGGAGCTACTACATCCTCCTGGAGAGCTGAAGCCTTTCTGATCTCTCCCTTAGACATGGTTTTTACTATAGGCTCCTCCTTCACCAGTGCAGCCATTTAAAGAAAGCCCTATAATAAGCACTGTAAGAAAGAATACGTTTCAAAGGGAGAGTATCACATACCAATAGATACATTCAGGCAAAGAATTGGTGCTCAATATACAGCTAAACACAGGGAATGTGTCAGTGCTTAACAAATACTACCTCATTCCCTGGCGACTTTATAGTGGGACCTAACTCATCCTAAACATGCCTAATTGCCTATTTCTACTAGTGAGGAACATGCAAAACAGTCACTTCCATGCATGGGAGCCACTGCATTTAGTCCTCTTTTATGATTATAAATTATCAATTTCACCTCCATTACTAAACTTAAAAAAAAAAGTATCAATCCCAACTCGTTCCCTGGGTGGTATGATGGGTGTGTGTACAGCAGCAGCACGTGCGACCAGTAAGATTCCATAAACCACACAGATTCACCCCCTTATCCCTAGCACATGAAGTAACAGATGTTCTACTAAATACCATGAGCTACTCACTACTAAGGGGTAAAAGGGATATTCACCAGACAGTAGAAAACTTTAGGCCAAATTACTGACTTCCAGCCTGCTGAACAAGGTCGTCACTGACTAAACTCCAGGCTATCGCCACTTTACTTTTGTGATCGTATACAGATCTTTTTAATAGCGTCCTACAATAAACGAAGGGTCGTATTCCTGCAGTATCTAGGCTCTACAGTGAAACTTCCGACAACAATCCCATACAATGCGCGTGTGAAATAAGAAGAGCACAAACACGTGCATTAATGTGGCCTCTTGCCCCATATGGGAGCCACGTTAGACCGATACATTGTTCCATACTCACCTGGTTTGTCTCAAACACAATTCTCACTAACACAAACCGGAGCCACCGGCTCCAGGAATACTCCCCGTACCGAGGCCGTAGAGGGACAGTAGACAGTTGCTTGAATACGCGAAAGTGAATGGCTCTGGTTATTCCAATAATCGCCGCTAGGGGCAAACCGCTTTTTCTACACAGACAATGTTATGTGACAACTGAACTGACACGTTTGTTTTAACAACCAATAACTAGTGTGATATTAGGAGAGACGGGGAAGCGATATCTGGCTTTCTCCAATTTACACACATATATACATTTTGAGAGGGTCGTGACTACTAGTTATGACCTTGATTCATGGAATCACCATTGGTAATACAGTTGTACTAAAATACAAGAAACATTTATTAGAGACACCAGAAAGCCATAATTTCTCTTTCATGATTGAGAGAGAGAGAGAATCCAATATTAAACAACTTTCTAATGTACTTGTACAATGTAAATGTGTTAATTGTTTCTATATCGTTTGTTGAATAAATAGCAATGCACATGTGTGAGGCAATGCCAAAAGACATGTATGTGCAGCCATCAATCATCATCTGGTGAGCCTATCTAGATATGCTGTTCATCAAATAATATAAATAGAATAACTGAAATGCTATTATAGACATAAATGAGTTACGTGTTAAAAATTGCCTACTGTTTCTGAATAATGAAATCTTAAAAAGTATTTTTTATGTCCGTTTAAATATGAGTTAATTCTTGAAACATATTTCGTATTGGTGGTGATAGAATTGATCGTGATTTATAGTTGATGTAATATAATTTCCTAAAAGATTTTGATGTTGCAGTGATGTTCACACAAGTAAAACCCATAACTCTAGTGTCAAATAGTCTATTTCTTGATCTATTTGTCATTGCGGTACCAACGCAAGAATGAATGAATTAGCACCACACTTATAACGCTGCCATTACAAGTTTTCAAAGATCAAAATCTCTCTTGCATTACGGAAAGAGGCCGGTCGTGTGCACGAGCACGTATTCCCCATAGAAGTCTATGGAGGCTAGAAATTGTATGAAAAAAACTTCCAACACTTGTGTTGAGTGTAAACATCATGTCATTCTGAGAAAAAGTAGCAAAATCATGATAATTTCATGTTTAAAAAATGTTTTGTGTACATAATGTGCTGTAAATTGTTTGTATGTATCTATTTCTGTATGTATTTGATGATATTTGTACATAGATCTAGCTAAATGAGAGTATGTTCATGTATGTCTATGTAAGTCAATGTAAAATAGTTTTTTGTGCCTTTTTTTCTAACACCCGAGATCTCGTATCTTTAATCCGTTATATATTTTTTTTAAATAGATTGTTACCAAAATTAAAATTGTAGAGTGTTTGTATGAGTGTAAGTGTACTTTGTATAATATTTTTGAAGTGATTTGTGAATGTTTTGGGTAACGATCTACCAATAACTACTGGTCTGGGAGAGCGTTATGGATTTGAGCGTAGATGGTGATTTTTGTGGTGCTTCAGAAACTTGTAATAGCAGCGTTAGGGAAAATGAGGCATTATGGCAAATAACAATGCTATTTGAGTCATAACGCAAAACTCGTATTCTAGGTGTATATTAATAATAATAATACACTAATAATAATAAAATAGCAAAATGTATGTTAATTCCAAAATTTAAGTTGTAACTCAAACACAGAAATGCTGGGATATTCCTAATTTATGTAGATTTGCATCATAAATTAGCACCTTAAAAGGACAATAAACTTAAAATTAAACTATCATAAATCAGATAGAACACACAGATTTAAAAATATCCCAATTTACTTTTATTATCGAATTTGCTCCATTCTCTTGGAATCCTTTGCTGAGAACTATGTTGTGTGTCCGCATGTATGTGGTGTGTATGTTTATTTGTATGCTCTGCAGTGTGTGTGTTGCTATGTATTTCAGACTGTGTACATGTGTGCATACGTACGCTGTGTAGTGTGTGTGTATGCTGTGTAATGTGTGTTGCTGTGTGTGCATGTTTATTTGTATGCTCTGCAGTGTGTCAGGATTTGGGGACAGACATCAGGCTTCCTCTCTCAGTGAGTGTTGAATTGCTAAGAGTACTAAAATATTATTTATGACAGAATTTACAGGATTTTATTTATATGTAGATATGCGGTTTGTTTTTTAGTGAGAATTTAATTTATATTACATCAGTTTCATGATTTCTTTAAGCCATTTAACGTCCCCGCTCATGTACAACATATCATACTTTTGTCCGGTGGGGGGTGGTGGTGTATTTGGGGTGTCCCTCTTTCCAATTTGGAAATGTTGGGAGGTAATAAGGGCTGTGGTGGTAGAACCCCCCCCCCCCCCCGATCCTATATTACACATTTATTAACAGATATTAACATAGAAATATCTGTTTATATATAGGTTCAATTCCAGGTTTGATCTGGTTAATTACTGGCAATAAAAGTATTTATAAAGAAGGGTGACTCTTTTAAGAGCTATATTAATGAAATTTTTGTTTGTCCACTTGTGGTAATAATTATTGGTCCCATTGAAAAGATTATCATTTAGCTTGATCTTCCTCCACAATTGACAAGCCAAAAACAAATGCTATGTGGGCGAAATAATAAAACACAGTTTAGTATATTAGCACTAATTATGACATACACAAAATGCTTAGACCAATAATGCATTGTTATAATTACAATATCAATTGTGAATGCTTTGTTGAATACAGCAGATTTTGGTATTAAAATTATTATTATAATATCTTAAGGTCTTGATAGTGCTAATACTAAGTAAACATTATATAAGTCAGACATACAAAGGTTACATAAATTAGTTATACATACTACAAAAACCAGTGGTTATCAGTGGCTATTTTAAATTATTATAATTTGCCAATGCTGTTTTTACAAAACAGTTTCTAATGATCGTCATGATAGAGTTAATAACAATTCAAGTGCCTGTTAGCAAACACTGTTTTTAATTGGCTGATGTAATTAATAGTATATTATGCACCTGTATATAAGACTTGTAAGTACGGTATACCCCAGCAGTCTATGAGTACGGCCTGAACGGCTGAAACGCGTTAGACTGGGGCACACCGTCTAACATTGCACTTTTTTTGATACCACTTGCTTTTAAACTTTTTTTCGAATAAAAGTTTGATTTTTAAACAATCTTGGACACCGCCTCTGGACTTCCTTTTCTACTTACCTGTATATATATATATATATATATACACACACACACACACACACACACACAGTACTGTGCAAAAGTCTTAGGCCACCATTAGATTTGTTTTAATCACCATCTGTATTTATTTATTTTTCGGTCTCTTTATTAAGATACAAACAGAAAATACAGGAAATATGTACAAAAATTATAAAAACAACACAATCTTTAGAACAAAATGGCTTCTTCAGGCAAAAGTCAGTATTTAGTGTGAACTCCCTTGGCACTAAGCACATCTTGAACTCTTTTGGGGAGACTGTCCTGAAGTTTTCTGAATTAATCTTCTGGTATATTATACCAGGCTTTTTTTATCACTTCCCAGAGTTCTTCTTTAGATTTAGGTTGTCTTTTATTTCTTTCTCTGTCCAGATGATCCCATACTGCCTCTATAATAATCAGGTCTGGACTCGGGGGAGGCCAGTCCATGACTATCAGTGTTTTATCAGCTGTTTTCTCTCCAAATATGATTTCACTTGATCATGGGTGCATCTGGTATAAAAGGTAGATAAATAGTGCTCATACATGTGCTAGCAGTTACAGACAATTGCTGGATGCTGGTTATAGAACAATGGCCTAGATTATGAGTTTTGCGTTATGGTGCGGTACGGCTATACCGCTGAGAAATTGGCTATTGCGCGTGGAATGGCTGGTAACGCATATTACGAGTCGCGGCGGTATAGGTTGTAACGCAAGCATTTTAATCTTATCACAACCCTCCATTCCGCACTCAAAAAAAGGATTTTCCATAGCGCCGTATTACAGGTTGTGCGTTCCGGCTAAAATGCTTGCGTTACAGCTTATACTGACACGATCCATTCCGCCATCTGAGACCACTAGTTATAGATTTTGCAAAACAAAAATGTTTCACAAAACTCATAACTAAAATGTTACAAAGTACACTAACACCCATAAACTACCTATTAACCCCTAAACCGCCACCCTCCCGCATCGCAAACACTATATTAAACCTATTAACCCCTAATCTGCCACCCACCCACATCACCAACACTAAAATAAACCTATTAACCCCTAAACCGCCACCCCCCCACATCGCAACTAATATACTTAACCTATTAATCCGTAAACCTAACCCCCCCTAACTGTAAATTTAAAGTTACAATATAACTATCTTTAAATAAATAAAAACTTACCTGTGAAATAAAAAAACAACATTAAACTATAAATTAACTTAACATTACTATTCTAATTAAAAAAAAAAAATACCAATTAAAAAACCTAAATTACAAATTAAAAAAAAACTAATACCACAAAAAAAACATTAAAAAAAATAATAAACACTAAAATTACAAGAAAAAAATAATAATCTAAGATTGCAAAAAATAATACACGGAATTATCAAAAATAAAAACAATTACACCTAATCTAATAACCCTATCAAAATAAAAAAAGCCCCCCAAAATAAAAACACCCCCTAACCTACAATAAACTACCAATAGCCCTTAAAAGGGCCTTTTATAGGGCATTGCCCTAAGTTAAACAGTTCTTTTACATTAAAATATTACAAAGTCCCCCCCTAAAAGTAACCCCCCCAGCCCAACCAACCCCCCAAAATACAAAACCTAACTCTAAAAAAATCCTAAACTACCTATTGTCCCTAAAGGGGCATTTGTATGGTCATTGCCCTTAAAAGGGCATTCAGCTCTTTTACCGCACTTAAAGGGACACTGAACCCAAATTTTTTCTTTTGTGATTCAGATAGAGCATGCACTTTTAAGCAACTTTCTAATTTACTCCTATTATCAAATGTTCTTCATTCTCTTAATTGATAATAGGAGTAAATTAGAAAGTTGCTTAAAATTGCATGCTCTAGCTGAATCGCAAAAGAAAAAAATTGGGTTCAGTATCCCTTTAAAAGGGCATTCAGCTCTTATATATTAGGGGGTGTTAGGTTTAGGGGTTAATAGTTTAATTTAGTGTTTTGCAATGTGTGGGTCTGGCGGTTTAGGGGTTAATAGGTTTAGTTTTTTAGTTGCGATGTGGGGGGATGGCTGTTTAGGGGATAATAGGTTTATTTATTAGTTGCAATGTGGGGGCCGGCGGTTTAGGGATAAATAGTTTTATTTAGTGTCGACGATGTGGTGGATTACGGGTTAATCACTTTATTTAGCATTTGCGATGTCGGGGAGCAGCGGATTAGGGGTTAATAACTTTATTTAGGTGTCAGGGTTGTCGGGTAGCGGTTTAGGGGTTAATAACTTTATTTAAATATGGGGAGCGGCAGATTAGGGGTTAAGCATTATATTTAGTGTCGGCGATGTTAGGGGGCGGCAGACTAGGGGTGTTTATATTAGGGTTTATGTTAGGGTGTTAGATTTAAACTTAACTTTCTTTCCCCATAGAAATCAATGGGGTTGAGTTACAGCGATTTGCCATTTCGCAATCGTAGCTTAACGCACCATAACGCACAGCACAAGGAGGTTTTTCAGTAACTCGTAATGGCAGCGCTATGGAAAGTGCGGTACTGCTCATTTTATTGCGTTCTTTACGCACCCTGTTTAGTGCAAAACTCGTAATCTAGGTGAATATGAAGTGGCAAATATAATGATACATGAGAGGTCATGTAATGAACTTCTCTTCCTGCTGAACAGTGCACGTGATGCAGGTCTAATTATGAAAAAAGAATATGATTTTTTGTTCAACATTCATGTGATAAAACCCATTTTTTTATTGTATTCCTAAACAACACAAAAGTATGATCAATCTTCCAGGACGTCTAATTGTCTCAGGTAAATCAGGAACAACTGAAGGGATAAGTAGATAAAAGTTTTTTGGGACTTGACTGTCCCTTTAAGTCAGAAACATGGTGTCACAAATATATATATTATATGTAACTTTGTTCTTTAGCAATAAATGTATAAATTATGTTAATTTTTCAATCGGAATCATAGACGTTTTAAGGAAAGCAGTAGCATTATGTCTCCTTAAAGGGCCATGATACCCAAATGTTGAAACACTTGAAAGTAATGCAGCATAGCTGTAAAAAGCTGACAAAAAAATATCACCTGAACATCTCTATGTAAAAAAGAAAGATATTCACAGCCCATTGTAAAGGAATTTTAGAAGCAAATCAGTATGCCTGTCCCGGGACCGGCAAGGGAGTGAGCCTCATGCACACTCGTGTTATTTCCCTATTTAGTTTAAGGAAGTTTACTATGAAATCTTATGAGAGTTAAGTGAAATCTCATGAGATCACAGTAAAAGAGTTCATGACTTCAGCATTGTTGATGCTGATTAGCTGCTGTTCATGTCTTCATTTTTTTTTTTTTTTTTACCTGCAGCGGGACAGCAGCTGAAGTATAACTTTTTACACAGGACTTACTCTGGTGAGCTGAGGAAATTGTGAGGTAAAACATCTTCCTTTTTTATATAGAGATGCTCAGGTGATATTTTCCTGTCAGCTTTTAACAGTTATACTGCATTAGCGTATTAGAGTATTAAGTATGTCAAACAGGAGGCGTGTTTTTAAAGACTATTTAAGTATAGCTATAGCTGTTGTGGATCACATCTGAAGAAGCCCTGAATCCAGGTGGAGGGAAGAAATGCGTAATGTTCTATGTCTGACGTATCACACTATTGCTGTTATCCAGGTGGATAGGAGTACCGTGCCAGTTTTTGAAATTGGTGACTACTACAAGTCAAGAACCGCTTACCCATCTTGTGAAAGGTTCCTGTGATGGGAGGAGGCCCTTAGTGGTGCTGACAGAAAAGGACAGTATACGAGAGGATAAGTGAAGGGGTTTAAGTCTTGCAACCACACAGTGAAAAGATTGCTGGCACAATTATACAGTGTTAACAAGTGGAACTAATATTGTTACACCTTGTGCCCGGATCTACCTCTTAGGACATATCTGATGCATCTTTTCTTCCATCAGAGTGAAATAATACCCGAGCATGTCGTTTGACACTTGTGTGCCCAGTTGCAGATAAGTACTTCTTAGTGGCTGGCCAGGGAACATGCTAGCATATAGGGGTTTTATATATTTTATTACTGTGTTAATCTCTTATGCATCTTTTTAGGTTTGAATGTGGTTTTGATGTTTTGAGATAAGGTTGTGGCAGACTCAGTCTCTTGATTTTTGAATAAAGTCAATTTCTTTTTAACTTCATGCAGCCTTTTCCTTCTTTGGTTAGCCAATTATTTGTGCCTTCCCTTTTATTTTTTGAGCTTGTAATAATCTATTAGTTTTGTTCTTGAAAATATTTTTTTTCTGTTTGTTACTGATTTTTACCTACAAATTAGTGGTACCGCAATGGGTACACGTTTTGCCCAGAGCTATGCCAATCTCTATTTGGGAACTTGGGAAGAACAGCAAATCTGGCACAATAACCCCTTCCTACTGTAGGGGATTTTTTGGGGCAGATATATATTTGTAACACAGCTCTTGTGGTTTTCTTCCTGTCTCACCATACCTTTAATGTAGCCTTCTCTGGGGCATCCTCTGCCCTGTTACCACTTTCTGTTGGGGTACTGCAAGGCTCTGTCCTCTGTCCCCTTCTCTTCTCAATCTACACATCATCATAAATGTCTTAATAAAGTCCTACTGGTTTCAATATCATTTGTATGCAGATGACACCCAAATCTACCTCTCTGCACCAGACCTATCTCCTTCCTTGCTAACCCGTGTCACTAACTGTCTTTCAAATATCTCATCCTGGATGTCCTCTCACTACCATAAGCTAAATCTCTCTAAAACTGAGTTCCTTATTTTCCCCCTTCTTCAAAAATCTCCTCCCCCATTTCTCTATAACTGTCGATAACTCCATCATTACCCCTACCCCACATGCCCGATGTCTTGGGGTCACACTTGACTCAGATCTTTCTTTCACTACTCACATTCAGTTCTTGGCTAAAGCCTGCTGCTTCCACCTTAAAAGCATCTCTAAAAATTCCTTACACAAGACACAACTAAGATTATAATCCACTCTCTCATCCTTTCCAATCTCAACTACTGCAACCCCATCCTCTCTGGTCTCCCTAGCTGCTGCCTAGCTCCTTTACAATGCATAATGAATGCCTCTGCTAGGCTCATCTTCTTTACATGTTGTTCTTCATCTGCTGCACCTCACTGCCAATCCCTTCACTGGTTTCCTCTTGCCTCCAGGATTAAACACAAAAATTTGACTCTCATATACAAAGCCCTCAACTGCACTGCTCTCCCCTATATCTCAGGCCTTATGTCCAGATACTCTCCCTCCCGTCCCCTTCGCTTTGCTCACGACCTCCTTCTCTCCACCTCTCTTGTTACCTCCTTACATTGCCATTTACAGGACTTCTCCAGACTGGCTCCCATCTTGTGGAATTCTCTGCCTCGCTCCACAAGACTCTCCCCTAGTTCTAAAAGCTTCAAGCCTCCCTAATGACTCAACTGTTCAGGGATGCATACAACCTACACTAACCTTTCCTAACTATATTGCTATCCCCTTGAACCCCTTATCATGTAAGCCTATGAGCCCAGCTGCTTGTAGATCATCGGCAGGGCCCTCTACCCATTTGATCCCTATAAATGTTATCTTGTATACTGCCTATGTTTATAGCGCTGCAGAATCTGTTGGTGCTCTAAAAATACTTGATAATAATAATAATATAATTATGATTTGGGCTGGAGATGAGGCATGCTTAGATCATTTTGTCACCTTCATTAATAACAACCTCTCCTTCACCAAAAAGTCAGTGAGACAGAAATTGATTTTCTGGATCTTATCTTTTTTAAGGAAGACAACAACATTGTGTTAAAATTATACAGAAAAGATACAGACAGTAACTGTTATTTACACGACAAGAGCAACCACAATCCGGTTTGGATAAACAATATTCCGTATGGACAGTTTCAACGAATACAAATGGAATTGCTCAAAACTAGTCCAAAATTCTTAATGATAGGTTCCTTGATAAGGGCGACAACCCGAAAATTCTAAATAGGGCCTGCACCAAATCTAGAAACCAAAATAGGGAGGCACTCTTACTTTCTAACAACAATAAATACAAAAATAATTAAAAAAAATTGAAAACCAAGATACCCCCACCTTCATAACTACATACAATGAAGGGGCCAAAGACAGCAGCCAGATTATAAAAAAAAACGTTGGCATATCCTAAGAAGTTATGAATGTTTGATTGACTTAACAAAAGAGGATCCATGGAACATTTTAAAGGAAAAACAGAATCTAAAAACTAACTTTCCTCTTTATTATGTAAGCCCCTCTTAGGCCTTTTTATGCATAGAAAAATAAATAAATAAATAATAATATGAGGGGATATGAAACATTTATATAATAAAACAAATATTTTCAAATGAAACATTTATATAATAAGATATCTCTATAATCTTTGTACTCAAGACTATCAAAATATATAAACATTCTGTCATCTAAGAAGGTAATAAAAAGTTAGGCCAACGAGAAAGCAGGCTGAGATATGAACAAGTAAAGCGATCAGGTGAGAGAATAAACATAGCCTGTAACATAGTGGGCTCAAAGGCTAAGCTGTACCGTAATGTGTTAGATAATCCTATGGCTATAAGGGTTGATGTGGGAGTAAATAGGAATAATCACCCCTATTAAGGTCATTCCATAAAATCTGCCCCTTAAGTTATAGGATGCCAGGGGTTATAATATGTACGACTACGTACATATTAAAAAAAATAGCAGACATAACCCTCTTCGTAATATAAGTAGAAAATGGGAGACAGATTCGTTATCCACTCGCCATCACAGCAACTTACAGTGGAAACACAGCTTAGCATACCTCAATATAGTAGACACAAATCCAAGATACATACTAATTCGGTTAAGCTTACAGTAACTATAACCAAATGAATATACAGTACTTAACCAAACTATGGGAAATCAAGAGAGTTCCTACTATCAATAGCTGTTGCAATCACATGTTTGATATCAGTACCGGCAGCCCCTGGTATACTAATCCAGGTAGGAGTCCTCCTCTAGCCCACTTCAGTTCTCAAGTTGACTGTTCTCCAATATAGTGTGCCCACAAGTTTAAAAAAAAGTGTGGAGCCTAATATGCCTCCCCTAGTGGGAGGACTAAATACGCGGTTTTTCTCACATATACCGCACCCTATCTACCCTCCTTTCCAGCAAAATCTTGCAGGTTATCATTATACTCAGTTTTATTTCTTTCTTAACCTACGCAAGATAGCCCAAATATATATATATATGCACGTAATAATATTATCCCTTTAGCACTTTACTTAACCTACACACTATTCATATTAGTATGAGATAAAATTATAAAAAAAAAAAAAAACTGAGGTTTACTACCGAGATCCATAAGTGGTCTCCTTCGTTTGCACATGCCTTTTTTTTATCTTAATGCTTGTGACGGTCCAAGAGTGGCCTAGGATTTTATTTAAAAGGCATCTCACTGTTTGGCATTCTATGTATCTCATGGTTGCATGATATGTCAATTGTTACACTTACGTTTATTTTCTGTGTTTGTCTTTTCATTCTAGTAATACTAAACCTTATTGTATGTGACATGCAATGCAAGAACCTGTTTTTATGACTATTGTATGCCTTTGAATATTCCTCAATAAAAATTATTTAAAAAAAAAAAAAAAAAAAAAAAAAGTGTGGAGGGCATACAGTCTCAGGCAGGTCTCCCGCACTTGTAATATCTGCAGTAGGTGAGTTTTGCAAGACCAT
This sequence comes from Bombina bombina, assembly GCF_027579735.1. Taxonomy (NCBI): domain Eukaryota; kingdom Metazoa; phylum Chordata; class Amphibia; order Anura; family Bombinatoridae; genus Bombina; species Bombina bombina. The sequence goes on along the minus strand of NC_069500.1, from coordinate 398,029,968 downwards.
CTCTAGATGTCCTGCAACAGCAAAACTGCACAGCGAATAGCCGGCTGCTCTCCCAAAGTAGTCCAGCTGAAGCATGACATCACAATTGCAGCAGCCTCAATAAGGTCCAACAGGAACACTTGAATCATTAAGTCTTACAACAGCAATAACACCTCCATCCTCCCATATCTCCTCCTCCAGGACCTGCTGGTCCCCTCCAATGGGACCAAGGTAAGCTGGGTGATCTTGAGCTACCTGATAAATTGCATCCCCTCATCCAATCAGTTTAAGTAGGCATGGGCAGGATGACTGCAAGGAACCCCTGGTAGGTGACTGTTTGATCCCAATCCACAGCACAAGGTTGTAGTCTCACCCTTTAGCTCCAGGCATGACGGTACAGCTTTCAGCTTCCCACCATCATCTTGTAGCAATGTTATAATGTCATTGATTCTTTTACAAAATGTTCTTCCAAAATTCTCTATGAGAGCCCATATCTCCTCCATTCCTATACAGTGTGACTCAAAGAAGTATTGTGCAGAGAATCATTTACTCTGCTTATGCGGTTTCCCGGGGGAGGGTGCTGAGACCACCAAAAGATCTCAGCGTCCCAGGCTGGAAAGTCCTGTTACTACCAATATATATATAATCCAGTTCAGCTAGGTATTGGCTGTATCTTGAAGCATCATTTCTTGCTGAATGGCTGAGTAATATCCCGATTACAAGGCAGATTGCAAATCTTTCTTACAGAGCTCTCAGTTTAGCGGCCATCTTGAGCCATAGCCTGAACCCTTTATTTCCCTTTTATACTTAGACTTACGTTTTGGATAAAAAATTGTTTAAATTGTATATATATATATATATATATATATATACTGTATATATAGATAGATAGATAGATAGATAGATAGATAATAGCCACATAGATATATAAATATAGATCTATATATATATATATATATATATAGATACAACAAAGGTTTTTTTTGGTTAAGCACACCACAAAAAGACTATTTGCAACCTAGCACACACATTGTGGAAGTGCTACCCAGGTGACCAGCAATGATTAATTGAAAAAAAACAAGAAAGTGTAGGTGCACATTCTACCATTAGAGTCCACATAGTTATAGCATATTTAAATATATACTTCAATTTGCTAAATATACTTGCACTGTTCAAATAAGATTGGGGATAGACATCTCACACAATAATATCGACATATATTTAAATTGCAAAGAATATTATCAGAAAAATATGCTTTTAAATAAAAATGGGATCTTAGTCACACAATATGATCATATTCTGCTAAGCCAGTCTACCACTTACAAGGTGTCCCAAATCAGACTGGTCCTATGCTAATCAGTATCCACACTGCAGCAAATTATGTCTATGCAGAGTTCCTTAGCTATATATATATATGACACAGTAGTTAAACTGGAACACACCTGAACTGGGTGGCGTGCATTAGCCAAAAGGAGGGTTTGGTCAGCTCCCTAATCTAAAGATACAACAAAGGGTTTTTTTGGTTAAGCACACCACAAAAAGACTATTTGCAACCTAGCACACACATTGTGGAAGTGCTACCCAGGTGACCAGCAATGATTAATTGAAAAAAACAAGAAAGTGTAGGTGCACATTCTACCACTAGAGTCCACATAGTTATAGCATATTTAAATATATACTTCAATTTGCTAAATAAATTGTATATATATATATATATATATATATATATATATATATATATATATATATATATATATATATATATATTATATATATACACTGTATATATAGATAGATAGATAGATAGATAGATAGATAGATAGATAGATAGATAATAGCCACATATATATATATATATATATATATATATATATATTAAAATAAAATAAAAATAAGATTTTCTTCAGAGTGTTTTTTAAACAATTTTTAGCGCACCTTCGGATTTAGCATACTTGGCATAGTGTACCTTCAGATATACTCTCAAGTGAAAGCCATAACAGGCTTTTGTAGCGTGCCCCATAGAAGTCTACAAGGAGGGGAATTTAGCGTGGGCACATTATCTGACCTCCAGATTTTAGCACGCCTGAAGCTTTCACTCGAGCTATAATTTTTTACTTCATCGTGTAATATAAGTGCAAGAACAAGAGCCGTCACTAGCACTCAACTACCTTTTTAGCAATCTGGGGGCTCCTAGCGACTCCCACTCTGGATCGGGCCTGTTTAGTGACAGGTATTGCCGGGGCTTCCCGTTACATGCGGTGACGTCATGTGCAATGACGACAATATCTATTACAATAGAAAGTATAGGGAAAGGGGGCATGCTACTTAGAAGCCTGTATCTCAGGCATCTAAGCAGCTACAGAAAGGTAATCGCCTAACCTTTCCAACAATATAAGTCTTGGGGATCTGGGGGGGGGGGAAAGTCATTTTTTTTAAATGGTAAAAAACAGAAAAAAATTTAATCCAGCGTAGCACTCAAAGGTTTAATTTGATTGGTGTTAGCTCTCAATAGCACCAATATGTTTGTGGTTCACATGAAATCCAGCCCTTTATAAGAAAAGGTTATAAGGGAATGTTTTCAGGTACATAATGTATATATTAAAGATCAAATTAATATTATATGGGTGTTGCTTTTATTACAACAACATTTAAAATTATAGGGAGGCAAAAAGTGAGCTTAAAATCCTCCACTAAGCACAAAATGTAGAGAAAATAACTAATTGTGTAGTTCATTAACAGATCTAGACAAGTCTGTGGGAAAAGCAAGCCTTCTGACTTGTCTAGATTTGTTAAAGAACTACACATTAGGGTAGATTTAAAGTGAATGTAAATTTTGATGGTAAAGTGCCGGTTTTTAAAAACTCGATTAAAAACAGGGGCACTTTAATTCATCAAAATTTACATTTCACTCCTGTTGTGAAAAAAACATACCTTTTAAACTTGACAGCAGCTCCAGCTTCCCCTGGTCGTCGCAAGCCATTTCTGATATCAGAAATGATGGATAGGTCATCCTCCAATCACGGCTTTCCCCCCAGGGGAATCAGTGTCTGATTCAATGCCGTGATTGGAGGAAGCCGGATTCCTCATTTTAGACCCAGGAAGAGGCTTTGTGATGGGTGGAGGAAGCTGGAGCGGCTGTCAAGATTAAAAGGTAAGGTTTTTTTCACAACAGGAGTGAAATGTAAATTTTGATTAATTAAAATGCCCCTGTTTTTAATTAAATTTTTTAAAAACCGGGCACTTTAGCATCAAAATTTACATTCACTTTAACAAGCAGCGGATGCTACTTTCTACAGATTGCTGCTCCTTAACTTGTGGACTGCAATCATCTCGATCGGATACGATCAGGATGATTGACACTCCCTGTTAGCGACCGATTGTCCGCGAATGTGCAGGGGGCGGCATTGCACAAGCATTTCACAAGAAATGCTTGTGCAATGTTAAATGCCGACAGCGTATGCTGTCAGCATTTAGCGATGTCGGGCGGGCATGATTCGCTGACCGCCTGGCACTTGATAAATTGGCCTCAATGAGTTATTTTCTCTACATTTTGTTGCTTTTATTATATATAAGATCATAAAGTTACCTTAAGCTTTTACATTGACCTTCCATCAGTGAACATCAGTGATTGGCAAAAGCAGCTATTTTTAACATTTTAACTACACACTTCCAGGTAGAATAAGTGCTTAAGTTCTTCTTTTGCAACAAATAAGTTTACTGTTTAATCTCCCTGCAGCAAAGGAGTGTTCATTGCTCGGCAGTAAAAGGGTTAAATAACTGATTCTTAGCATTAGCATTTTAGGCAGAATTGTATTCCACTGTTCTGTTTTATTTTTAGATACAATAATTTTAAATGTAATATTTAAGGGACAAAAACTTAACAAATATCCTATGACAAAGCATTAAATACATTTTTTAAAGTAAAGGAAAAACAATACCTGACATTATTTAAAAGAAAAAAGACAGTAAGGACCAAAAATAATCAGCCAATGGCATAGTTATTCTAATGAACCAACTAGAAATGGACCAATCAGCTGAGTTATAATGTCCATCAATAGTCCAACGAACTCCCCAACCTCCTCTTTCTTTTGCTGCTCAAATTCAGATAAGTATTGAAAATCTGTGCTAATATTATTTTCCCTATTTCTTTGTTGTTTTATTAAAGATTGGATCTTTAATACTCCTTTTCCATTATATTTCTATTGTATTATATTATATGTTAATGATCTATTTTACTTTATTTCCCTTTTATTCCTGTGTAAACTATAGTACCCCTTCTCTCCTATCCGGTTCACTCCTTTTCTAACTTACTGTTCTTGTCTGGCTCCTCTGTCCTGTTGTGCCATATTTCCCCATTGCGCATGCACCATCGCCGCCATCTTGTGAATGTCCTTATGCTGCTTCTTCTCACCTTTTTCCCTCTCCTTTCCTACCTCGCTCCAATGCTGCGTCACAGGCTTTGCATCTGGCAGTGTCATTTTGTATCGCTTCTCCATATTGTTACATTTTTTCAGTTATTGATTTTTAACCCTGGAGCTTCCTCCAGTGATTTATTAGGCTCAATATTTTATTTTATATATGTTTTTCCCCAACATTTATAATTTAAATTCCTTAAGTGTTCACATAACTGATATTTTTTTTCCTTTAATACTTTAATTATTAATATATTTTTCTTCCCCCCCCCCCCTGACCGAAGTAAAGTACAATTGTTAAGGAAAAAAACAAAAACTCCCACACCCCCAAGACCCGTTCAGAGCCACTGTAACAATCACATAGCCTCTAAAATGTTATTATACGTTGAGCATCCAGTGCTGTGGAAGAAAATCTTCCATAATAAGTAATATCAGAACCGTTTCTTAATGGATAAATAATTGTAATGCTCGTGGGATACTCCTCTATCAGACCGAACTCGGCCAGTAGTCTTGTAATCCTGGCGTCAAGCTGGAATGATAGGGAATTTCCCAGAGCAGAGTAGGTTTGCAAGATGAGATAAATGGCACTCACCACAGGCAGGACAGTCCTTGGCAGCTACAGGCAGGAAACCAGATACAAACCACTAGGGTGGTCAGGCAGGCAAGGTTTGGCAACAGTAAGGCAGTACAGGGGTAAACCACCGGGATGGTCAGGCAGGCAGGCAGGGTTTGGCAATAGTAAGGCAGTCCAGGGGTAAACCACTAGGATGGTCCGGCAGGCAGGGTTTGGCAACAGTAAGACAATCCAGGGCAGATAGGGGTTAACAGGCAGAGTGGTCAGACAGGCAGAGTTCAGCAAGAATAACAATCTAGCAGTTAAGGGTTACAGAGGCAGAGTGGTCGGACAAGCAGAGTTCAGCAGCAATAATAGACAAATTGGATCTGAATTGGCAGAAGCCACGCTAGTATTACTCTTATCCATTTAGAAAAGTAAGATCTCAAAGTTTTTTCAGAAAGTGGTTCTATATCTTGCAACTCAATGGTCATTTGAAGTTTCATCATATTAACAAATTCAAAGAAATTGGGGGCAGCAGGGGATTTCCATTTTTTAAATATTAGATTGTGTGCTTCCAAAACAGCCATATTTATCAGTTGTTGATCTACCGCCTGCTCGCAGTTGTCATATAGGAAAAAAGATATGGAAAGATGAAAGAAAAATTTTAGTCTGAATAAATTTATTCAACCAAAAAGTGACCTTTCCCCAATACTGTCTGATCTTAGGAAATGTCCAATGACAATGAAAAATATCAGCCTTTTCCGCCTTACATTTAAAACATTTACAATGTTGATTATCTTGTATCCATTTATTAATTCTGTCAGGGGTAAGATAGTAGTTATTAATCAATTTCAATTGTGCTTCCCTCCAGCTACAAATTACTGTGACAGACTCTGATATAATAATACTCTTCAAGCTATCCCCACCTTTTTCCTGCCCCTTTCCTACCTCGCTCAACTCTCTCAATGCTGCGTCACAGGTTTTGCATCCAGCAGTGTCATTTTGTAACGCTTCTCCATATTGTTACATTTTTTTAGTTATTGACTTTTAACCCTGGAGCTCCCTCCAGTGGTCTATTGGGCACAATATATTATTTTATATATGTTTTTCCCCCAACATTTATAATTTAAATTCTTGAAGTGTTTACATAACTTATATTTTTTTCTTTTAATACTTTATTCCCCCCCCCCCCCCGACCAAAGTAAAGTACAATTGTTAAGGAAAAAAAAACACTCCCACACCCGAAGTGTATTTTTTAACTATTAATATATATTTTATATTTTACTAATTTATTTATTTTCATTTGATAATATGTCTCAGTCTAATGAAAATTCTGCTGCTTTGACTGAACAATCGGTTCGACACGTGATTGATTATTTTGTAAATAAACTTATGACTCATATTTTTAACCTTCACAATGCTAATCCTCAACAGTCTGTATCCTCTATTGCTGTTAAAGTTAGTAGAAAATTGGTGCACAGGTCGTGCCAGTTAAAATCTGTCACTACAATTCCTTGCAGGAAAGGATAGAAAACACCTGCTCTCTCCTCCATTCCGAGGAGGTCACATATGGCAAAAGCTGACCCTGCTGAGAAGGCATCTAATTCTTCATCTTCCTCCTACAGTACTGAATCGAATGTGTCAGAGGATTCTGAATCAGAATTTATTCTAGCTTAAAAAGTTTCCCACAAGTCCTCTGATGATGATTCTAATGATTCCCCTAAAAATAAGAAACATAAAAAATGCTAAACATATTGATGAAGATGATGATATTACTTTTTTAATCTTTATTTATCAATACTGACAAATACAAAGCTTATATATCACTGTATATTTTAACATTGCAGATTAATCCAACCAATTTGAAAAGTAATTGGTTTGGTGTACCATAATCATCCAATACAGCTTGTCAGTATACATTTTATACTTTAACTATGTTCAAAAATGAAACAAGCTATATATATGGAATTAGAAAGTAAACTAAATTAAATTAAACTAAAAAAATAAAAGTACATTAAATTAAACCTCATCATCCACCTCTGTAGATTTTTAGGTTTTGAGACTATGTCCACACACCTGTCGAGAATTCCCTAATCTATTGTTCAATGTCCAAAGTCTAAGGACCATTCGCCCCTGATCTGTGCTTCTAGAAAGAAATCTGTATGTTGTAGTGGAGTCAGGAGGCGAGTCACTTGGTCTTGTGGTAAACTGTAAAGCAGACATCCCCACTTTTTCATAAAGGTAGCAGTCGGTAACATTTGGAAAACATACAAAAGCCTTAGGAAGACAATCATTTTAATTAAATGTACCCTTCCTGAAAGTGATATCAGGAGAAATTTCCAAGACGTTAGTTGATTAGTAATTTTGTCAATTAGGGGTCTAAAATTTTTGTCAGACCAGAGATTGGGGTTTGCAGTCAATTTTATTCCTAAGTAATTAAAGTGGCCTTTTACTATTTTAAATTGGTGCCCTGTCAGGGAGCTCTTATTTCCTGGTGTCAGCCACATCAACTCTGACATGGTGTATCCTAAGATCTTACCAAATTCAGTTATAATGGATATCAATATCGGCAGGTTGGTATCTGGATTTGACTCATAGAGGATCATATCGTCCACATAGAGTGAAAGATGCAGTCTTTCCCTTCCAATTACTAAACCCTCAATTTCCTTATGAATTAAATATGTCAGAGGCTCTAAAACCAGATCAAATAGCAGGGGTGAAAGCGGGCACCCCTGTCTTGTACCTCTATTCAATGAAAAGGTGGGAGACAAACTTCCACTGACAATTACAGCTGCTCTGGGTTGTGCAAAGATAAATGTTATGGTGTCTAGGAAGCTACCTCCCACACCAAACCTGGCCAAGGTGAGGTAAAGGTGGTCCCAGAGTATTTTGTCAAATGCTTTTTCCGCATCGACCACCAGCAAACATGCTGGCAATCGACGCAGTTGTTGACGTACAACTCCTTCTCTCCAGAAATGTGAAATGACCAATTGGACCTTTCTGACATTCAGTACTGCAGATCTCCCCGTGACAAACCCTGTCTGATCTATGTTAATTATACTATGCATCACCCTCCCCAACCTGACCGCCAGGATCTTAGTAAATAGCTTATAGTCATTGAGGAGGGAGATTGGGCGATATGATTCAGGTAGCAAGGGATTTCTGTCAGGCTTAGGTATGATGGTTATGTGGGCCTACGTAAAACTTCCCAAGGGTGGAATTCCTCCCTCCAAAATAGTATTGAAAAGTATTACTACTGATTCCGAGATCTGTGTTTTGAAAAGTTTTTTTAAAAATCCCCGGGAAGATCTTGACTCGAACACTCTGAGTCGTGTTCGGTAATTCCAGCGCTGGGAGCTGTGGCAAACATCTGACCCAGATCGTGCAGCAAGCTGTCACATCGGAAGGATCCTGATCTGTGCTGGAGTGGCTCTCCTCCGGGCTCCGGTTGTGAAGAAGAAGCGAAAGGGTAATATAATGTACCATATTCACACCTACACATAGGCCCTTATCTGAACATAGCGAAGAGACACTCTTCTATTAGAGGCTGGGGTTGGAACATACCTAACACTTTGCATGTGGGAGAAAGCGGCACTTTAATTACGCTATAAGAACTTTTACCACCCTGAGATCACAACCCCGGACACAGACTTCTTAGAGCCCTAGGAGTAGAACCTATTCACAAGTGAGGCCTAGCTGAGACACCCCGCCTGGCTTATAAGTGGGTTCACAATCCTACTTGAATACCTTTTGCAGTATTGGCTCGTCCTCTCCTCTTGTCAACATACTACCTTTGTTTCCCAGCCTGTGACGCTAAACATCCAGAATACTGCTGGGATTCTGGGGAAATAATATTTGATCAAAAGCCTGCCCTTAAAAGAACTGAGAACTGCATGCCTCCACCTGCTGAGAAGAGACTTGTGTATGTCTGCTGGCCGTATTTATTGTGATTCTTTTGTGGTTAATACTTTCTATCTAAGCAAAAGCAAAACTATGCTGGGTTGGTTTAACTTATGATTGGGGACTAACTGAGGCACCTTGCTTGTTTCATAAATGGGTTCTTAAACCTACTTGAACACCTTTAAAAGCTGTTCGCAGAGGTGGCCCTCCCTTTCTCTGGTCGCTGTGTTGCTCTTGATCCCCAGCCTGAGACACTGAGTGCCTAGAATACTGCTGGGACTTTGGAAAAATACTTTTGGTCAAAGAGCTGTCTCTAACAGAACTGAAAACTGCATTTCTTTATTTCTTTAATTGTTGAGAAGAGATTTGTGTATGTCATTTTGAAGTAACTGCTATAATTCCTTATTGCTAATACTTTCTATTTGAGCAAAAACAAAATTATATTGTGTTGGTTCATGGATAGATTTCTCTCTGGGAGCAAGACGTCTGGCAAAAACAAACATGTAACTAAGAGCAGGGGAGCTGCTGACCATCTGCAGGAGGCACCTTCCCCTGGACAAGAGTCCAATGTTAATTCTATTGACACGCATGTGGTGGTGCAGCAGCTCTCCTCCATTTTCCTCCCAAAGATAGAAAATCTCCAAAAGGGTCTAGATCACTTAACGGGTGAAATAAAGCAATTCTCAGTCAGGTTTACCGAAATGGAAGATAGGGTATCAGGGCTTGAGGATACTTCTGTAACACATGACACTAAACTAGACGCCCTACTGAAACAGAATATAAACTTACACCAGAGACTAGAGGACTTGGAAAACAGGTCACGCCGCAATAATTTGCGCATACTAGGGATCCCCGAAAATGTAAAACCTAAAGACCTCATTTGCTTTGTAGAGGACACCCTTCCTAGGCTCCTTAAATTGACCCCAACTGTGTTTATGGGCAGTGTGGAAAGGGCCCATAGGGTGGGTCCAGAAAGACAGACAGACAGAGGTAATACACAACCTAGGCAGGTTATGATCAGGCTACTACATTTTCAGCTTAAGATAGAGCTACTACGGGCCTATAGGAGGGCCACCCCTATCTTATTTGAGGGTTCCAAACTGTTAATCTTTCAGGACTACTCAGCTGAGTTACTGCGAAAGCGCAAAGAATTTTCGCCTATATGTTCTGACCTAAATAAGAAGGGAAAAAAGTGTACCTTCTATACCCTGCTAGACTGAAGTTGCTTACCCCTGCTGGCCCTAGATTTTTCGACTCCCCGCAAGAGGCTAATGAATACTTGCGTTGTAGTGAAAATAGGGATGGGGGGGACTCGTCTAGATCATCTCGTCAGACCCGGGATGAGGGAGGAGGGCGGGAACATCTTAGCGTTGCCCCAAAACATGCCCTAAATGGAGTCGACTATGCTCATAACGGTTATACTGATGTGTTTAACAGATATGTTAGGTTTGAAATTTAGTTTTATTTGTTATGCTATATTCTATCCTTATGCACTAGCCACCTCTGGCATAGTAGACCTCTTATACAGTTGCCAACCTCTTCATTGTCATGGGGAATCATTTACACATAATGTACACGTTCTTATTTGCAGGAATTTCTTGTGTATGCTGCTTTTTCTAGATACTGTAGTTGAACTATTGCTGCTCCTGGATGTGGCGGATCCAGAGCTCAATAACTTTATTGTTAATCACAATTCGGGTGCGGGACACGGGCTCCACTCCAGGGCACTGTGTAACTCAGCATATTTTCTCTCCGGGATGCAAGTAAATATCCTACCCATGCGAAAATGTTACCTAGATATGTTTAGATTGAGAGTCTGCTCTGTTTGTTTTATCACTTACTTATTTATTTGTTCTATTTCTTTTGTATCGCCTGTGGTGGGCACAATGGGCGCTATGCCTGCCTGCCCCTATAGGATTGAGCCACGACCAATGCACTGTGGGGCGCTGTTCCCAGTAGATAGTGGAGCTAGAGCAGTTAATTATTTAGATGAGAGTTTGTCGTATCAGCCAAAAGAGCAACAGAGACGTTTGCTCTGTCAAATAGTACTGATTAAATATTGTTTACCAATTTTTGTCTGTAGGATTTACCTGCATATATTACTCCTTATAAATAACACAGCCAAAATATCATTACCCTTTCCTAGGAGTGGAACATTGGTTCCGTATCTGGATGTGGCGAATCCAGAGTTCATTAGTCTAAATGTTCACTACAATAAAGATGTAAAACAAAAACTTCACTCCATAACACTTTACAATCCATCAAGTTTTCTTGCAGAAATGCGAGTAACTGCTGTGTTTATTGCCAGGACCCTGCTATATGTGTCCAAACCAAATGTAACCAAATGTAACCAAATGTAAGCGTAGAAAAAAGAGAGAATTTTTTCTTTTCTTTTTTTTTTTCTCTTTTCTCCTTTCCTCTTCATCTCCTTCTCCCTTTTCTTCCCGGTGTCCCTTCCTCTTTCTCCCCCTCTCCCGCAGAAGACTTGCGGGACCCGAGCCCACATGAAGTTACCTAGATGGCGGTAAAGTTTATAACATGGAATGTGGGGGGGATTAATTCTCCCGTTAAAAGAAGTACTATACTGACACATTTGAGGCGTTTGGGAGCCGACATTGCACTATTGCAAGAGACTCACCTCTCTGAGACAGAGCACGAAAAATTGAAGAGAGACTGGGTGGGGTTGGTAGAGCATATCTCCTACACTAATTCGAGTAGAGGCATTGCAATTCTGTTTGGGAAAAAAGGGAACGTTGAGATTTTAAACACACTTAAGGACAAGGAAGGTAGATTTTTAATAGTTAAAGTCAGAGTAAACCAGAGGGTGTTGGTAATATGTAATATATATGCCCCAAACTGCAAGTCTACTACCTTCTGGACACAACTCATACAAGCACTTATTCCTTTCTCGGGCCTAGAGATCATACTTGGGGGAGATTTCAATTTAGCACCCAATCCCATCTGCGATAGAATGCGGGATCCGGAGCGTGCGACGGGGGAGTGCCGGCCAAGGGGCAATGGCACCTTTGAGCGTAAGATATTCTCTAGAATCTCTAACTCCCTACAGCTTGTTGATGTGTGGAGGTTAAGAAACGCGGAAAGTAAAGACTTTACTTGCATCTCTAGAGCCACTCCAACACTATCGCGAATAGATCTCTTTATGATATCCTCTAGCATAATTCCGAGGGTTACTAAAACCAAGATCCACAATGTGGTGGTCTCTGACCATGCACCAGTTGAACTTATGATCTCGGTCGGAGCTGTGATTGCCAATAAAAACACGCTTAGATTCCCGAGCTTCCTTTACACCTCTGAGGCCTTTACCAAGCATTTAACACATGCGTGGAACAACTTCTACACAGACAATCAAGCTCACCAGGGCAATCCAGAGTTGTTATGGAATACGGCAAAAGAGGTTCTTTCAGGCGACAACATTTCCTATGTAGCCGTCTTGAGAAGGAAAACACAAGCCAAACTGCAAAAATTGCAGGAAGCCCTAACAGAGTCTTACCAAGCTTACTGTGGCAACCCATGCCAAGCCCTAAGGGACAAGTATCTTGAAACCAAAGGTGAACTGGATGTGTTTCTGGGTCACCAAGCGGTTACGCAACTCCTCAGAACCAATGCTAAATATTACAGAGAGGGAGACAGATCTGGTAGGCTACTGGCCTTGCTGGTAAACAGGCGGACGGCTCGTAGACCTATCGCGGCTATCTCCTACCGCAATAAGACACATAAAACCCCAGAGTCCATAGTGGGGGCTTTAGCGGACTACTACACTACCCTATATACTAGCCAGAAGCAGCCCTCTCAGGAGGTCATAACATCCTTCTGGAGGGATCTTGATCTCCCACAACTCAGGGAAGAACAGGTGGCGGCCCTCAATTCACCTATCTCTCCTGAAGAAATTCTAAAATCTATCTCCTCTATGTCTAACGGGAAGGCAGCGGGTCCTGACGGCTTCCCTGTTGAGTTCTTCAAAATGCTCAAACCCCAGATCACACCTACCTTAACTAAATTATATAACTTATATTATAAGGACTTGGTGACGCCTTCTCAGGTGTTCACAATGGCACACGTGTCACTAATTCCGAAGCCAGGGAAGGACCCCGGTTTCCCGGAGTCCTATCGCCCCATCTCCCTGCTCAACTCGGACTACAAGATACTAATGAAGATCTTGGCCGACAGACTTAAAGTAATCTTGATAGACATTATACATCCGGACCAAACCGGATTCATGTGCCGCAGAACATCTGTGACTAATGTGCGACGGGTATTGCACTCCATAGCACACTACAAGAAAAGGCCGGGACTCCCGGAGGCACTAGATCAATCGGAGGCCTTCCTGCTATCCCTGGATGCGGAGAAGGCCTTCGACAGGGTGGAATGGGGCCACTTGATGGATGTATTGAGACGTTTTGGCTTTTCGGGATCATTCCTTCACTATATTGGCAACATATACACGGCTCCATGGATTTCCATCATGGCTAACGGTTTGTTCTCACCGCGTATTACTCTACAAAGGGGCACTCGCCAGGGGTGTCCCTTATCCCCCCTTCTTTTTAACCTGGCTTTGGAGCCACTGGCTGTAAAATTGCGCAAGGTCTACCCGGGCATGACGTTATGAAGTGAGAGACTGCATCTAGCACTCTATGCGGATAACATGCTCCTATTCGTGGAGCATCCGGCAAAACACATCCCGAAAATCTTGGCGACAATTGAAGCCTTCGGATCTTTCTCGGGCTATAGGATAAACAAAACTAAATCAGAAATCCTATGGCTTCGGAAGCGCAAGGCACAATTCTGCTCCTACCCATTTCAGGAGGCCAAAGCCACACTTACTTATCTGGGCATTCAATTGTCCACCAACAGGCAAACCTTATACCATGATAATGTCACGCGGGTGTGTCGTGACCTGGCTCAAACCTTGGAGGGGTGGAGGAGTCTGCCGATCTCCCTCACAGGACGAATCAACTTAGTAAAAATGGTAATCTTACCACGGATCCTGTACCCCCTCTTGATGCTGCCATTTCTGATTACTAGAAAAGACATGGCGCTATACTCAAAGGCCCTATCTGGGTTTCTGTGGAAGGGGGGCAGATCCCGAATAGCACTAACAAAATTATATGCACGCCCTTCTTGTGGTGGATTGGGTCTCCCCGACCTGAAACTGTATAACTGGGCAACGCTAGGCCGCCTCATGCTGGATTGGCAACTTAGAACAGAGCACTTTTATACTCCGGAATTAGAGAGGCATGCTCTGCGGGGTCTGGATCCCTCATTCCTACCCTATGCTCAGCCTGATAGTATCCCCGCGGAAGTCAAAGATAACTTTCTTTACAAAGACGTGCTGAGAGCGTGGCGGCTGGCCCTTGGTTACCTTGGCCGTCGTTATGTGTCTCCCAGGTTAACTCCACTGAGAAACAATACCTGTTTCCCCCCTGGGATTGATACTCCCCGTTTGCTGTCTGGGAAGCTGGGGGATTAGGTTCGGTGGGAGATGCTCTAGACCTGTCTAGGAAATGCGTCAGGTCCTTTGAGGAGCTGCAAACTCAATACGGGCTACCAAGGGCCCACTTCTATGCCTATCTTCAGATGAGGCATTATATTGACCAGCTAATTAGGGAAGATTCACAATTTTGGGAGCCACACACATTCCACGTCTCAATGTCCACTTATAAGCTAGGAAGCTTTTCTATTTCAGGGATATACAAAACACTGTTAAATTACACGGAATCTAAGCACTTAGCCATGTTGGGGGGTAAGTGGGGGGGGACACCTAGAGAGGGGAGATCTACCAGAGTTAATTCAGCGGAGTATAGAGAATGTTAAAAGAGCAACGCTGTCTATGACTCTGAGAGAATCTCAGATAAGGATGCTGCTTAAGGATTACATTATCCCAAGAAGACTAGCTAAATGGAAACATGGGGTGGTGAATGAGTGTAATAGGTGCAAGATAAGTAACCCAGATTTTCTTCATTACTTCTCTAACTGCCCACGAGTTAGGCAATTTTGGGGTAGGATAGCCTTCTGGATCACAAATGTTATAAAAATCAGGGTCAAGATTGAAATGGAACAAATTTGCTTCCTGGAATGGGGGGAACAGGACCCTAGACACATTCCGATACTCACTACTATGATTCTAATTGCCAGAAAGGTTATACTTGGGGTTTGGACGGAGAGCTCTGCTCCTGCCTTTAATGCATTTAAACGCAACTTGCACAAACAATTGCTTATCGAACAGCTAGACACCAAGATGGACACTAACAGAAGACTTAGACACTTTATTACTAAATGGCGGAAATATATCGATACTCTAACCTTAGAAGCACAAAAACAGTTATTGTTTCCTTTTGCACACACTGAATACATGCTGACGGCCTCTCTGAGGGGGGAGTGGGGATTCTTATACCAGACGCGGGGAGGTGGGGGAGAGGGGAGAGAGAGTATTAATATCTAATGAACCGACACCGCCTAACCACCCTTACTCCCATTTGTTTGTCCCCTCTCTTTGAATCCTTTTGGATCCCCCCTTTTCTTTCTTTCTTTCTTTTTTTTTTTTTTCTCTCATACCCTCAAAGTAAGAATTAAGGCTGATTCAGTCTATGATCATAATCGTGACACCACATGGCTGATTAGTTTAAGTTTAAGTTTTAGTTAGGTTAAGTTTGAGTTTAAAAAGAAAAATTACAGCTTGTTAATCTTCCATAAGAAATGGATAGTAATTGAAGCCCAAAAAAAGAAAAGAAAAAATGGGACATGAGACAATGATGTATGGCATTATTTACTTTATATCTACCGATAATTATTTGTACAAGTCTTCATTTATTCATGATACAGTTGTCTTGGATGTAAAGATGTAAACTTTTTTTCTTTTCTTTTCTCTTGTACATTTTCTTTTGTCCTCAATAAAAAGAATATTAAAAAAAAAAAAAAATCCCCGGGGAGACCATCCGGTCCCGGGGACTTGTTTAGAGGTAATTTTTTTAATGACTGTTGAGATCTCTTCTAATGTCATGGGGCATTAAGGGACTCTGCTTGCTCCTTTTCTAATTGTGGGAGCTTAATTCTATTCCAAAATTCCTCTATATCTTTTGGATTGACTGGTTGTGAGTCATATAATGCTTGGTAACATTTGGAAAATTTTTGTTGAATTTTATGTTGGTCCGAATGAACTGTACAGGGAGTGCAGAATTATTAGGCAAGTTGTATTTTTGAGGATTAATTTTATTATTGAACAACAACCATGTTCTCAATGAACCCAAAAAACTCATTAATATCAAAGCTGAATAGTTTTGGAAGTAGTTTTTAGTTTGTTTTTAGTTATAGCTATTTTAGGGGGATATCTGTGTGTGCAGGTGACTATTACTGTGCATAATTATTAGGCAACTTAACAAAAAACAAATATATACCCATTTCAATTATTTATTTTTACCAGTGAAACCAATATAACATCTCAACATTCACAAATATACATTTCTGACATTCAAAAACAAAACAAAAACAAATCAGTGACCAATATAGCCACCTTTCTTTGCAAGGACACTCAAAAGCCTGCCATCCATGGATTCTGTCAGTGTTTTGATCTGTTCACCATCAACATTGCGTGCAGCAGCAACCACAGCCTCCCAGACACTGTTCAGAGAGGTGTACTGTTTTCCCTCCTTGTAAATCTCACATTTGATGATGGACCACAGGTTCTCAATGGGGTTCAGGTAATAATGGAATATGTACAGCGCCAGTAAAGGCTAAGGGATAAATATAAACACTAAAAACGAAATATACCTGCTAAGGCTGAACAAGAATTTATTACAATTCAACAGTATTGGTACCAATAGATAAAATGAGTAAAAAACAGTTATTAAAACAGTTGTTAAAAACAATGGTAAGGTGGAGTGTTGTGCTGATACACTCACAAAGTGCAAATAGCAATTGGATCCAAGGGGTGGAAAACTAAAATGGTGAAATCCACATTTGCTTGTGGATACACAAATAAACAAATTGTGTAAGCAACATAAAAATGTATGCGACTTAAATGTGCAACATGATAGTGCAAATGTTGTGCAACATAAGTGAGAGTAATTGTGATCACTATGTGTATAAAAGATAAGGAAAAAACGATTCACATCAAAAATGCAAAAAATCACAATAGATATAATATATTAAAAAGTCCCAATGACACTGCAGTGCAAAAAATAACAATAAATCACATGTGAATAACTGCCATTGAGTGGCAAATGTGGAAAAAGGGTGGTATACCCAAGGCAAAAAAGAGGAAATCCAGTGAAAAAACAAAAATGAAAATAAAAATCAAAAACCAGATACAAAAATGATGTTCAACAAAAGATAAAAAAGAACAAAAAAGAACAAAAAGAGTATTGTAATCCAAAAAACAGTAAATTAAAAGGAAATCACATGAAGGAACCTGGAATCCTGAGGGGAAGAGTTCCCAGGTGAATCCTAACAACGGTCAGCTCTTAGTCCAATGTCCTAGAGATGTCCCTGTAAAAAAAGGAGTACCATAGCGTAACAAGTCCTCAAAGTGGTTAAAATACTTGGAATAATGCTTACCAACAGGTCTACGCGTTTCGGCCCCAAAATAAGGCCTTTATCAAGACTGCTGAAGTGGTAAGCTGAGTGCCTTTAAATAACAGTGTCACTTAAGTGACCGGATATGGCTCTGGAATTCACTTCCGGTTTCGCCATAAGTGAAAAATAGTTTAAACAGGGTATTTACCATGTTTGGCGTGTATAAACTGTCATATGGAGATAGAGTGATCTTGTATTTTATGTTTATATATTTGTCTTTGATATTTAGTGTCATTTAGTTCACTATACCTTGAGCCCCTCACGATCATGATGTCACTTCCGGTTTACCGGAGTAAACATTTTTTGGTGATTCTACGTTTTCGGTGGCCTCTGGTTATGAGTACTAGTTAGAAGATATACTTCAAAGATGTATTTTAGTATATTTACAGCTTAATCACCTATATTTTTGTGGTGACGATTTTGTCGCGATTTGATTGGTCGTGACATCATGATCCGATTCCTATGGTTCTATTGGTTTAGGGAAGAGGTGTGTGGGTAACAGTCCTCCTGATTGGGTGTTGAGATGTCAAAAATGTTTAAAGACAACAAGGGGACAGATTGTTTCGATAATAAAGGGGATATAAATCCAAATGCCCATTTTTATAATAAAGAAGCCCATTAGCTTATAAAAGAGCCGTTTTAAATGATTAGCCATTTCAAAATAGGGAACGGCTCTACAGTGATTGGAGGTAATATGTATGTCTTCTTCACTGTTAGTGCATAAATCATATGTTCTATATCAAGTTTTAGTATATGTATATTATCCCATACTATGTGTTTTCTCCAATATATATAATGATAGACGATATGCTTTATATTGGATTATATGAGGTTTATTTTGCTCTGTGAACAGGTGCTGCTTTAGGTATTTATAAATGTTTTTAAGGTACAGCAGCATAATAAGGGATATAATCCAATAGTAGCATAGTGGTAGAACAGTAGAACAGAAAAAACACTAATCCTATAAACCCAATCACATAAATTTAATCGGGTTTAGGAGAAGAATATTCTAGCAGTGCGTCAGATTTATCTTACACTGTCTGGAAAAAGGGGCTGTGGTATTTTTTAAAAAAGGAAAGGCTGTGGTTTTATTAAAAAGGAAAAAAAGGAGTGTAAAATATGAGTGTGAGAAAGACTTAATGGGGGTATATCTGTATGTCTTGAGTCAGAGTTTTATACATACTTATCACTGGGTTCAGTGACCTCAGTGAATTCCATAGAGGAGGATGTGTTAATACCTCTTTTCTATATCAACATAATAAAATCATACATAAGAGACCTCTCGATCACTAAAGTCATTAGACGAGCAGTGATTGAGTGGATCTGTGCACTACCCAATCATTAGGAAGTTTGGTAGTGGCTACCAATAGATATATGAGACATAAGAGAAACTCCTGTGGATTTCTTATGAGCAGAGAATGATGAACTTCTGAGGTGGATATAACTTATAGGACCAGATACCTGGACTATATATATATTATAGCCCTAGACATGTAGGGGGGATCTGACAGGGATAATATTGGATTCAGATTGAGGGGATAGTCTGATATAATTTCTATAGTAAAAACTTCATTTGCCTTTGGGTCAGGGGTTAAGTGGTAATGGAAGCGGAGACTATTTTGGAGGGAATGCTTGGTCAATCTATGTCTAAAGTGTGTATTTCTCGTCAAAGCTTGGGAGTTTTGAATAGATACATTTAATAAGGATTCTGGAGAGCATCAAATCCAATGGTGTCATCATACTGTTAGATATAGTCATAGATTAGAATAGATGGTTAAGATCCTCTCTATTGTTTAGACCTTTTGGATGTAGACTGTCCAACAGGAAGATCCATTTGGATTCAGCTTTGAGAAGACTTTTTTCAAAGTCGCCACCTCTCCAATTTTTTATAACCTTCTGTATGCCAGTATATTTCATATCTTTTATATTGCCGTTATGTTTAGTTGTAAAATGATTATAGAGAATTGTATCTTTATTCTGTTTCTCAATCAGCAATATATGTTCTCGTAGCCTATCTCTGAGGCTCCTTGATGTCTGGCCAATGTACTGGAGGCCACATGAACATTCAATAAGATATATAATCCCTTTATCCTGGCATTATTGAATGTTCATGTGGCCTCCAGTACATTGGCCAGACATCAAGGAGCCTCAGAGATAGGCTACGAGAACATATATTGCTGATTGAGAAACAGAATAAAGATACAATTCTCTATAATCATTTTACAACTAAACATAACGGCAATATAAAAGATATGAAATATACTGGCATACAGAAGGTTATAAAAAATTGGAGAGGTGGCGACTTTGAAAAAAGTCTTCTCAAAGCTGAATCCAAATGGATCTTCCTGTTGGACAGTCTACATCCAAAAGGTCTAAACAATAGAGAGGATCTTAACCATCTATTCTAATCTATGACTATATCTAACAGTATGATGACACCATTGGATTTGATGCTCTCCAGAATCCTTATTAAATGTATCTATTCAAAACTCCCAAGCTTTGACGAGAAATACACACTTTAGACATAGATTGACCAAGCATTCCCTCCAAAATAGTCTCCGCTTCCATTACCACTTAACCCCTGACCCAAAGGCAAATGAAGTTTTTACTATAGAAATTATATCAGACTATCCCCTCAATCTGAATCCAATATTATCCCTGTCAGATCCCCCCTACATGTCTAGGGCTATAATATATATATAGTCCAGGTATCTGGTCCTATAAGTTATATCCACCTCAGAAGTTCATCATTCTCTGCTCATAAGAAATCCACAGGAGTTTCTCTTATGTCTCATATATCTATTGGTAGCCACTACCAAACTTCCTAATGATTGGGTAGTGCACAGATCCACTCAATCACTGCTCGTCTAATGACTTTAGTGATCGAGAGGTCTCTTATGTATGATTTTATTATGTTGATATAGAAAAGAGGTATTAACACATCCTCCTCTATGGAATTCACTGAGGTCACTGAACCCAGTGATAAGTATGTATAAAACTCTGACTCAAGACATACAGATATACCCCCATTAAGTCTTTCTCACACTCATATTTTACACTCCTTTTTTTCCTTTTTAATAAAACCACAGCCTTTCCTTTTTTAAAAAATACCACAGCCCCTTTTTCCAGACAGTGTAAGATAAATCTGACGCACTGCTAGAATATTCTTCTCCTAAACCCGATTAAATTTATGTGATTGGGTTTATAGGATTAGTGTTTTTTCTGTTCTACTGTTCTACCACTATGCTACTATTGGATTATATCCCTTATTATGCTGCTGTACCTTAAAAACATTTATAAATACCTAAAGCAGCACCTGTTCACAGAGCAAAATAAACCTCATATAATCCAATATAAAGCATATCGTCTATCATTATATATATTGGAGAAAACACATAGTATGGGATAATATACATATACTAAAACTTGATATAGAACATATGATTTATGCACTAACAGTGAAGAAGACATACATATTACCTCCAATCACTGTAGAGCCGTTCCCTATTTTGAAATGGCTAATCATTTAAAACGGCTCTTTTATAAGCTAATGGGCTTCTTTATTATAAAAATGGGCATTTGGATTTATATCCCCTTTATTATCGAAACAATCTGTCCCCTTGTTGTCTTTAAACATTTTTGACATCTCAACACCCAATCAGGAGGACTGTTACCCACACACCTCTTCCCTAAACCAATAGAACCATAGGAATCGGATCATGATGTCACGACCAATCAAATCGCGACAAAATCGTCACCACAAAAATATAGGTGATTAAGCTGTAAATATACTAAAATACATCTTTGAAGTATATCTTCTAACTAGTACTCATAACCAGAGGCCACCGAAAACGTAGAATCACCAAAAAATGTTTACTCCGGTAAACCGGAAGTGACATCATGATCGTGAGGGGCTCAAGGTATAGTGAACTAAATGACACTAAATATCAAAGACAAATATATAAACATAAAATACAAGATCACTCTATCTCCATATGACAGTTTATACACGCCAAACATGGTAAATACCCTGTTTAAACTATTTTTCACTTATGGCGAAACCGGAAGTGAATTCCAGAGCCATATCCGGTCACTTAAGTGACACTGTTATTTAAAGGCACTCAGCTTACCACTTCAGCAGTCTTGATAAAGGCCTTATTTTGGGGCCGAAACGCGTAGACCTGTTGGTAAGCATTATTCCAAGTATTTTAACCACTTTGAGGACTTGTTACGCTATGGTACTCCTTTTTTTACAGGGACATCTCTAGGACATTGGACTAAGAGCTGACCGTTGTTAGGATTCACCTGGGAACTCTTCCCCTCAGGATTCCAGGTTCCTTCATGTGATTTCCTTTTAATTTACTGTTTTTTGGATTACAATACTCTTTTTGTTCTTTTTTGTTCTTTTTTATCTTTTGTTGAACATCATTTTTGTATCTGGTTTTTGATTTTTATTTTCATTTTTGTTTTTTCACTGGATTTCCTCTTTTTTGCCTTGGGTATACCACCCTTTTTCCACATTTGCCACTCAATGGCAGTTATTCACATGTGATTTATTGTTATTTTTTGCACTGCAGTGTCATTGGGACTTTTTAATATATTATATCTATTGTGATTTTTTGCATTTTTGATGTGAATCGTTTTTTCCTTATCTTTTATACACATAGTGATCACAATTACTCTCACTTATGTTGCACAACATTTGCACTATCATGTTGCACATTTAAGTCGCATACATTTTTATGTTGCTTACACAATTTGTTTATTTGTGTATCCACAAGCAAATGTGGATTTCACCATTTTAGTTTTCCACCCCTTGGATCCAATTGCTATTTGCACTTTGTGAGTGTATCAGCACAACACTCCACCTTACCATTGTTTTTAACAACTGTTTTAATAACTGTTTTTTACTCATTTTATCTATTGGTACCAATACTGTTGAATTGTAATAAATTCTTGTTCAGCCTTAGCAGGTATATTTCGTTTTTAGTGTTTATATTTATCCCTTAGCCTTTACTGGCGCTGTACATATTCCATTATTACCTGTTCTTTCCTTTTGGGGGTTGGTTAGACCCTTTATTTGTACTCAGCACAAGGGAATATCTTAGCGCTTGGCTACCACACCTCACTTTCTCAATGGGGTTCAGATCAGGTGAACAAGGAGGCCATGTCATTAGATTTTCTTCTTTTATACCCTTTCTTGCCAGCCACGCTGTGGAGTACTTGGACGCGTGTGATGGAGCATTGTCCTGCATGAAAATCATGTTTTTCTTGAAGGATGCAGACTTCTTCCTGTACCACTGCTTGAAGAAGGTGTCTTCCAGAAACTGGCAGTAGGACTGGGAGTTGAGCTTGACTCCATCCTCAACCCGAAAAGGCCCCACAAGGTCATCTTTGATGATACCAGCCCAAACCAGTACTCCACCTCCACCTTGCTGGCGTCTGAGTCGGACTGGAGCTCTCTGCCCTTTACCAATCCAGCCACGGGCCCATCCATCTGGCCCATCAAGACTCACTCTCATTTCATCAGTCCATAAAACCTTAGAAAAATCAGTCTTGAGATATTTCTTGGCCCAGTCTTGACGTTTCAGCTTGTGTGTCTTGTTCAGTGGTGGTCGTCTTTCAGCCTTTCTTACCTTGGCCATGTCTCTGAGTATTGCACACCTTGTGCTTTTGGGCACTCCAGTGATGTTGCAGCTCTGAAATATGGCCAAACTGGTGGCAAGTGGCATCTTGGCAGCTGCACGCTTGACTTTTCTCAGTTCATGGGCAGTTATTTTGCGCCTTGGTTTTTCCACATGCTTCTTGCGACCCTGTTGACTATTTTGAATGAAACGCTTGATTGTTCGATGATCACGCTTCAGAAGCTTTGCAATTTTAAGAGTGCTGCATCCCTCTGCAAGATATCTCACTATTTTTTACTTTTCTGAGCCTGTCAAGTCCTTCTTTTGACCCATTTTGCCAAAGGAAAGGAAGTTGCCTAATAATTATGCACACCTGATATAGGGTGTTGATGTCATTAGACCACACCCCTTCTCATTACAGAGATGCACATCACCTAATATGCTTAATTGGTAGTAGGCTTTCGAGCCTATACAGCTTGGAGTAAGACAACATGCATAAAGAGAATGATGTGGTCAAAATACTCATTTGCCTAATAATTCTGCACTCCCTGTATGTCCATCCTGAATAGCCATTATTGTGTTAGGAGGTCTAGTCAAATGTGACAATGACGCTAAAAATATTTGCTCATCTTTTTCCCAAACCTGTAAAACTTAGCCCTTACTCTATCTGTGGACCTTTGTGTCTGATGTAGGAAAAAGTAATCTCTCTGTTCTTTGATTTGCTTGAACACTGTCCTATTGTTTTCATTAGGAGTTTTTAGATACCTTTGAATTTTTTTTTTTGTATTTAACTGTTTTTATTGAGATTTTGAAATTTTTAAACAAAAGTACAGAGAATACAGTTGAACATGAATAATACAAAACTGCAGAGGTGACATGGAATCATGGTGAGTAACTTTACATGAATATTGTAGATAATGGACACGCTGAAAAGAGATACAAAATGCAAATCAAGTTGGGAATTACAGCTATACAAAGCAGTGAGTCATCACCCCGTAGTCTAGGAGGGAGCATATTGTTATACACTTAAGTACTGTAATACATTGACAATGGAGTTATTGTTTCCTTTGTTCCCATATGTATAGAATATCTGCAATAAAGTCTTGTTTGCCTAAGAATGTGTAGTGTATTTTTTCTAATGCTAAGATATTATCTACTTCTCTCTGCCACATGGGGAGGGTGGGGATTTGTGAAGACTTCCAGAACCTAGGTATTAGGCGTTTGGCGCAGTTAAGCATGCACTTAAATAGTTGCCTGCGATAAGTGCAGGGTATGGGGGGAGTGTTGTGTAACAGGACTATACTAGGAGAAAGTGTGATATTAAGACCCAGTATATTGTTAATACATTTGGTGATGTCACTCCAGTACGTACATAGGAGGGGGCATTCCCACCAGATATGGGAGGGTTCATGTTCCACCACAGGGCCTCCAACATAGGGAGGAGGAGTTAGGGTAGATGCTATGTAGACGAAGCTGGGTTAGATACCATCTAGATAATAGCTTGTAGTTCATTTCTGCGAACATTAATGAAGGGGAAGATTTTTTGGTTTCCAGAAAAATATCCATTGGGACTTGGTTAGGGTAAGATTGAGCTCTTTCTCCCATTTAGCTATGTATGAGGGTTGTTTGGTTGGTATAGCAGTTTATATATGATAGAAATGTGGGATCTTGTCATGTCTGAAGTCGTGCAAAGTGTTTCGAAAGGGTTCAGGGGCCTGGCTAAATCTTTGGTGTAGGGGCTATTCATTATGGCATACCTTAGTTGTAGATATGGGAACCAAAGATGGAAGGGGGGCCAAGTAGTTGGGAGAGTTCAAGCTGCAGACGAATCTGGCCTTTGTGAAGCACCAAATGTGCAGGGACATTTGAGGGCGAGTTAGCGATGACCGGGGTGCGCAGGGAATGTGGTTGTAATAGAAGAGGATTGTTGAGGAGAGGAGTAAGGTGTGAAGGTATAGTCGAGACTGGGTTATCTAAAGCCAGGGTTTTATCCCATACCTTCAGGGTAGCAGCAACATAATAGTTTGTGTGGGCTTCAGGGGGTCTATGACTGGGGAGGGTCCAGCATAAGTCTCCAAGATTAGTTCCGCCAATTAAAGAGGATTCTAATTGTACCCAGGGCTTCTGGCGATGTGAATGTTTCCATGCCACTAAATGAGCTGCTCTATAGTATGCGGTGAGATTTGGGGCACCAAGACCACCATGCTCTCTATCAAGATATAACGTGTTCTTAGTCACTCTGTTGCGTTTCTGAGCCCATATAAAGGAATCAAACAATTTTTGCTGTTGAATTAGGTACGAGGGAGGGATGTCTAGTGGAAGGACCTGAAATAGGTATAGAAATTTAGGGAGAAGATTCATTTTGAGTGCGTTAACCCGCCCCATCCAAGAAAGATGGCCTTGTTTGTGCCACGTCTCAAGGGAGATTTGGGATTCTCTTTGGAGAGGAGTATAATTTAGGTCGAACAGGTCTGACTGGGAGGGGGAAATGTCTATTCCCAAATAACGTATCTTATTTGTGATCTGAAAGGAGGTGTGGGACGCAATGAACCTGGTGTCTTCCTCTGATATGTTAAGGGGCATTAGTTTAGACTTTTCCATGTTGACCGAGAAGTTTGAGACCTCCCTATAGCTATCCAGTTCAAGGAGCAATGCAGGTAGTGAAGTGGGCAGGGAGCGAATCGAGAATATAATGTCGTCTGCATAAAGAAGACATTTTTGTTGTGATTGCCCAAAAGTCATACCCTCAATGCAATCATTATCCCTAATCTTGGCAGCCAGCACTTCCACAGATAGTACGAACAGTAACGGAGATAGGGGACATCCCTGCCTCGTGCCATTACTGATTGAGTTTTTTCGAGATAATGTGTTATTGGCACTGATGCTAGCGGTTGGGCCCTGATAGAGAGCCTGAACATGAGAAATCAGTGTTTTTGAGAATCCGAACCTCGACAGGGTGGCCCAGAGAAAGTCCCAGTCCACCCTGTCGAAAGCTTTTTCCGCATCTGTGGAGAGTAAGATAACTGGGGTCTTGGTGGTGTTGGCAGTGTGTATAGTTTGGAGAACTCGGATAGTATTATCCTTGGCCTCACGGCCAGGGATAAAGCACACTTGGTCAGTATGAATGAGTGAAGGGAGGATGGTTTTTATTCTAATGGCTAACAATTTGGCATATAACTTTACATCTGTATTAATCAGGGAGATGGGACGGTAATTAGAGACCTGTTCCGAGTCTTTACCAGGCTTTGGAATTACAGTTATTGTTGCTTCCAATAGGGACTGGGATAGGTGACAGTCTTGACCCAGTGAGTTATACATTATTATGAGGTGGGGGCTCAGGTGGGCTTTAAACAAATGATAAAATTTGGGAGTGAACCCATCTGGGCCAGGGGCTTTACCCTGGGGGAGAGTTTTGATGGCTAAGAGGATTTCCTGTAGGGTAAAGTGTGAGTCTAGGGCCTCATTGTCTTCTGCAGTAAGAGTAGGGAGTTGGATTTGCGAAAGATAGTTGTTGATCTTGGTGAGTTTGGAGTCGGATTGTAAGGTTGGAAGATTGTATAAGGAAGAGTAGTAGTCAGCAAACTGATTAACTATGTCAGTGTTTTTTGAGAGTGAGGATCCGAAAGGGCACGTTATTTTTTAGATAAAGGTTTTATACCTCTTCTTTTTGTGAGATCTAGCCAATAATCTACCAGTTTTATTGCTTTCAATGTAGAATTTAGATTTGGATGTAAGTGCCCGTAGGTGGGCGTTTTTAATTAGGTGCTGATTGAGAGCTTCCCTATCCTGTTGTGACTGTAAAAGAAGTTGAGGAGAGAGAGGACTTTGTTTCAATGCTTGTTCGCTATTCTGAAAGTTAGTCACCAAGGATAAATATTGTGCCACCCTTTGTTTGCATATTTTGTGCGTGTGATTAAGGATCACTCCTCTGATATAGCACTTGTAGGTCTCCCAGTTATTGGTTGCAGAGGTAGTGGTGGGATCATTAAAGTTGAAATATTCAATTGTTTTTTCTATTATGTCAGTGGTTATAAGCGGGTCAGAAAGTATTTGTTCGTTAAGTCTCCAGTGTTGCTGGTGGCAAGGTGTAGAGGACCACGAAAAGATGGAGCATCTCATACTGTGGTCGGACCAAGAAGTATGGTGGAGCCTAGAGTCCAGCAGGGCAGTTAAAGTATTTTGGTCACATAGAATGTAATCTAAGCGAGAATAGGAATTTTGCGGGTGGGAGAAAAAAGTAAAGTCCTTTGTGGTGAGATGCCTAACTCTCCATGTGTCAAAAAAAGGTATCGTCTGAGAGCTAGCCAATTAGCCTTAATCTGGTTATACCGTATGTAGGATTTACCTGTGGATGTGTCTAACGCTGGGTTTATCGGGAAGTTAAAATCCCCTCCTAGAATTATTGGGCCTTTGGAGATATCAACTAATTTATTGGACACTGAGCAGAAAAAGGAGGGAGACGGGCGATTTGGGGCATATATTTTGTCCAAGGTTAGGGGTCTACCATAGTAAAGTCCTACTAGTATTAATATCCTTTCTTCCTGGTCTTGGTATTTATGTAAGAGAACAAAGGGAGTGCCCCTCCTGAAAGAGATACAGATTCCGTTATGCTTAGACGGTCCTGAGTTCAGGAAGTGTTGATCAAAATATAGATGTGATAGAGTGGGATCATTATTTTTTTTTTAAATGCGTCTCCTGAACCATTATTATGTCAATGTTTTTTTTATAAAAATCATGGAACGCTATGGAGCGTTTCTGCGGGGATAAGAATCCCTTGACATTTTGTGTCGCGATTTTGAATTGGCTTACTGCTGGATGTTGTGCCATGTATTCCTAAATAAGAAAGTAATTGCTAGGTATTTTTAAGTGCGTGAGAAAGAAGGTGTCACCTCTGCTTGGTAGATGTACTTTACTTTTAGAGGAAAGGAGGAGTAGGAAGGGGAGGTAGGGGAAGTGAAGGGAGAGGAGGGAGGAAAGGGAACCTGAGGGAGATTAATCCGGCAGGGAGAGATGAGAATATTGAGTAAGAAGGAAAATAGAACAGAAAAAAAAAGGGGGGAAGTACGGCTCGACAGAGCCCTCCCCAACAGGCATATATACATTTGTGATGAAGGACATTTAAACAACAACAAGGAAACATATGAGCTCTACTAGGGGAATATAAAATAGTCCATCTTGGTTCATGATGAATAAAGATAAGAACAGTCAGGACTTCTGTGTACCATAAGTAGGCAAGTAAGGGTATTTGCAACAACAGGAAGCATAGTAGAACAAGTAATAATAAACATAGATTCTCAACTGCATATGAATCACTACCTGAGTATAAATGTAAGAAACAACACATTGTAAATTATCTTAATTCAATATACATTTTCAGCAGCATTGGCTAAAAAGTAAGTAACCTAGAAAGGGAAAAGAGATATTAGACGTGTAAGCATTACAAGAACAACGGCTACTCTCAATTTTCAGGTTGATCGTAGTAATAAGGAAAGCTAAGTCGTAAAGTCAATAAACTAGTTGAAGTTGCAGTCCCTTTAAGTTGGGATACAATACAACATTTGGTAACAGTATTTGACTAAATAAAAAATAAAAAATTACATGACATAATAGAAGAAACCATAACTCAGAATAAACTATAATAACGGTTATTAAAAGTGGATAACCTGGGGGAAAAAGAAAAAGTCAAACATATCAACATGAGAAAAATTATGATAGCTTATTGACTTCAGATTGATCATATTGATCAGAAGAGTCGTGTCCCAGAGTCAATAAGCTAATTTAAGTGGCAGTCTCTTTGTATGAGAGTCAATTTTCAATGCAAGTGGTGTAGCTGGTGGGGTGCAAGCACCCTATCTATCATACTCACTGAATCCTGTGAGGGCAGTTCACCGAATCAGGAAGTGTCTAGCAAGCTACTTGGAGCAGGACTTTGCCTCTTTCTGGCTTGCTTGCTGGCTATCTCAGACCATAGCCTTCTCTGTGGTTTTGCCGACCATGATGTAGCTGTTGGCGTTGGGGGATCCGGTGCCTCTGGGGGCTGAAGATCAAGTTGCTTGCAAAAATCAGATATACCAGCAGGGGTAAGACATTCATAGCGCCTGCCTTCTTTAATGACTTGTAAAGACACCGGGAAACCCCATCTGTAGGGTATCTTTAGTGAGCGTAGATGGTTGGTGAAGAAAGCAAAGTCTCTTCTGAGTAATAGTGTACGTGTTGAAAGGTCCTGGTATATTTTAATTTTAGCGCCTAAAAAAGAGAAGGAAGGTTGAGCTCTGGCTAGTTGAAAGATCTTTTCTCTGTCTCTGTAGCTTTGAAAGCACACAATAATGTCTCTGGGTGGTTGGTTATCTTTGGGCTTTGGGCACAAAGTGCGGTGGGCTCTTTCAAGGGGGATCTCCTCAATGACCCTTTGGTTAGCAATAGTCAAAGCTTGAAACAGGTTTTGCAGATGCTCGTGTATATCTTCTCTGCCCACAGATTCAGGTATACCCCGATTTCGGAGGTTATTTTGTTGCGTTCTGTTTTCTATATCATCTAACTTGTTTTCTAGTTCTGTGATTGTAGCTTGCTGTGTTTCTATGGAATGGGACATATCCGACATTTCTTTGGTCAGCACCTCTCTGTCCTCTTCCAGGACTTCAACTCGATGACCTAGGTCATTTATATCTTTTTTCAAGTCCGCACATTCCGATTTAATGCAGGACTTTACTTGATTTATAAGGGCTTCCATAGCCTTCAAGGTTACTGGTTCATCTGCATTTTGTCCCTGCAAAGTAGATAGAGTAGCAGGTGTCTGTGAGGCATCCAAGTTATCTGAAATGGAATCTTCATCACTACCATCCCGAGAGACTTCAGCTTTCTTCAAGCGTTCTGTACTTTTAAAATAGGCGTTGACCATAGGAGTATTAGTTCCAGGCTTCAGGCCTTTGTCTTGTTTAGCGTTTCTACAAAGTGCCATTTTGAGGCCTGTGTGCTGGTGGGCTCCAGCTGGGGTGCCTAGCAAGGATATGATTTATTATATTGTACAGCCCAAGTGGTGATGCTTTATCCACTTATCAGAAAACTAAGCAGAATGAGACAGTATATGTGATAAACTCAGGCGTATATAGACTGCAGGATGAGAATAAAACACTTCCTTTATTTTCATCTTTAGATTGCAACCTATATTATAGATAAGTAGGTATAACTGTCATGTACAGGTCTGAATGTAAACATCATATAGATACATTAAGGATTACAGGTACTATGAGCCCGTAGTGAGTCCAGTGTAAATGGCCTTTGCAAAAATGAGTCAGAGCAACCCCAGCAGCATTTATGAGGAGAGAAATAAATATGTGCCCAGAGTGCTATGCACCATAGAACTGCACTGTTGTGTGGTATAGTTCAAGCATCCCAAAAGGTGTTAAGGGTCAGGAAATGTTTGGGGCTGCATATAAGGATAGATAAAGTTTTTATCACTGTCTCACCCCTGTAATGCCGTTTCAAGGTAGAGGTGTGTCATGCATCTGGCTCTGACATGCCCAGCAGGCTCTGGGCTGTTATCTGAGGAGCCTGAAGTTATTGGTGTGTGCTCCGGGTAGGTCCTGAGTACTACCGAGCTCTGAGGAGAGAGGCTGGTGTTCCACGCGGTGCAAGGTTATGGCCACAGAGGCGCCTAGCGTGAGGCCTACTTCGCCGATCACATTGGGGCCAAAAAGTACCTTTTCGTTCACCGGCACAATAGATGCAAGGTCCGGTTGTGATCCGGGGCACTTTCCCCTGAAAATTCAGCTGCCCAATATGCGGTAATCCAGCCTGGGAGAGGACTCAGCCGTTGCCGGTTTCGGAGCTCCAGAACAGCAGGCTTTGCGTCTTTATATAAGTGATAAGGAAAGACCCATCTTTTTAGTTTACGTTGTTTACTGTGGGTTTCCAGGGAGAGTTTAACATAGGCATGATATGAGATTGTGACTGGGCCAATTACGATCTCTTTGACTCTGACACCAGGAAAATAATCTATACGGGACAGTGAACACTTGAAAGGGACAATACATGTATAATCTTTGGTTTCTGTATTTTTCCCCCTCCAAACATCGATCAGAGATAGTGCATGTTTAAATTTATTTAGAGTTATCGTGTCTCTACGTGTGTATGGGAGGGGATGTGACCGTGCGGGTGATCTCATGGGATTCCTGTATCTATCTAACGGTACCCGTGGGGCAATGTTATAATCTCCTCCGATCACAAATGGTAAAGTAGCATGTTTAAGGAGTTTCCTCTGTAACTGATGCCAGAATTGGGATTAATCTTGTAGTGGACCATATACTCCCACCAACATGAAGTGAATACCTTTTACCTTGAGTTCCAAAATGACATATCTGCCATCAACATCTAAATCTGCATGGTGTATTTTATTGTTCAAACCTTTTTTAAATAGGATTGCTACTCCCCTACCTCTCTTTTTACAATAAGATGCTGCTATTACTTACTTCCTATTACTTTTGATGCTCTTCCTCACTCAAATGAGTTTCTACTAATTATGCTGTTTGAGCATTTTGGGCCCTGAGATTTTTGAGAATATTCTTCCGCTTTATTGGAGAGGTGATCCCCTCCACATTCCAAATCAGTATATTTGAGGGATTAGCCATGTTTATTAGGTTTTGGTGTAAATTAAACCATCTCTAGTGACCAGTGTGAGATATATAGGTGTTAGTTGTAATGTGTAAAGATAATGTGTATAGTGTACTGGCTAACTGTTTGAACGTCTGTTGTTAAGCTGAACTGGTTTGTTCATCGTCAGTTTGTCTCTTTCTTTTACTGTGATCAATAGATTAGGTGTTGTCTGCTTCTCCGAGGCATTGGAACAAAATCTGGTAAACATATAAAAACAAATAAAATGAAACATCCTGAAATCAAACATTTTCTTTCAAAACTTTTTTAGGTCAAACCTAATGTTACTGGTTCTAAAACCAACTCTCCCCCCCTCTCCGAAACAAAGATACCTAAGGTTAATTACCAAACAAACCTACTTCCTACATAGTACTCAATCAAAAACTAGTAAGCAATGATAAACTAGAGAGAATACAATTCTTGACTTCCTTATGCATTGTAAAAGCGTAATCTACTGTGTCTTACTAAATCGAACTTCCCTTGAGTTTTCTCAAATTAAATCATTCTATCCATCTTTAATCCCTAATCTTATAGTATTATCTGAATAAACAAAACAACTACTCAGATCCTTTTAACTTCTATTCTTAACAACCTGACGCCTATATTTAGAGTTCTGCGTTAGCCGTCAAAACCAGCGTTAGGGGCTCCTAACGTTGGTTTTGGTCTACCGCTGGTATTTGGAGTCTTGTAGGTAAGGGTCTAACGCTCACTTTGCAGCCGCGACTTTTCCATACCGCAGATCCCCTTACGTCAATTGCGTATCCTATCTTTTCAATGGGATCTTTCTAACGCCGGTATTTAGAGTCTTGGCTGAAGTGAGCGTTAGAAATCTAACGACAAAACTCCAGCCGCAGAGAAAAGCCAGGAGTTAAGAGCTTTCTGGGCTAACGCCGGTTCATAAAGCTCTTAACTACTGTTCTATAAAGTACCCTAACACCCATAAACTACCTATGTACCCCTAAACCGAGGCCCCCCACATCTCCGCCACTCTAATACATTTTTTTAACCCCTAATCTGGCAATCGCACACCGCCGCAACCTACGTTATCCCTATGTACCCCTAATCTGCTGCCCCTAACACCGCCGACCCCTATATTGTATTTATTAACCCCTAATCTGCCGCCCCCAACGTCGCCACCACCTACCTACAATTATTAACCCCTAATCTGCCGACCGGACCTCACCGCTACTATAATAAAGTTATTAACCCCTAATCCGCCTCACTCCCGCCTCAATAACCCTATAATAAATAGTATTAACCCCTAATCTGCCCTCCCTAACATCACCGACACCTAACTTCAAGTATTAACCCCTAATCTGCCGACCGGACCTCACCGCTACTCTATTAAATTTATTAACCCCTAAAGCTAAGTCTAACCCTAACACTAACACCCCCCTTAATTAAATATAATTTTTATCTAATGAAATAAATTAACTCTTATTAAATAAATTATTCCTATTTAAAGCTAAATACTTACCTGTAAAATAAACCCTAATATAGCTACAATATAAATTATAATTATATTGTAGCTATTTTAGGATTAATATTTATTTTACAGGCAACTTTGTATTTATTTTAACCAGGTACAATAGCTATTAACTAGTTAATAACTATTTAATAGCTACCTAGTTAAAATAATTACAAAATTACCTGTAAAATAAATCCTAACCTAAGTTACAATTAAACCTAACACTACACTATCAATAAATTAATTAAATAAAATACCTACAATTAAACCTAACACTACACTATCATTAAATAAATTAAATACAAATACCTACAAATAAATAAACTAACTAAAGTACAAAAAATAAAAAAAGAACTAAGTTACAAAAAATAAAAAAATAATTTACAAACATTAGAAAAATATTACAACAATTTTAAGCTAATTACACCTACTCTAAGCCCCCTAATAAAATAACAAAGCCCCCCAAAATAAAAAAATGCCCTACCCTATTCTAAAATACAAATAGAAAAGCTCTTTTACCTTACCAGCCCTTAAAATGGCCTTTTGCGGGGCATGCCCCAAAGAATTCTGCTCTTTTGCCTGTAAAAAAAAACATATAATACCCCCCCAACATTACAACCCACCACCCACATACCCTTAATCTAACCCAAACCCCCCTTAAATAAACCTAACACTAAGCCCCTGAAGATCTCCCTACCTTATCTTCACCACGCCGGGTATCACCGATCCGTCCAGAGGAGGCTCCGAAGTCTTCATCCAAGCCCAAGCGGGGGCTGAAGAGGTCCATCATTGGGCTGAAGAGGTCCATCATCGGGCTGAAGAGGTCCATCATCGGGCTGAAGTCTTGATCCAAGCGGGGGCTGAAGAGATCCATCATCCGGCTGAAGTCTTCTATCAAGCGGCATCTTCAATCTTCTTTCTTGCGGATCCATCTTCAACCCGCCGACGCAGAACATCCATCCTGGCCGACGACTTCCCGACGAATGACAGTTCCTTTAAATGACGTCATCCAAGATGGCGTCCCTCGAATTCCGATTGGCTGATAGGATTTTATCAGCCAATCGGAATTAAGGTAGGAAAATTCTGATTGGCTGATGGAATCAGCCAATCAGATTGAGCTTGCATTCTATTAGCTGTTCCGATCAGCCAATAGAATGCGAGCTCAATCTGATTGGCTGATTGGATGAGCCAATCGTATTGAACTTGAATCTGATTGGCTGATTCCATCAGCCAATCAGATTTTTCCTACCTTAATTCCGATTGGCTGATAGAATCCTATCAGCCAATCGGAATTCGAGGGTCGCCATCTTGGATGATGTCATTTAAAGGAACCGTCATTCGTCGGGAAGTCGTCGGCAGGATGAAGATGGATCCGGAAGAAAGAAGATTGAAGATGCCGCTTGATAGAAGACTTCATCCGGATGATGGATCTCTTCAGCCCCCGCTTGGATCAAGACTTCAGCCGGATGATGGACCTCTTCAGCCGGATGATGGACCTCTTCAGCCGGATGATGGACCTCTTCAGCAGGATGATGGATCTCTTCAGCCCGATGATTGACCTCTTCAGCCCGATGATGGACCCCTTCAGCCCCCGCTTGGGCTTGGATGAAGATTTCGGAGCCTCTTCTGGACGGATCGGTGATACCCGGCGTGGTGAAGATAAGGTAGGGAGATCTTCAGGGGCTTAGTGTTAGGTTTATTTAAGGGGGGTTTGGGTTAGATTAGGGGTATGTGGGTGGTGGGTTGTAATGTTGGGGGGTATTGTATGTTTTTTTTTTACAGGCAAAAGAGCAGAATTCTTTGGGGCATGTCCCGCAAAAGGCCCTTTTAAGGGCTGGTAAGGTAAAAGAGCTTTTCTATTTGTATTTTAGAATAGGGTAGGGCATTTTTTTATTTTGAAGGGCTTTGTTATTTTATTAGGGGGCTTAGAGTAGGTGTAATTAGCTTAAAATTGTTGTAATATTTTTCTAATGTTTGTAAATTATTTTTTTATTTTTTTGTACTTTAGTTAGTTATTTAATTGTATTTATTTGTAGGTATTTGTATGTAATTAATTTATTGATAGTGTAGTGTTAGGTTTAATTGTAGATAATTGTAGGTATTTTATTTAATTAATTTATTGATAGTGTAGTGTTTAATTGTAACTTAGGTTAGGATTTATTTTACAGGTGATTTTGTAATTATTTTAACTAGGTAGCTATTAAATAGTTATTAACTATTTAATAGCTATTGTACCTGGTAAAAATAAATACAAAGTTACCTGTAAAATAAATATTAATCCTAAAATAGCTACAATATAATTATAATTTATATTGTAGCTATATTAGGGTTTATTTTACAGGTAAGTATTTAGCTTTAAATAGGAATAATTTATTTAGTTAGATAAAAATTATATTTAACTTAGGGTGGTGTTAGTGTTAGGGTTAGACTTAGCTTTAGGGGTTAATAAATTTATTAGAGTAGCGGTGAGGTCCGGTCGGCAGATTAGGGGTTAATACTTGAAGTTAGGTGTCGGTGATGTTAGGAGGGCAGATTAGGGGTTAATACTATTTATTATAGGGTTATTGAGGCGGGAGTGAGGCAGATTAGGGGTTAATAACTTTATTATAGTAGCGGTGAGGTCCGGTCGGCAGATTAGGGGTTAATAATTGTAGGTAGGTGGCGGCGACATTGGGGGCAGCAGATTAGGGGTTAATAAATATAATATAGGGGTCGGCGGTGTTAGTTGCAGCAGATTAGGGGTACATAGGGATAATGTAGGTGGCGGCGGTGTACGGAGCGGCAGATTAGGGGTTAAAAAAATATGCAGGGGTCAGCGATAGCGGGGCGGCAGATTAGGGGTTAATAAGTGTAAGGTTAGGGGTGTTTAGACTCGGGGTACATGTTAGGGTGTTAGGTGCAGACTTAGGAAGTGTTTCCCCATAGGAAACAATGGGGCTGCGTTAGGAGCTGAATGCTGCTTTTTTGCAGGTGTTAGGTTTTTTTTCAGCTCAAACTGCCCCATTGTTTCCTATGGGGGAATCGTGCACGAGCACGTTTTTGAAGCTGGCTGTGTCCGTAAGCACCGCTGGTATTTAGAGTTGCAGAGGCGGTAAATATGCCTGTACGCTACCTTTTTGGAGCCTAACGCAGCCCTTCTGTGAAAGGTGTGGGGGGAAAAAAAACATGCGTAGCTAAAGCACCCCTTTGGCCGCAGAACTCTAAATCTAGCGGTGAGTGTGTCAAAATAAAATCCTTTTTGTTATGCATGTTGAGAAAGAGTTCAGGTATCAGGATCGTGGCTCTCTTGTATTTGTGCACTGTCTCTTTCAAGATGCTTTTGTAAAAGTTCAGGGTTGTCGAAAAACTTTGGCCCTTGAGCGGTTTGCAGCCTCAGTTTTGCAGGGTATAGAAACGCAACTGATCTTCCCTTCTTAATCAGTTGTTGACATTATGGGGCAAAAATTCTGTGTCTCTTGGATTCCTCAAAGGGGTAGTCCTGGAATAAGATAATCTTTTTCCTTTCCTCTGTTGGGGGCCCCTGCTGTCTATAGGCCCGTAGCAGCTTGATCTTGTCCTTGAAGTTTAAATATTTATTGAGTACATGTCTTGGAGATGTTTGGCTGTTATCTGATTGTCTTGGTTGTCCAACTCGGTAAGCCCTCTCTGCCACACAGGGAATTTCCATGATGTTCAGTTACAGAAGCTCCATTAACTATTCTCAGCAAATTGCATCAGAGAATTGCTCTGGATTGATTATGGGATGCCAGCAATTCGTAAATTGTTTCTCCTCGACCTGTTCTCTAGGTCGTCCAGGCGGGCTTGTAGCATAGTATTCTGCTTCTGCATGTTGGTAACCCTTGATGAGAGTTCACGTTGGTGATTCTCATGTTCTGATATGCAATGTTCTGCATGTTGAAGTCTCTGGGAGAACTGTTTAAATTCTGTGTGTAGAGAGTCTACTCCCATTTGAAGCTGCTCAATCTTGGGAAGGAATAAGGCCAGCGGTGAGACTATTGGATGTGTGTCGATATTTGCGGAGAACTTGTCTGATAACTCAGGAGATGCAGGTGGATGATGTACCTCAGCATGGTGTTTCTGCTTCTTGTCATCGGCTTTAGCTTTCGCTGTCATATTGCTGGTAGTTTTATGAAAACACAAATTATATTGCTGCATGCCGGGTGCTCCTGTTTTAAATATAGTGTAAACAGGTCTGAAAAGTTCAACTCCTAGTTTGCAGTAGGTCTTGGTGCTGCCTTGTTATTTTAAAGTGCTAGGAATTCAGATGAATCTGTTACTATTCAGCTTGGAAAAGTTCTATTGTTTAGCAGTCATCTAGATTATCCCATTTATCATTTCTGGTCTGAGAAGAACAAATGCAATGGGCATCATGTTGCTATCAGCGGTAAGGGGAAAGGGTGGTCCTCTACATGTCTAACTCTGACTATGCCTTTTCCAAGCTCCGGCAGAGTCTTTTGCCTCCCTCCTGCACTTGTGAGTAGTGGAAACCTGAGTGGAATACCAGGGATGTGTCATCTAAGTTGTAGGCAGGGGTGTTAAAGGGATAGACCCCCCACGTGGCTCTCTGTTTCAGGCCCTGGATTGTCGCTTGGTTTTTAGCCTGTTCTGTCTGTTAGGTCTGTCTCTCCCTCCCACACACGGCTTTGAACTCTATGTGTGTCTGGTCGGTTTGTTGGCTTTCAGAGTGCGCTCTAAGACTTTGGTGGCAGTGCGCGTGCAACAGG
Source organism: Bombina bombina (assembly GCF_027579735.1). Taxonomy (NCBI): domain Eukaryota; kingdom Metazoa; phylum Chordata; class Amphibia; order Anura; family Bombinatoridae; genus Bombina; species Bombina bombina. Next base: position 397,992,067 of record NC_069500.1, on the reverse strand, counting down.
CCTTTAAGATGGCGGATGGTCAACTGGCTGTGCATCATCTTTTACCTCACCGGTACTCTATTGCGGACTTCGGCAGGGGAGCGGTGGCTTCGTCCTTGCTGCTGGGTGTCGGGTGTGTAGGATATGCTAAAGACACAATTTAGGGCACTATGGCTGTTCTTTTGTGCAGTTCTTTAGCTGGCTTAGATGGAGCTCCTCACCGCCATGAGCGCCCTCCCACTTGAAGTCCCTCCTTTTTTTTTTTTTAGTTTATTTTTAATATTTTTATTGAGGAGCATTATACAATAGACAAAATATTGAGACAACAGAAAATATTTTCAGCAATAGTACAGATATTGCATTACAGAAAAGTAACTTATATAATTCTTAATCTTCTCTTTTTCTCCCTAGTAACAATAGCTTAGACCACTCTTGGGTCCTTAATTACATAAGACACTGGAGATATAGGGATGGTATAAATGTGAAAAGGAAACAAATACAAAACTAAAAATAAAAACCGAACACCCTGATACATATTTAAAACAAAGGTAAATAGCTTCTTACGCTGACCTATTTAGTATATAAAGAAGAGACATTATTTGTTATGCAAGATAAGCTGTGAATATAAGGGAATAGTATTGGGTATTATAGTGAGTTATAAGAGAAAAGTATGTCTCGTAAAGCATTCTGTAGTGCATTTCCCCCTTTATGTACTTGGTGGAAAGGCAGATATTAACAGTTGGCTAGATTACGAGTTTTGAGCTACGGTTTTAACACTGAAAAAAATGCAATTTCAGCATAGAAACAGTAACCCAGCCATTACAAGCATTTTAGCCTGTAACGCAACGTCAATCACCCAATTAAAAAAATTTAGTTTTTGCGTGGGATTTCCATAGCGCTGGTATTACAGGTTGTGTGGTGCGGCTAAAATGTTTGTGTTACAGCTTATACTGACACGATCCATTCCGCTATCTGAAAGCAGTAGTTATGGATTTTGTGTAACAAAAATGTTTCACAAAACTCATAACTAAAATGTTACAAAGTACACTAATACCCATAAACTACCTATTAACCCTTAAACAGAGGCCCTCCCACATCGCAAACACTATTTAAAACTTACTAACCCCTAATCTGCCGTCCGCCCACTATAATAAAGTTATTAACCCCTATTCCGCCGCTCCCCAACACCGCCACAACTAACTAAACCAATTAACCCCTAAACCGCCAGCCCCCCACATCGCCACCAATAAATTAAACTATTAACCCCTAAACCTATCACCCCCTAACTTTAAATTAAAATTACAATATCCCTATCTTAAAATCAAGAAAATAGAGGGACGCACTTACTGAGACAGAACAATAGCTAGAAAAACTTCTGTGCTTGTCCACAAGGCCAGTGCCACTCAGGGTGCATTCTCTTTTTGCACACTATGCCTTTTCACAGAGAAAAAATATCCGAAGCATATCAGTCTGATCCTGCCCAATGACAGTCCAGCACCGAAATACCAGGCAATTCTTCTCTGAACAAGACAAACAACAAACCCCAGACGTACGTTTCGGCCTCTCTTGGGCCGCGTCAGTGAGGTGCAGTTGCATATCTCTAGGGCATGTGTGCAAGGAGTCCACGTCTGGTTTCCCCTTTTACTCTTAGAGAGACCTAAGAGTAATTTACATAAAATCAAGAAAATAGAGAGACAGAACAATAGCTAGAAAAACTTCTGTGCTTGTCCACAAGGCCAGTGCCACTCAGGGTGCATTCTCTTTTTGCACACTATGCCTTTTCACAGAGAAAAAATATCCTGTAGCATATCAGTCTGATCCTGCCCAATGACAGTCCAGCACCCAAATACCAGGCAATTCTTCTCTGAACAAGACAAACATCAAACCCCAGACGTACGTTTCGGCCTTCTCTGGGCCTCGTCAGTGAAGTGCAGTTGTATATCTCTAGGGCATGTGTGCAAGGAGTTCACGTCTGGTTTCCCCTTTTACTCTTAGGGAGACCTAAGAGCAATTTACATAAAATTAAGAAAATAGAGAGACAGAACATTAGCTAGAAAAACTTCTGTGCTTGTCCACAAGACCAGTGCCTGTCCCAGCTGAGTGGCACACCAATGCCCTTTTCAGAGCAATAGGTAGCTTAGGTTTTTGTTACAGTTAGGTTATTTATTTTGGGGGGTTGGTTGGGTGGTTGTATTTTTTTCCAGGTGGAAGAGCTGAAAATAGCCTTTTAAGGGCTATTGGTAGTTTATTGTAGGCTAGGTTTTTTTTATTTGGGGGGGGGGGGGTTTATTTTTATAGGGCTATTAGTTTAGGTGTAATTGTTTTTATTTTTGATAATTTCGTTTGTTATTTTTCGTAAATAAGTGTTGGTTATTTTTTGTAATTTAGTATTTTTTTGTTGTAATTTTAGACTTAATTTTTTTTAGTAGTGTTAGTTTTTTTAATGTGTAATTTAGTTTTTTTAATTGGTAGTTATTTTAATTTTAGTATAATAGTTATCTTAGGTTAATTTCACAGGTAAGTTTTTATTTATTTTATGATAGAGATATTGTAATTTTAATATAAAGTTAGGGGGTTGTTAGCTTTAGGGGTTAACAGCTTCATTTAGATTTTTGCGATGTGGGGGCTGGCAGTTTAGGGGTTAATAGGTTTATTTAGTGGCGGTGATGTGGGAGACCAGAGGTTTAGGGGTTAATATATTTATTATAGCGGCGGTGTTGTCGGGGAGCGGCGGAATAGGGGTTAATAACTTTATTAGTGGCGGCGATGTCAGGGAGTGGCGGAATAGGGGTTAATAACTTTTATTAGTGGTGGCGATGTCGGGGAGCTGCGGAATAGGGGTTAATAACTTTTATTAGTGGTGGCAATGCATTAGTGGTAATATCTGCTATTTTGGTAACTTAAGCTGCCTAACGATATGTACCATTAGCGTAAGGCTATATGACTTAATACATTGTACATCTGAAATCCTAATAGAAATACTTTAACTTTAACACAGTCTTAAAAAGAAAAGAAAGTATATGTAACCAGTAGATATGTGCGTAAGAAGATATGCAAACTATGTGAAAAAAATTAACTGTGCATAATACATTTGAATTGCTAAACCAACTTATTTTCATTCCTGAAGAGCGAATGTTATTGATAGCAATATAGGAATATTTTATCAGCCCCAGGATTTATTCTTTATGAAGAGCAATGTCTTATTATAGGTCACAAGTTTCCCTCTGTTATACAGCCGGTATGTTTCAGTTGTAGGAAGGGTCTTGTGCTGTTTACTTTTCCTGCAGGAGAGCTTAAGGATCGTGTGCCACCTCTCAAATTATCACAGTTCTCAGGTTGGTTATTGTTCTCTTTGAAGAGACCAGCAGGGTTAGTACTAGTGGATCGGGAACGTATCTGCTTTTCAGCCACAGCCTCCCTTGGGCCTCCCACAAACTCCTGCAACGCTTATCCTAGTGATAGGTGTCCTCCCATCTGTATGGATTTACTTAGTGAGCCACTAGTCTCTTTATTAATATACCTTGTGCCTGAGGTGCTTTTTCCTTTTGCGGTTTCCTCTGAGGTCCTGTGTGTGATCTCCAATGTCACTCCTCTTCGCAGATCCTCTTTCCAGAGGTGAGATTCATCCCGCTGGTATTCTGTGGCAGGTTTGTTAGATTCCAGTGTTTCATCAGAGGGACCAGTTGTCGCAATCCCAGTGAAGCAAAAGCTCTTTTGGAAGTCAAACGGAGCTCTCTCTATAAGTTTTTCATCAGGTTTCTTCAAATTTGGCCATGTGCTTTAAATCGACTTGTGTTTCTGCTTCCCAGACGGTGGCCATTTTAATTCTGATTCACCAAGGATCTTTAACTGATATAAAGTATATTTGTTTTCCTTTGTGTCCCTTTTTATTGAAGTAAAAGGTGGATGAAATCTGTGCAAGCTTGTCAGAGCGTTCAGAGATGGCAAAAAACCTTGGCGTACCGAGGGGGGTAGCGCTGCCTACTGTGAGCCGCCGCACTAGGCCTTTTTTGTCTAATCCTGGGCTCCGATGTAAAAAATACAGTGTGATTCAGATTAAATGGAGCGCTACTGTGTAAAGTGTCACGTTAGTGATCAAAGTGAGTGTAAAGGCGGTTAGTTAGAGAATCTGCCGGATCTCTAGGAGAGTGCGACCTATCCAGATCGCCGTTAAGATGCCCCCCCCCCTATGATATTACTTTTTATGACTGCTTGGGTAACCCAAGGTTTAAGGCAAATTAATTGCAACACCCAAGGTCATCAGAATGGTATCCTTCACTTGATATTGCTGCATTTATGGATTTTCAAATAAGAAAACCTCTTTAAAAGGAGTCAAGGAACGGGGGAAGAGCGTGCCATGCTGGTGAATGGCCGTGGGTAGGTGAAGCTCCGTGCTTAATCACCACTCTCTAAGCCTAAGCGAGGGAGAATTAAGACGCTCAGAAACTAAACTTTGGCAGTCATAATCCCAGAACACAGGGATCAAGTAAAATATGCGGTGAACAACAAAAGATCAGCGAATAACCAAACACAGAGCGGCAAGACATCTGACGGGTGAAAGCAGGTAGAAGTGAATTACTTGCTGCGCAACGACACACACTCACAAACCGAGACACTCAGACAGTCTGATTGTTGACACCAGAATGCAGAGAACCACTGCTCTTAGAGGAAAACTGAAAGCATCAAGAGCCGTAACAAATGGCATATAAAATATAATTGAAATTCCAAAGACACCATTGCGGCCTAGAACTGCGCTTCCGGGAAATGCGGACCTAACATTAAGGAACTGAAAACACCTTCCAAGGGGAGGTAAATAGCGCATACTGACACCGCACACTATAACATCAGCATGAGTCTCTAGATGCCAACTCTGCAGATCTATGTAGATCTTTCTCAGCAGATCACACTTGCTTGGGGGCTGATAGACATAGGTTGGCCTAAGTATCAGGCATTAATATAAAAGCAGCAATTTAACATAATACACATAACTCTGATACTAGAACAGACCGTACATGCATAATCTATTACAGAAGCCTTATTGCAGTTGCCAACAACGAATATTATGACAAATATAACCTCAAGTGGAAAAAAAAAAAGGCTTCTAAATCTAGGGCGAAATTAGATAAATCAACCAAAAGACTGCAGACTTCAGTCAGCAACTTTTTTCAGAATTCTAACAATTCTCAACCTGAAATGGATCCAATAACACAAGATAATGATAATCAGGAGAACACCATATCACCCTCGGTGGGGATAACAATAGACTAAGCGAGCCAAATTAAAGCTGAAATAGCTAATCTTCCTACGAAAGCAGACTTTGATGTCCTTAAAAACCTGATCACCTCAGAATTAATAAATATGAAGAGGGAGATAAAGGACATTGGTCACAGGATTGAATACCTTTAGGAAGGGCAAGAAGCCTTAAATACAATGTTCGATACTATTTCTTTCCAGTCTAACGTATACAATTCTCAAATTGAAAATCTTCAAGAGAAAATGGAAGATTTAGACAATAGAGGACACCGTAATAATCTACGGATAAGAGGGACTCCAGAATCTGTGACACACACAGAATTACAAAGTTATTTACAAGGCCTTTTCAAATATATACTAAAAGACCCGCAAGCTACAGACCTAGAACTTGAAAGGGCGCAAAGAACGCTAAGGCCTCCTCCTCTAACAAATGCACCACCCAGGGATATCATACTAAAATTCCTACATTACACAGATAAAGAAAAATATGTCAGAATGCATGATCTACTCCAACTATCAAATATTTAGATCACAGTCTTCAAATTTACCTAGATTTAAGTCCAACTACGGTGCAAAAGAGACAAAAAATACGCTTCATCACAAAGGTTTTACAAGAGAAACAAATCAAATATCGTTGGGGGTTCCCCTTCAGTTTAAAAGGCAAGACAAGTATCTACAGAAACATTCAAGACTTACAGTCCTTCTCAGAGGCATTGAACCTTTCATTCCAACAACCTCATCCGTCTGATACTAGGATACATGATCCGTCAACATCCAAGCTTCACACATCTTCTAAGGACTCATGTTTATAGTGGTCTAAAGTGTCACCAAAAAAGAAGAAAACCAAAGCTAATCCAGGACATGCCATCTCAGAAGACGAGGAAGCCACTTAATTATTTCTTAAAAAGTATGATATGGGTGAGAACTTTCCTTTATGCACCTAGTTTATGATGTTAAGTTTAGAATTCAAAGTTAAACGTATAGGCAATAATGACCTTTAATGGATCCTATACAAAAATATATATATATGCTGTTTATTACATACAATGGACAATTAATATAGCAGTAATTACTGTCAAGTAAAAGACTCAATGTCATATGAAGATGACCCTCGATTGAGATCAAATTTTTTTTTTGTTTACTTTTATTAATAACCAATAAAGGGTACAATAATGCATATTGTTTCATCAGCCCACCTCGTAGGGTGAGTTAAAAGACAGAACTAGCAATACAGTAAATTGCGGAATCATATATCGGCATATAGGTAACTTTGAATACAGACACAAACACACAAACAAACAAACAAACAAACCAAACAGACAAACAAGGAATAACCAGTCCTATCAATAGTAATACTGAGAGACTTAGCATGAGTGGCAGTCTGACTGAACAGTGCCCATATCTATGTTTACAATTTTTTTTTTCTCTAAAGGTAAGGGATATCAGAATGAGGTGCTGAGCAGTTTTCTTATGCAACTGGTAATGATATAATGATGAATTATATGTTGTTAGCATAATATTACAAATATTACGATAGTTTACATAGTTCCGGCAAATTGCAAGTCTTTAGTTTAAATCCGAATATTTCTATGGCATTACAAATAGGCATTACATTTCAATACGTACAGAGCCTATCTGAGCAGCTTTATAATACTATATAACCTAAATAACAGACATGTTCAAAATTAATAGCTTTCTTGGCCAAAAGGAAAGGACATTAGGACTCAATTGATGTTCACTCTTTTAAAGCAGGGATTATTACTGATTGATATATGTACATAAGGAGCTGAGATATCCTAAGTGTGGGAATATAAATATATGTTCTATAACTACAACAACTACAGTTTAATAGGAGAGATGTCATAGGGTAGGATCTGGTATCAATAATGAGAGGTGGCTCCAGTTTTAAGGTACTTATAGTCGTGGTGTTCTCTAGGGAGTACTATCAGGCGCTGCTAAATAAATAGTATGTTTATATGTTTAAGAAGGCAGCTTATGCGACAGGCTTTAATATCTTAGTTCACCCAGAATACCACTCAGATGAATGCAAAGTGTAATATGCCAGGTTTTAAATCTCTCGCTACTTTACACACAGTATCCCTTAGGAAGTTAAAAAATAATACCAGTATAACAATTAAAGCCAAGCATATGCGTAACAATAAACAGAGGAAGTCAGCTCTTGAGGTTGATGCGATACACAGTCAGCTGGGACATAGGGCTGCAGACAAGAAACAGACCACCCAACTCCAGCCCGGGATGGAGCCCGACATCTCTGTCTTAAGAGAAAGCAGTGTTTTTGCGGAGGGAAGAGGAGCTGCCTCGTAGCAAAACTTAAGTACCGCAATGCACTTAAAGGGCAGCTGCCCCCTCTCGGATCTAACTTCAGGGCCTGCAGAGAGGTAGTATGAATCCAATGCAGTTGCAACTTGCCCACTCCGCTGTACAGCATAGATCACAATGTTGCCGTCCGCTCCCTGTGTATATAATACAGCTTGAGTGTCAGTAGTCTCGTGGGTGCGGCGTCATTTTTCTCTGACTGACTAAGGCATTGTTCAGCCGTGTCGGCTGGGCACAGTGGTAAGTTGGCGGCAGGAGAGCAGGACCGAGAAGGATTCTGGACATAGACTGTGGAGGCGTCAGCGCCCACATTTTTACTGAATGGTAAGAATCCTGAGATCTGGTCTTGGCCCGTGAGAATAAGTGTGGGGTAAGTCTGTGTCTGAAAGACGTTCATGTGGTTTGTTAGTCTCGCTTCCAACATGATCAGGTGTTTCGGCTGGGGTAGGAGGTAAGGGGAATGCAGGTCCCTCACCCGTGTTATGATGCCGGTACCAAAAGTGTCTGCTTCCAGATTAGGTAATAGGGTCTGCCGAGGTTCAATTAGACAGATAGGAGTTGCTTTAGTGTGTTCGGGTGCGCAGTGTTCTCGGATTTTACAGAGAAGTTTCTGCATAGCTGCTGTTAGGGAATCCAACAGTGTTGCAAAGACGTCTATAAGAGCTTCAGTAATGTGCGCCATCTTGTCTGTCGGAGTAAGCCTGTCTGCATGCCTGAGGGCGAAGTGCATCTTTTTAGTGCCTTCTCGGAAGCCAGGAGTTGGAGTACCCTGATCCTGAGGTTTTCCGGGCACTCTTGTTGCCAAGAGAGGTATGGATGGCTAGTGATTCTGCCACTTTGCATTCATAAACCAGTTTCAATCACGGAGCAGTGTGAAGCTGTGGCCATCTTGGTGAGCTGCCTACCGGAAGTCTCCAAGATCAAATATTTTATGAGGCAGAGAGTGGTGGTGAGCTTTCTCCTCAGTACTTTGTTTTATAGAATGTTGTATCTAACTCTTAAATGTGTATATATATTGATTGTTGTTATGTTTATTTCAAGTTTATGTTTATACTTGTATATATAGGTACATTATGACAACATTGAACTAAGACAGTACACATTTGTCCTACATAATGTAATATACCAAGACACACATAATTCATCAATAGTGATTTGCTTCAACTCAAGCTTCAAACCCAATAACACATGTACACCAAAGATACACGACTTCCTTCAATGCCAGACATGCCAGAAAACGAGATAAGCAATATAACATTCCTTACAGCTAACACCAAAGGCCTAAATAATCAGTATAAAAGAAACATAGCAATCAGAGACTTTAAACAAAAAAAGGGGATGTGATCTTCATACAAGAAACACATTTTATTCAGGGCAAGGAACCAAAAACATTTTCATATAAATTTGGAAATGCTTATTATCAAATAATACTAAAACAAATGGGGTGGGCATACTCATAAGAAACTCTGTCCCATTTACTTTACTTAAAAAATACAAAGACAAACAGGGACGATATATATCATATTGTTAGGAAAACTTTATAATTCCATCGTGACCTTGGTAAACGTCTATGCTCCTAATTTAAAACAGGATAGATTTTTTAGGCAAGTGTCAAAGTGCTGGAGATCTCTAAGGGAGCGATTATAATGGGTGGGGACTTAAACCTTACACTAAACCCCGCTCTTGACAACTCCAATGGCTTGTCCTCTGTCCCACACAGAGTAATACATTTGGTTAAACATTCCCTGAAAGATCTCACAGTACATGATACATGGAGAATTACATACCCTGATAAAAAAGAATTTACTTTTTACTCACATCCACATCAACAACACTCACGTATTGACTATTATAAGGTATAAGTCACTAGCCAATCAAAGGTCATTAGATTAAAAATCTTACCAAATTCCTGGTCAGACCATTCCATAGTGAGTTGCGAATTCCATTGGCCGCACATACCTCAACGCCAATACGTATGGAGATTAGAGGACAATATATTGGATGACCCTATTGACTCTCAATGGGTGGAGAAAGCTATCATAGAGTACTTTAATATTAATAATGATATAAACATAGATAGTAGAACAGTATGGGACGCCCTCAAAACAGTACTAAGAGGAGAATTAAGCAGTATCCAATACTACAGACATAAACAAACTAACAAAATTCTAAATGACACACTTAATGAATTGGCTGACCTGGAGACTAGACACAAAATCAACCCTCTAGATCAAGATTTGCACCGAAAGATTTCTGAACACAAAACCCAAATCAACACTATGTTGGGCAAGGAATGTAAAAAAATAATACATAAACTACATCAACAATACTTTGAAGGATATAATAAAAGTGGTCCAATTTTAGCCAGAAAATTAAAGAGGAAAATGCATTAAAATTATGTTCTAACGATCCAAAACAATCAGAACAAAGAACTACATACATCTGAACAAATAGTGGATGCCTTTAAACAATACTATGAACAGCTATATAAACAGGGTAATGCAGGGAATAGCATCGCTGAAAAATCTGAACTTATACAGGATTACTTACGTAATATTAACCTCCCCCAGTTAACACCTGAACAGAAAAACTCTCTCAATAAAAGTATCACATAAAAAGAAATTAGTGTAGTAATTAATCAACTCCAAATAAACAAGGCCCCAGACCCAGATGGTTTTACCAATTACTATTATAAAAAATATAAAGACATATTAATCCCACATATGGAAACCCTTTTCAACTCCATAACAGAAGATGCACCCTTTACAGCAACAGAACTAGAAGCCCACATAGTAGTCCTACCGAAACCAGGAAAAACACCTAATAAACCTCAGAATTTTCGTCCGATCTCTTTGTTGAATGCAGACTTAAAAAATGTATGCAAAAATACTCGCGGACAGACTAAGTTTGGATCTCCCCATCCTAATCAACAATGATCAAGAAGGTTTTATCCATACTAGAGAAGCTAAGGACAACACAGTTAGAGCCCTACACCTTATAAATCATATACAGCTGAATAGCATCCCCACAACGATAATTTCAACAAGCGCGGAAAAAGCGATTGACCGCGTTAGTTGGTCATTTTTGCGCAAGATATTAAACTCAACCTAGGGACTCCATTCATATCTAAAATCATGGCATTATATGCAGCCCCCTCAGCCAAGGTCAGAGTCAATGGAATTTTGTCCAATAGATACATTCCACTTATCTAATGAAACATGGCTGGGGTGCCCTTTGTCACCCCTACTGTTTGCATGTGTAGTAGAGGCAGTAGCTAGTAAGATAAGAATGAATGTAAATATATTATGAATTCAAATTAGTGATACAGAACACAAAATACTATTATACGCAGATGATATACTTCTCTTCCTTAAAAACCCGATGACATCCATCCCGTTCTTCTGGCAGAACTAGATAGCTTTAACAAAGTCTCCAATTTCTTAATTAATAAATCTAAATCAGAGTTGTTGGCATTATATTGTGATAAGAACATCCTGAATCAAATAATGGTTCCATACCCTTTTCGAATACAAACATCTCAACTAAAATACTAAGGGATTAACTTAACCCCTACAATAGAGGAGACGTTCATGGCCAACTACATATCCCTACAAAAAAACTTTAATAGCAGATATGTCGTTGTGGAGGTCAAAGAATATCACCTGGTTGGGCAGAATAAATACTCTTAAAATGAATATCTTGCCTCACATTTTATATCTCCTTCAAACTCTGCCTCAGGGGCCATCGCTTCCCCAGAAGGTCTAACTGACTCAGGCAATCCCACGCTCGATGAACCCCGGTTAAAAGAACACGGACAGTATCTTAAAAATACCTCATTAGGGAGATATAAATGTGCCACCACCATAAATATGGCAAAGCGGAACCGTGCTGTAACCTCTGGAAGAAACAAGCCGCCTTTCGAAGAAGGAGTAACGGCCATAGGGACACCTGTTGCGTAGCAAAAGAAGGTTCTGGGGCACGCGCCCTCCCGGGACATGGAATCCTCAGGGGCGAATGGCTCAATGCACTCTAAACACCCTGATACGGGGGAAGAGAGTACTCTAGAAAGGCAATCAGAACATAACTGATGGGCATGGATAACCTTGGCCATTTCATACTCTTCGCAAAACGTATTCTCTGAATCAGAGATATCTGTCTACAAAAAATCAGAATCCTCCATAACTTGGAGATTGCAATTATGGGCAAACACTAACGACACCTTACACCTCCAATGGCCGGGGCACTCACCACCTCCTGTGAACCAGACCACAAATGAACAGACTCTCTCTGTCGCCACTCGGTCAAAGTGCAGAAATGGAATACAACGTGACCACACCCGGTCATGAGGTGCATTGTGTAAGCCAAAAAAACATGCCAGTTTCTAGAACTGCGCAAAAAGATGAAGTAAGGCTGTTATGTCGGAAAAACCATGAGCCCAAGTAAAACTACACAATAGCAGACAAAATCAAATAAACATGATTACAGCCCCCCTGTTCAATAAAGCCTCTCAGGAAATATTAACCCTTGATTGCATAAGATAAAGGAGTCCCACTGGGACCCTGACTTCTTTTGTTTGACATTACATTCATATATTGAAATAAAATGAAACAATCTTACCGGAATCTACGCCGTGGAACAGAAACCTGGCCTTTCAAGAGTGACAGATAGTAGCCTCGATTCTGACATGGACTTGAGTGAATAAAAGCAGGCAGCGAATCTCGTCAACGCTGATTGCCAAAGGAGCTGTTAATATGAGTCGGGATGGTTTCGCAGAAAGACTCTCCCTGCGTCTCCGGACTCCAACTTTCACCCATGCTCTCACTGAGAGGCTAACAAGATTGCTTAAAACTCCAGTCTCAATTTGAAGAGTACTACTTTCTGCCAATGAGACGAAAGGCAAAGAATGACTGGGGATGAGGGAAGTGGGGGAGGTATTTAAGCCTTAGCTGAGGTGTCTTTGCCTCCTCCTGGTGGCCAGGTTCTGAATTCCCAAAAGTAATGAATGCAGCTGTAGACTCTTCCCGTTTAAGAAGAAAATATAACTTTTTTTTTTAATTAAGCAGTTATTATTTTATTTATTATAATAGTCCTAAAGCCCATGCACTTGGATCCCCTCTCCCTCCCAACATTTTTATTTTTGCAGTGCAGCGGCCCCACTCGATCCCGCCCACCCTGGACCCCACTAGGGGACCGCTGTGTGTTAACACAGTATTTGAAGCAAAAAGCCTGAGATCTTGCATATCTAATTTGCATACCTTACCCAGAATCCTCTGGTGCATTGGTAACAATGTATATGGAGTTTTCTTGGGTGAAGGCAAGCGGGGATACTTGTCTAGATTTGCAAATTGCCTATGCAATAATTTCTATTGATTTACTTTTACGATATGGAGGATTTTAATCTCATGCATTTATCTCCACCAAAATTTTAAGGAATTTTGATTTTGCCCTGGAATGAGCTTTACCAAGCAGCAATCAAACATCTATCTCATGCTAATGAGTTTTAATAAGAATGAAGCAGCTGTCCAGTAGTGGTTTTTGTGTTTGCTGCATTTCTATTGATTTACTTTTACGATATGGAGGATTTTAATCTCATGCTTTTATCTCCACCATAATTTTAAAGGACTCCTGTATATAGTAATATGACACACTGCAGCCTAGCTCCTCCCCTGCCCTCAGAGTGTCATTAGGAGTCCAGGATAACTCAACTAAGCACTGCAATTGTGTAATATATAGGGAAGTGATAATATATAAGAGCTGGACAGTTCAAAATAATTGATTAGGGGGTGGTTTATGTTTTATTATAACTTTACAGCAAAAGTACAAGAATGCTTCTAGTTTTATGGTTTTTTGGAGTTATTAGTAAACAGTTTTGTAAATATATGTGCACATGTATTATTTGTTTAAATTAGACACTTTAATACATCTTGACTAGTGATGCAGGCTGTTTTCTGTTTACTGGTACAAATTCTAAAATAAAGGAATTCCTTTTTTATTCTTTAACATTTTTAAAAGTCTGTTTTTGCATATTGCTTTCCTTCATGCGACATCTCTTCCTATGACGTTTCTTACTATGATGTCACTGAATAAGAAAAATGACTGCAAATTATTACATTCAAAGTTGGCAGGAAAACTGCTAGACAGCAATATAAAATGCTACCTTTTGTGCCCAAAAAATATTATTTAAATATAATTAACTCCTACTGTAATATTGTTATTATTATTAAATAGGTTCACATATTATTTGTCTGCCTAATTTTGATGCTGTGTTGTAACAATAACCATATGCACAGAATGGGTTCCAGAGACTGATATTGTTAATATTATGGAGTAGGTGTTGTAATCTGTATAATAAGCTAAGGATAAGTCTAAATTATACTATTACTATCAAATGGATGTGTTTTGATTGCAGAACTGAGTGGGCGGAACAGTTGAACAGTAGGCCGTTAATACTACGGTAACTTGCTTGCCTGCTCTGCTGCAAAGTATGTCCCTGGAAATGTTGGCATGTATGCATAGGTCTGCCTTGGTAATTATCTGCAGTTAGAGAACCACAGCATATGTAGCATCATTTACTCCACACAGCAAGACTTCAAATATTTATTCTGAGTGACAAAATATCAAAACAGCAGTAGCTTAAATATTTTTTTATTTTCTTATTGAAGATATACAAATAAAACAAATCAATGCAAAACTCAAACAATGGAAAAAACAATATATATATATATCAACATGAAACAACTAACACACATAAGCACTCCCAGCATCTCTCAAACAATAGTATCCAAATGATTTTTGTTTTTTTATAAAAGCAGAAATTATGTTATATTTTTCCAACAGTAAGCTAATGAAATGAAATTTACTTTACAAACAAGTTTCAGGCAAGAAAGTAAATTTCATTGCAAGACTTTTTTTTTTTAACCAGTTGCTGCACAAAACTTTTCATGTCTGACCGTAGGCTATCCGACACAGTAGTGAAAGAGTTACAAAGATACTAAAGTTAACCATCACAATTAATGTGAGCAGACAATTAATATGGCTGGTTATGGACTGTACAATACAGTAGGGAGCAGAAAGTCTTTTGTACAGCTATAACTACTTGGCAGACATCTTTAACAACCTCAGTGCCAGTGACAGCACAATGCCCTGCATTGTGCTGCCAATCAGAGTTGGGATAATGCAGTGCCAACCAGCAACTTGGTTAATACTTCGTTTGCAGGATAAGGTTCTAATGAACAATTATACACACACAACACACCCAAACACAGCAGACTACGCACATACTGATTAACCTTTGCAAGCCCTAAGGTTGGGATGTTCCTTCACAGTAAGAACTGCTTGGGAACAACTTTTAGGCTCTGGAAGCAAAAGGGTTAAAAAGGACACTTCTTCCTTGATGGATTTAGGCGATTTTTTTTTTTTTGGCTAACGCAATGAATACCAGATCCTTGCAGAAATGTTATGTACAACATAAAAAATTTTAAAAATTCACCCAACTACTCGTAGCAAATGCAAGTTATCTACTTAACTCCTATGTTCCCAAATGCCATTTTGTGATAAAGCTGTAACAAAGCTTTTCTCCTGTGTTCTTTCAGTAACAAATGGGTTAATTTTATCCTCTAAGAACAGTAAAAGTAAATAACAGTTCAAGTATTAAAAAACAAACAATGGTGGAAGCAGCAACACATGATCTGAATGTCCCATGAATACAAAGCAAACTGACAGCAGCTGGTCGTTACCATACCTGCTGAACCCTTAAAATGACATCACACCAAGGTGCTGATGATCTAAAGCTCTCCGCTCTGGCGAGATGATCTAATAAGTCTCATCAGTACTGTGAGGTTGCTTTTAATTTTGCATGAGGGCTGTTTATCTAACTGTACAGGGTTCTGGATGTGAAGGAGAGACGCATACTTTGCAATATAATGCTCTTAAAAAGCCCCCAAATATTTGGAGTAATTTCTCTCCATGCCAGCAAGGTTATGTTCATCAGGTCTCAATGCTCCAGAAGGAAATATAGTAATTTACTGATTACATTAAATATAGGGGTCGATCACAATTTTTTACAAAGTGTATCTAATGATGTTCTATAGAAAATCGTGTCTGCCGCACATCGATAAATACCGACAGCATACGCTGTCTGCATTTATCATTGCACAAGCATTTTTAGTCTAATGCTTGTGCAATGCCGCCCCTGCACATTCGCGGCCAGGGGGTGTCAATCAGAGGAGCAGCGGTCTTAAGACTCTTTAACTCCTGTTTTTGGCGAGCCGAAACAGGTCAGTACGGAGCATGATAAATCGGCCTCTATGGAGAGTTTTGCAGATGAATAATTTGATACCATTTTCTAAGGGATTGTGATCGACCTACTATTGAGATAAACAGAATAAGAGCACATTTCTAGCATTTGTGATCGGTTATCTCTTTAACTTGACCTGTTGCTTAAGGTATCAATGTATAAAGCAATACCTAAATTGACAGGAAAGTGAATATTAAACTTTCATACAATTTTAAGAAACTTTCCAATTTACTTATATTATCAAATTTGCTTTGTTCTCTTGGTATCTAATGTTATGTATTGTTGCAAATTCTGCTAAAGACATCCTGATCCTATCCTAAGTAAGGATACCAAGAAAGCAATGCACATTTGATAATAGAAGAAAAAACAAAAAAACTTCCTAAATTAATTTATTATGAAAGTTTAAGTTTGACTTTACTTTCCATTTAAAGTGAATAAAATCTCACCCTCTCTGTAATAAAAAGTTCAATAAAGGGATATGAAATCCAAATGATTTCTTTCGTGATTCAGATAGAGCATTCAATTTTAAGCAACTTTCTAATTTACTCCTATTATCAATTTTCAGCACCCTGGATAGCTCTTGCTGATTGGTGGCTACATTTAGCCACCAATCAGCAAGCGCTACCCAGGTTCGGAACCAAAAATGGGCTGGCTCCTAAGCTTACATTCCTGCTTTTCAAAAGATACCACGAGAACAAAGAAAATTTATAATAAGAGTAAATTACAAAGTTGCTTAAAATTGTATGCTCTATCTGAATCATGAAAGAAAAAAAAATGTGGGTTTCATATCCCTTTAAAGCCTATGTTGAAATGTATCAACTGAAGGGTTGTGGCACTACCGCTAGTGGCCTCTGTGCTACTTTACATTTGTACCTGCTGTTTTTACTTGGATAAATTCTGGGGACAGGTTAGAAATAATAACTGATTTTCTTGTTGCCAGAATAAATTTGGCCACTGTCTAAATACGACAGATTATTTTCTTTTTATAGTAATATTACACCATTTTTTAAATCAGTTTGAAGCTAGAGAGAAAGCAACTTTACTAAAACTGAAGGAGACGTAGGTTACAATTAGTTTCTCATTAATGAGTTCCCAATGACTTTGTTATAGTAGCTGCAGATTATAAAATGTACAGGAAATTGCTCCTTTAGGTATATTGTTGTATATTAAATAGCAGTTTTTGCTGATTGAATCCTCAATCTATTGTCTCATAGTCATGTTCATATAAATGGGCTGAGCCTACAGAAATTGCAGAACTTCTAATCTTTTCTATCTCTCTATACATTTAAGGGACACTGAACACCTCAATATATTAAAATAAATTACATGTAGTAAAACAACTTTGGAATATAGTTCCATTATTTATTTTGTTCTCCTTTCCTGTAAATTAATTCTGAATATTGTGGGCTTTCCAATTCATGTTAAACATGGAAGTTCAAACACAGCTGTATTCTACACAGCCATTGGTTGCACACTCTAGTAAGCCATTTATAACCATTCCTAATTGGCCTCAAAAGAAAAGGTAACCCAAGTCTAACATGACGTCCACTGCTTTACGGACCTTAGAATGTTACCCTTTTTTTTCTCTCTCAATAATTAAACAACTAATATACTTTTTACAATTCAAGTACAAATTATTCTCAGGCTAATCTTTGCTTTGAATACAACATTCATGCAATGATTTATTTAGTGTTTAATGTCCCCTTAAGGCCTCCTTATCTTATATCTCTGACTATACATAATGGCTAATAATTAATACAATTTTCCTTTTGAATTGCATTCTCTATTTCATTCCCCCCCCCCCCCCCATCAGGAACTCGGGAACTTGACTGATGCTTGTAGCCCCTTGTTTACAAAACTTTTCTGTAGAGAAAACTAAAGTATTCATATTTTCAGTATAAGTGCTCATTTCAACAAGCAAAAGCAGATATTTAAAGGGACATAAAACACTAAAAAAATGCTAGATAGAATGATGCATTCAATGAAAAGATTAGTCTGAGAATAACATGTAGATGAATTTTTTTACAGTTTCATAAGCTGTTTAAATATTGACAAAATAAGTGTAAAATGTTAGTGTCTTTAAAACAACGCAAGCTGCCATATTGTAACTTAGGTTACCTTCTCTGCTGTGGCCAATTAGGGACAGTTATAAGTAGGTCATTAGAATATGCAGCCAATTGGTGTGTGGAATATAACAGTGTTCTGCACTTTCATTTCTAACAGGAACTGAAATGCTCACAATTTTAGAATGGAATTAAAGGGAATGGAGACAAAATAAATAATGAAAGTATATGGCAGACTTTTTTTTATATATATGATTTATAATTTTATATTACCATCTCAAAGTCTTTAAAGCCCCTTTAAAATGACAAAATTAAATTAAATTTGATATACTCCTGCGTGTAAAACAAATCACTGGGAACACATTAAAGCGGAGAGCCAGCTAGCTCCTTCATTGAGACACTTTTTCACACGCTGCTGGGAAGACAAGGCAGTAAAGGAAATGGAAAAGCCAATATTAACTGCTCTTTTTCATTTTACACATCAACATAGCTTTCAGAGAAAATACATTATATACATACATATTTATATATACAAAGACATAAATACACTGGTAGTGTAATATAAAAAGAAATGAAAACAGGGAAGTGTCCTTGACTAAAATAAAACTACTAAGTTCGTGCAGCTTAAGGAGTTCAGCCAAATGCTCCGACTCAAAACTGATGCAATTTTATTATCACACCGCATTACTTTGTAACAAAACAGTTGACTCATATGTAGAATATGTGTTGCATCAATTTTGAATCCCTTTGGTTGAGGTTTCCATCATCTTCATCACAAATAAAGTGCATATTAAAACTAAAATCTGTTTTTTTTTTCTTTCTTTTTTAATTTTGTTTTCTAAATTAGGCTGCAGAAGTGCAAAGCTATGTAGATAATCATCGCACAATGTAACCCTTTGTTGTCCATCTTTATGAGCTGCAGATACAACTGGCTTAATCCTCACAAGAAGGCATAACAGGAATGTTCCTGCAGTTTTCTGCAGCAAATTCTGTTTAAAGTAGTAAAACTCAGAGATGGCATATTGATGATCAAACAAATTACTATAACTAAAGGAAAATTCCATCCCACATTGCTACATTATGAGGCTAACATTGTTTTAGAAGTCCATAGTCATTTTTTTGAAGCTGTGGTGCACTGTATTTACTTGCAACCAAGTCCCACTGTGCCTTATATAGTCAAATGCACTTCTATAGCCAGATGCCAAGGGTAAATCCAGAGGATGTGCTCAGCAAATCATTGACTATAAAAGTTCCTGGCTTGCATATAGCTTGTGTAAAGTCTATATGGGTTTAATTCCTACTGTAGAGGTGTATCCATCATGGTTCCCCCATATATGCATAACAAAATACTAACTATCCTCCTCTTTGCCAGGACCCATACACATTTTTTTACACTGTGGAATTGTGCATTTTTGCTTTTGTGCAAATTGAGCTGTGGTCTGTTAGAAGCAAACAGAAAGTCTTGTTAGAAACACGTGACCTCACTGTGCTGCATGAATTACTGTAGTAAGATCATTTACTGCTGAGATGGAGGAAATGCACACAAGGAAGCAAAGATTAACAAAGTGCCTTGCAAACCAGCTGCCTTCATACACCTTGTCTTCTGGCCTTCAGCTTGCGATGCCATACAAGTTCTCCCATCCAAACCATCAGAGCATGATAACGTTTTTGGTTTAGAACGTTTCACCAATAAGTCCTATGACAAGTTTGTCTGAAACTTTTACAGATATTATGGTAATTTTCTTGAAAATAAATTATTATAAGGAAACAGGGGTAGAAGAGATTTGTTCCTATAATCCATGTGGGGAAAAAGGCATTCTTCTATAGTTATTTGCCAAAGTCAAGCTGAAGAAAAGTGCTCCATGTTATGGTCTAACCATTGCGTGTTCCTCAACCTGTCCCAATAGTTCTCACATAATGGATAAAAAAAATGTTAGTGGAGGACTTCAAAAATATGCAACAAGATCATCTGAAAATGCTGCTACTCCACTCTGTTCCTTGCAATCAAATCTTGAAATGTTGCATCCGATGCATACTGAAGAATCTGAAACAGTGGTTCTACTACCCCCATTCAAGCATAGGAAAGTGGCTAGAACAGTCTGGGCAGCAGGAATCAGGCACAGATACCGCCCTGTAGAGCAAACAGTCTGCGTTCAATGCAAAGTTTACCTGCAAAAGATAATAATTTGAGTTATTACATTTACAATTCATTTAAAATATTTTGTGATAAAACAATATCCCTTGACATATATATTTAAATCTGACTATGTATCTACTCACTCACAAAAAAAATTACATAATAAATTTAGCCACCTTTGCTGCAAGTGTTATTAAAAAGTATGCTTTAGGTATTAAAATCAAGTCTTCATGACAAATTAGAAAAGTAAAGAATAGAATATAAACGTCCTGCATGCTTTAAGAAGATAATTGTGTTTTTTGTAGTTGCAAATCTAGAAGAAAAAAATTTGTCCTACTGTTCAACAAATTGTTTTATTTATTGATTTGTTCTTTGATTTGTGTATAAAAATGTGAATGGATTCTCAAATCACAGATGGCATTTCATGACTTCTGTGTCACTATTGCACCAACAATATTTGGAATATGATCAATCAGTGGCATTTTTGTGCTACATGCCTAATGACCAAATCTATATATTGTGGAGGGTAGAGACAAGTTGCTTATTACTACAATGAGAAATAAGTAAATAGTATTCAATGGTACAAATAAATCCTATGTTCATGCCATAATGTTTTCAAGATTTTACAAATTTAAGATAAAGGGCAAATGTACATAAATAAAAGTATAAGCTTCAACAACTCTTTCCTATGAGAGCTATCTGTGAATCAGATTTCATATGAGATCTATCTGTGAACCGGATTTCATAAAAATAATGTTTTTTGCTGGGCTTTGTTTAAAGCAGTGGTCTCAAAGTACAGGCCTTGGGGCCATATGTGGCCCCCCAAGATAGTTTCATATGGCCCTCCCTTGTTTAAGGTAAACCATTAACTTGCGCTGTCAATTTGTTTTAGGGTTCTAAGAGGTCTAACTGGTTGATGTTCTAAATAGGCACTTAAAAGATAAATATAAAGACAAGAGTCCAGTGTAGACTCTCACCATGCACTGCTTGGATAAATGTCATTTTTTATATTGTTACAGTTCCAGAATGATCACTTCACTTGGCACTCATAAGATAAACATAGACAACTGTGTATGTCTGTTGTGGGCCACAACTCCATCTATCACTTACTCAGTTCAAGCGGCCCCCATGGGCGAAGAAAACTTGGCCAGTGGCCCCCAGATACATTGAGTTTGATACCCCTGGTTTAAAGGAACCCTAAAGTCAGTAGAAGATAATGTGCAGGTGTACAGAAAATAATTTCACTTGCCAACCTTGATATAGTAACTAGATTGTCCTAGCTTAAAGTTACAAATCCATGAAAACAAACTTACACTTGCTAATGTTTTCAATATCTCCCTGTTCAGTCATGAAGTTGAGCAGTCCATCCATCAGCAGCAAAGCTTTGTGATACCTCTGGACACAATCTTCTCTATGGTGAAACATCTCATCAAGTGCTGCCGACTGCACCTGCAGGTACAAACTTAAGTAAAGAAGCAATTCTTGCAAAAAAAAGATGCAATATTTTAACCACACTGTATTTTTTCACAAGGAACTAAGCATTGTGTTCCTTTTAGTTGCTTTGAGTCAGGATTCATAAACATATTGTCCCCCATTTATCAATCTGTTAAAGCAGCTTCGGGGGCCCCAGCTTTTCAGGCTTGCAAATGAGCCTGAAGCGCTTGTTAAAAGGAATAGTAAACCCAATTTTTATGATTCAGATAGAGCATGCAATTTTAAGCAACTTTCTAATTTACTCCTATTATCAATTTGTCTTTGTTCTCTTAGTATCTTTATTTGAAAAAGCACAAATGAAAGTTTAGGAGCCAGCCCATTTTTGGTTCAGCACCCTGGATAGCGCTTGCTGATTGTTGGCTACATTTAGCCACCAATCAGCAAGCAGTATCCAGGTGCTGAACCTAAAATGGACAGGCTTCTAAACTGTCATTCCTGCTTTTCATGTAAAGATACCAAGAGAACAGAGAAAATTGACTATAGAAGTAATTAGAAAGTCACTTAAAATTGCATGCTCTACCCGAATCATGAAAGAAAACATTTGGGTTTAGTATCCCTTTAAGTAGCAGCGGTTTTAAGACCACTGGTACTTAACCTCTACGCCAACTAAAATGTGGCGGAGTGAATTAATTCCAATCTGATCTGGATGATTGACAGCAGCGAGGCCAGGCAGACAGGTTCACAGTAGCGAACCTTGTCCGTCCGTTCATTAATAAATGGGGTCCATTGTCTTAACAAAATGTTTCCACTCCAGTCATCAAGTACATAGCTCTATGTGTGGGCTGATAACAGTGATTGACTCATATATATGTATGAGAAATCCTTATGATCTGCCATTATAGAGGTATTTTAGAAGAGTTGATAAACACGAGCTATGCTACTATAACAATTTTCCAAAGGTTTATAGTTGTCTGTTGTATTATGGAGTTCCTTGTGTTTGTTCATCTTTTATAGGTACCCTTTGATCTTACTCAGAGTTTGAGGACGTTATCAGCATTGAAGATTTGTACCAAACCACATACCTTGGACTATTGTATGCACATATTTTTAACATTAAACATGTTTTATTCATTTGATTAAGGACCTCAGCATATTGATTCTTTATGTCTTTTTGTGTAACAGTAATAATGTTTTTTTCTCTAAGGTGCTATTTGTACATGGGTTTTGAAGGGATCACATTATTATAAGTTGTTTGGTCTCAGAGTGAGCGTGTACTTTTTTATTTTGTTGTCCACTGTATAAGCAAATCCTTTTCCTAACCAGAGGTCTGAAACATACCTGGCTATAAAACTGTATGTTAAAGAAGCAAGAACAAATATAAATGGAAGAAGAGTACAGAGCAGTTTTTCTGTTTACTGATGCCTCTCAGCTTCTTACCATTTGGACAGCATAACTGAATATGAGCTTCTCGGCTGTGATGCTGTTAATCCGGTCCATCAACTTCTGCTTGTCAGCGAAGAACCTCTGAAGCTGTGCATTCAAGGAGACACAGGAAGACACACTGGACTTGTACAGCTCATTTAGCTTTTTCACCACTAGAGGGTAGAAAAGGACAAACATAGACTCTGTAAAGCTTTCTGTGTCTTAAAAGTGACATCCATCATGTGTACAAGGCAGATTACAGAAATCAAGAATGGTAAATTTCACATTGAAAGCTCAATCTCATTGTTTAATTTCTTAGGAAGGTAAAAGAGAATCAAATGCAGTAAACTATGAAACATATTATTTAATTTAGACTGTCATTTAAATGTTGTGTAAAGCATCACATTCTGCTTAAAATCTACAGTTTTATTGATATTGATATGCATTTAGAATATTTATTAAGTACGAACACTTCCTCAAGATTTCTTTATCTGGTTCACAATGGCTAAGCTTGTGAGGCTGTCTTTTACTACAGTGTATACTGCAAAAAAAGGTAGAAAACATTTACCGCTCTCTAAATCTCCTTTAACGCCACCCAATATACAGAGAGGGTTAACTCCCTCTTTCTGAAAAGGTACGAGCATACGGGAGCGCAATACCCCCGAGACAAACACTGGAAACCGGATTCCCACCTGTTATTCCTGGCTGATAGCAGTAAACTCAGCTTCAATAACAAACGTGTTTTGGTCCATAAATGGCCCTTTCTCAACTTCATTATGACGGTGTGTTAACCCTCTCTGTATATTGGGTGGCTTTAAAGGGGATTTGAAGAGCAGTAATATATATTTACTCTGACTTTTCACTATTTTTTTTATTAAATACTAAATAAAGGTTTATTTTATAGCTTTGAATATTTAGGTACAAGTGAGTGCTCCATAAAATCCTTAGAATTCTTCTCCATTCTTTATCCCTAACAGACTCTAGACTGACTGGAATTTAAATTTTGAATAAATTCTGTAAGTGTTGTACACACTCCTGCCCTTGAGCACATTTACTGTACAGTATAAAAAAAAACAAAGAAAATACTTGAAATTAACATTACTGAGTTTAGCAAACAGACATGAGGCTCTAACTAAAAATGCAGAACACAATCTCCCCACAAAGTCCAATAACTTGAATGGCAATGTATGGTGTGCGCTATTAGCCTCCTTAAACATTCTGAATGATGTTACAGTCACTTTCATGTACCATTATGATCCATGCTCATGTGAGGATAGGGACTGTAAGAAAATAACTTGAACTCTCCGAATGGGATAATATGGTTAACTCAGCAGTAGATTAGAATACTGTCCTGAAAATCAATACTAAATGGTATTTATGTGATCCTCTTTAACCTCCACACAGCTTATCCCTCAACAAAGCATCTACAGCAGCAGAGACATGCTCTCACATGTATTATGGGAGTGCCCATCTGTGGGCCCAAATCTAGATTTTGCTTGGCACAGTAAAAGGTCAGCAGATATAGAAAACATTTGGTCTAACTCAGATTACCAGTTAGGGGCTTACCCACATATTTTAACTAAGCTACTAGCCAACAATCAAATATTAGTAAGGTTTCTGTTGATCAAGAGGAAAAGCTAGTGCATCTAAACAGGACTATTCTATCAACAGAACTAGTTTAAACATGAAGTACTGTAAAGGTCTCTGTGGGCACAAAGAACATCAGATGACACTAGTAGATCCCAGAATATCTTTATTTTGATCATGTTTCTTTGACAAGTAGAGGTTACTTATATCCATGAAAATGTTTTCCTACTATTTGAAGAGCAATGATAATTATTCCCGGTCACTCAAATGTTCCTATAGACTTTATTACTAATATTTCAACGACCATACTGTATTCTTCCCCTTATCTCTCAGCTTAAAATATTACAAACCCCAATGCTAACAGATTTGTTTATGTAATGTAGCTTTAGTGTTTGTGGATCATTTCCTCCATTTCCCTTTGTCTGTAGCTTGAAATGTGTCCGTTCACACAATCTACTATACAGGCCTGATACTAAAATGGAGTAACCACTTACCATGTTTAACAGTAGAGGAGAGGCACAGTTTGCCATTTTTGACTTGCTCCATAGCAGTTTGTAATCCACTAGAGAGGAGCTCAGAAGATTTGAGGTAAAGAACCAGCTGTTCTGCGTAACTAGAGGGAAAAAAAAATGTGTTTACTGTCTGTCCTTTTAAAGCAGACCGGCCTGAAAATTTCATAAAAGGTCAAATGTGAAATACAATGCAGAACTTTTCAAATTTGATTAGAAGCATTTTTGTAACACACTTGTAAAACATTTTCTTTCCTAAGATATGGAGAGTCCACAACATCATTCAATTACTAGTGGAAATATCACTCCTGGTCAGCAGGCAAAGAGCACCACAGCAAAGCTGTTAAGTGTCACTCCCCTACCCATAATCCCCAGTCATTCTCTTTGCCTCTGTCAATGAAGGAGGTGAAGTTTGGTGTCTGAAGAAATTAATTCCTTTTTTGGGTACTTTTCCCTGCAAGCAAGGATTTGGGTTTAGCCGAGTCCACATCAATCTCTTCAGTAGAGTAGGTGGTGATTTTTAAGCAGTTAGGAAGTTGTGAGGTAGTCCTTGCTTTGTTTCCTAACACATTGCTGCCCTTGGTACAGAAAGCCAGAGTTGGTTACCCTGTTCTTTCTTTTTCTACAGGTCTCTGTAAGGAGTATGTGTCCTTTCACGCCTTGTGAGCTGTTTTTCTGCCGGACAGCTAGACTGCAGGTAAGTGCTTTTGTCTTCTAGGTCTTGGAGACTTGCACTTCAGAAGAATATGTCATATGCAGTAGATGGGGACATTTTTAAAATCCTTTATACAGGATTCTCTTTGGCAGTGGGCAGGCACATTATGTATGTTGAGACTAAAGGTTAATCTTCCCTTTATTGGGACATTTTTCCCCTTTGGGCTAATTTTGTTGAAATACTTTATTAGTGTGTGTGTGGGGCTTAGGCTTTATACAGGGATTTATGTATAAACTTAAAATTTGCCAGTTGGTTTTCATTGTTTGCTTAGCTAGAACAGGCTGACAGACTGTTTGAGCGTTTGTGTAAATTTAGCTCCGGTGTTGTAGGCGGCCTGATTTGTTTATTATTTCAAATAATTTTTGCATAACATTAAGCGGCTGTGGTATTAAAAATTCTTAAAGTGACAGTGTATTTAAAAAATTTCTACAATTTGGGGATTTTTTTATTTATTATTATAGACATGGAAGACTCTGTGTCTTGACAAATGCTTGTTATGCCTATAGACACACATTGTTTTGCCTATGCAATTCTGTGCTGCATGCTTAGCTAGAACACTTCAATTTAAAGATAAATTGTTGCCCGCTGAGCCCAATGTCTCTCTGGATGATGCTGTTCAGGCAATGCCATAGCTTTCTCCTCAAACGTCCCAAGCCTCTATGGCGTCACATACAGTGCCCTGCAGTTCCTCTCGGCCTCCTGGAGGAGTTTATTTGCCTGCAGATTTTGCTGCACAGGTATCTTCTGCGGTATCTGCGGCATTCAGATAGTACTGCGTAGCAGATAGTAAGTACTGCTACGCAGGTTGCCCTCCCTCATAAGTCTGATATGGATACGTCAGTAGCCTCATAGGGTGAAATCTCAGATTCGGACAGTATATTTCCTTCATCTACTACTGAAGAAGTAAACTTCAGATTTAAGCTTGACCACCTTTGTGTACTGTTAAAGGAGGTACTGGCTACTTTGGACGACTCTGATGCTTCTGTCGATGTCAACCCTAGTAAACTTAATAAATACTATGATGTTCCTTCCTCTGTGGAAGTTTTTCCTGTCCCAGACCATGTGGGAGAAGTCAGGGATTCCTTTCTCCCCGTCTCCCGTATTTAAAAAGATGCTTCCTGTTGCTGACTCCATTAAAGATTCTTGGCACACAGTGCCTAAAGTAGAAGGTGCTATTTCTACTCTGGCTAAGAGAACTGGAAGCTTATTTGAAGAAGATGTATGTTCATCAAGGTCTTCAATAGCAACCTGCAGTTTGTATTGCCACAGTAGCAAGTGCGGCATCTTATTGGTGCAACACCTTGTCTGAATCAATTTTAATAGAGACTCCGTTGGAGGAGATACAAGATTGGATTAAGGCTCTCAAACTAGCCAATTCCTTTATTTCTGATGCTAACATGCAAGTTATTAGACTGGGAGCCAAGATGTCTGGCTTCACTGTCCTAGCCCGCAGGGCATTGTGGCTAAAATCCTAGTCAGCTGATGTTACTTCTAAGTCCAAGCTTCTGGCGCTTCCTTGCAGGGTAAGACCTTGTTCAGACCAGGTCTGGCAGAAATAATTTCTGATATTATAGGTGGAAAAGGGTCTTTTCTACCGCAAGCCAAGAAGAACAGACTCAACGGACGTCAAAGTAATTTTGTTCCTTTCGTAACTTCAAAGGTCAAAAGTCTTCCTCTCCCTCTTCCAAGCAGGAGCAGTCCAAGTCTTCTTGGAAGCCATATCAGTCTTGGAATAAGGGGAAGCAATCAAAGAAACCCTCAGCTGAGTCTAAGTCAGCATGAAGGGTCGGCCCCCGGTCCGGGATCGGATCAATTGGGGGGCAGACTTTCCCTGTTTTGTCAAGTGTGGAGACGAGATGTCCCAGATCCTTGGGCTGTGGACATAGTATCTCAGGGTTACAAAATAGAATTAAAAACGTTCCCTCAAAGGGGCAGATTCCACCTCTCAAGATTATCTGCAGACCAGGTAAAAAGAGAGGAATTCTTGAACTGCGTTCAGGACCTTTCCTCCCTGGGAGTGATTGTTCCAGTTCCAGTAAGAGAACAGGGTCTAGGATTCTATTCAAATCTGTTCATGGTGCCAAAAGAGAGGGTACTTTTCGACCCATTTTAGGCCTAAAGTTCCTCAACAAGCTCCTCAGGGTACCGTCCTTCAAAATGGAAACCATTCGTTCTATTCTTCCTTTGGTCCAAGAGGGTCAGTTTATGATGACCATAGACCTGACCTGAAGGACGTGTATCTTCATGTTCCCATCTACAAGGATCATGGCAAATACTTAAGATTCGCCTTTCTAGACAAACACTTTCAGTTTGTGGCTCTTCCGTTTGGCCTTGCCACAGCTCCCAGAATTTTCTCAAAGGTTCTGGGGGCTCTCTTGGCAGTGATCAGGTCCCGGGGAATTGCAGTGGCGCCATTCCTGGACAACATATTGGTTCAGGCGCCATTTTTTTCAACAAGCAAACTCTAATACAGAGATCTTGTTGATTTTTCTACGTTCCCACGGTTAGAATGTGAACCTGGAAAAGAGTTCCCTTGTTCCAGCTACAAGTGTGGTTTTCTTAGGGACCATAATAGATTCACTATCTATGAAAGATTTTCTGACGGAAGTCAGAAAATCCTGAATTCTCTCCTCTTGCCTCTCTCTACAGTCTACTGTTCGTCCATCAGTGGCTCAATGTATGGAGATAATTAGTCTGATGGTCGCTTCCATGGACATCATTCCCTTTGCTCGATTCCATTCGAGAGCTCTGCAATTATGCATGCTCAGACAATGGAACGGAGACCATTCGGATCTGTCTCAGAGGATAGATCTAGACCAGTCGACAAGAGACTCTCTCCCGTGGTGGCTATCTCTGGACCATCTGTCTCAGGGCACATGCTTCCGCAGACCTTCCTGGGTGATTGTGACCATGGACGCCAGCCTGCTAGGCTGGGGAGCAGCCTGGGACTCGTTAAAGGCACAGGGACTATGAACTCGGGAGGAGTCTGCTCTCCCCATAAACATCTTAGAATTAAGAGAGATTTACAATGCTCTGATGGCTTGGCCTCAAATTGTCTTTAGCCTGGTTTATAAGGTTTCAGTCGGACAACATCACCTCAGTGGCTTACATCAACCACCAGGGAGGAACTCGGAGTTCCTTAGCCATGAAGGAGGTGCCCCAGATTATTCAATGGGCGGAAGCTCACAATTGTTGTCTATCTGCCATCCACATTCCTGGAGTGGACAACTGGGAAGCGGATTTCCTGATAAGATAGACATTTCATCCTGGGGAGTGAGCTCTCCATCCGGAGGTGTTCTCCAAGTTAACCCTCAAATGCGGGTGCCGGAATTGGATCTGGTAGCATTTTGGCAGAACACCAATCTTCCAAGGTACGGTTAAGAGATCCTCAGGCCGCTCTGATAGCTGCTCTGGCGGTTCCTTGGGATTTCGGTCTAGCATACCTGTTTCCTCCGTTTGAGCTCCTTCCACGAGCTATTGCTTGTATCAAACAGAAGAGAGCATCGGTAATTCTAATAGCTCTGGTATGGCCTCGCAGGATCTGGTATGCAGACCTAGTGAAGATGTCATCTCGGCCACCTTGGAGGTTGCCTCTGAGGAAGGACCTTCAAACTCAGGGTCCATTCCTCCATCCAAATCTCGTTTCTCTGAAGCGGACTGCTTGGAGATTGAACGCTTAGTTCTGTCTAAGTTTGGATTTTCTAAGTTGGTCATTGAGACCATGATCCGGGCTCGCAAGCCTGTTATTCGAAAAATTTACTATAAGGTATGGCGTAAATACTTTAATTGGTATGAATCTAAGGGCTACTCTTCGAGTAGGGTCAGTATTCCTAGAATTTTGTCTTTACTCCAGGAAGGTCTGAAGAAAGGGTCGTCAGTCAGATTTCTGAAAAGTCAGATTTCTGCATTATCTATTTTGTTACACAAGCGTCTGGCAGCTGTGCCAGATGTTCAATCTTTTTGTCAGGCCCTGGTCAGAATCAGGCCTGTGTTTAAACCTGTTGCCTTAATCTTGTTCTTAAAGTTTTGCAGCAGGCTCCATTTGAGCCAATGCATTCCATAGATATTAAGTTGCTATCTTGAAAGGTTTTGTTTCTTATTGTTATCTCTTCTGGCCAGAGAGTTTCGGAACTCTCGGTTTTGCAGTGTGATTCGCCTTACCTTATCTTTAGTGCGCATAGGGTGGTTCTTCATACTAAATTGGGGTTTCTTCCTTAAGTGGTTTCAAGTAGAAATATTAATCAGGAAATTGTTGTTCCTCCTCTCTGTCTCAATCCTTCTTCTCATAAAGAATGTCTGTTGCACAACTTGGATGTTGTGTGTGCTCTAAAATTCTACCTACTAAAGATTTTCACCAGTCTTCTGCCCTGTTTGTTTGTTTAATAAAGAGGGTGACACCCTCTTTATTCAATATTTCCTTTAGAGGAGTAGCACCAGGTCTTTGTACCGGTTCCTCTGGCCCCTAATAACTAGCATAGTGCCACACTAACCTCTTTTGACTCTTCCTGTTTGTTTCTCAGGAAAGCACAAGGTTCAAAAGGCTACTGCTATTTCTCTTTCCCTCTGGTTGAGAAGTATAATTTGTTTTGCTTATGAGACTGCTGGACAGCAGCCTCCTGGGGGAATTACAGCTCATTCCACTAGGGCTGTCTCCTCCTCTTGGGCTTTCAAAAATGATGCTTCTGTGGAACAGATTTGCAAGGCTGCAACTTGGTCCTCTCTGCATACTTTTTCCCCAAGCTAGAGTACACAGATGATAAGGGAGGGACAAGACAGGAAACCTAAACAGAAGGCACCACTGCTTGAAGAATCTTTCTCCCAAAAGCGGCCTCAGCCAAGGCAAAAGTGTGAAATTTGTAAAAATTTTTAATAAGTGTGAAGAGAGGACCAAGTTGCAGCCTTGCAAATCTGTTCCACAGAAGCTATATTTTTGAATGCCCAGGAAGAGGAAACAGCCCTCGTAGAATGATCCGTAAATCTCCCAGGAGGCTGCTGTCCAGCAGTTTCATAGGCAAACCTAATGATACCCTTCAGCCACAAAGAAAGAGAAGTAGCCGTAGCTTTCTGCCCCTTACGTTTCCCAGAGAATAACACAAACAGAGCAGACGACTGACAAAAATCCTTAGTCGTCTGTAAATAGAATTTTAATGCACGCACCATGTCCAGATTGTGCAAAAGCCGTTCCTTTTGAGAAGAAGGATTAGGACGCAAGGAAGGAACAACAATCTCCTGATTAATGCTCCGATCTAAAACTACTTTAGGGAGAAACCCTAACTTAGTACGCAAAACTACCTTATCCAAATGAAAAATAAGGTAAGGAGACTCATATTGTAATGCCGAGGGCTCTGACACTCTACGAGCAGATGAAATAGCAACAAGAAACAAAACTTCCCAAGATAACAACTTAATATCTAAGGAATGCATTGGCTCAAACGGAGCCCCTTGAAGAGCCTTAAGAACTAAATTAAAGGGACAGTATACACTCATTTTCATATAACTGCATGTAAAAGACACTACTATAAAGAATAAGATGCACAGATATTGATATAAAAATCCAGTATAAAACTGTTTAAAAACTTACTTAGAAGTTCTAAGTTTAGCTCTATTGAAAAGGTGGCTGGAAAGCCCACTGCAAATGGGAAATAAGACACTCCCCACCTCCCCCTTCTTTTGCATATGAAAAGACCCTTTACACAAACAGGACAAGCTGGAGTAGGTATACGTCAGTATTCCCATAAAACTTTGGGGCTTGGTTAGGAGTCTGAAAATCAGAGCAATGTTACTTAAAAATAAGCAAAACTATACATTTTTTAAAAAAAACAACTTTATGGGCTTTATAAATAGATCATCTACTAAACATTTATGCAAAGAAAAAATTAGTGTATAATGGCCCTTTAAGACTCCAGGGAGGAGTAACTGGCTTGAACACAGGCCTGATCCTGACCAAGGCCTGACAAAACGGTTGCACGTTTGGGACCTCCGCCAGATGTTTATGTAACAAAATAGACAAGGCAGATATTTGACCCTTTAGGGAACTTGCCGATAAACCCTTCTCCAAACCTTATTGGAGGAAGGATAGAATTATAGGAATCCTAACTCTACTCCAAGAGTAGCCCTTGGATTCACACCAATACAGATATTTACGCCATATCTTATGGTTAATCTTTATAGTCACAGGTTTGCGAGCCTGAATCATGGTCTCAATGACCGATACCGAAAATCGACGCTTAGATAAAATTAAGCGTTCAATCTCCAAGTAGTCAGCTTCAGAGAAACTAGACTTGGATGAAGGAAGGGCCCTTGAAGTAGAAGGTCCTTTCTCAACGGAAGTCTCCAAGGTGGAAGAGATGACATGTCCACCAGGTGTGCATACCAAATCTTGCGAGGCCACGCCAGTGCAATGAGGATCACCAACGCCCTCTCCAGCTTGATTCTAGCAATGACCCGAGGTAGAAGAGCGAATGGAGGAAATAGGTAAGCAAGACTGAAATTCCAAGGTACCGCCAGGGCGCCTATCAGTACAGCTTGAGGGTCCCTTGACCTCGACCCGTACCTCAGAAGCTTGGCATTCTGCCAAGATGCCATGAGAGCCAATTCCAGCTGACCCCATTTGAGAATCAGACTGGAAAACACTTCCGGATGGAGTTCCCACTCCCCCGGGTGAAAGGTCTGTCTGCTCAGGAAGTCCGCCTACCAGTTGTCCACTCCTGGGATGTGGATCGCCGACAGACAGCAATTGTGGGTCTCCGCCCAATAAATTATCGTGGCAACCTCTGTCATGGCCAAGGGACTCCAAGTACCTCCCTGATGGTTGATGTAAGCCACTGGAAGTTGATGAACCGGACAGAGGCTAACTGAGGCCAGGCCAGAAGAGCATTGAAGATTGCTCCCAGCTCCAGAATGTTTATGAGTAGAACAGACTCCAACCGAGTCCATGTTCCCTGAGCCTTTTAGAGAGCCCCAGACTGCTCCCGATCCCAGAAGGCTGGCGTCCGTTGTCACAATCACCCAGATGAGTCTGCGGAAGAAAGTTCCCTGGGAGAGATGGTTCTGAGACAATCACCAAAGAAGAGAATCCCTCGTCTCCCGTTCCAGATGTAATCATGGAGACAGGTCCGCATAATATCCGTTCCACTGCCTGAGCATGCATAACTGCAGAGGTCTGAGGTGGAAACGGGCGAACGGGATGATGTCCATAGCTGCAACTATCAGACCGATTACCTCCATACTTTGAGTCACTGTGAGGATTCCAGTCCATCTTTTCCTTTTCTCCTAGGAATTTCAGCACTGCTTTACCACTCCCCTATTTAAGTAATCTGAGCACCTTAAACAGGTGCTTAGTTATTGTGCAAAGAAGCCTGAAGCTACGCCACCTCTGTGTCTCACCAGACCCAGAATTTATCTTGGATTATAATTGCTTACTAAAGTTAAAGATTGTTCATATTTCCCCTGAACTTCAACTACGTTGGAATACAACTACTGAAGAAACTGTTACTTGTAAATCTGCCTGCTTGTGCAATTGTCTGGCATTATCGTCTGCTCTTCTGACTCCAGTGTGTTAAACAACAAGTACTCGCTGCCTACCTGTATCTGCAGGGTCGTCATACTACGGTATATTTCCTCTCCTTAACAATTCCACCAGGCAGTAAAACTGACTTTGCCAGAAGCGTTCCATAACGGAACTTTGCCACACCTCCTGGGAGAACTTCTCACATACATCAGCTGTACACACAAACTGCTCTGCTCTCATGCAGACAGCTATTCGGGCATTCAAGCTACAAGTCTGAATCATTCCGGTAACGGAACTTCTCCACGCCCCCAGCAGGATCTCTCTCCACTTATGTCACAAGCTATTACAAAAAGTTCAGCTCACGCTACCGGGAAGAGTGCTCTTCCATCTCAGCATAAGACTGCCAGCTGTATAAACTAGAGATTGGCTGATCTCTCTTACTGATCCAACTGCTGCACCTCCGCTGTAGCATGTTAATCTCACAGCCTCTGTCATCTGGATACCAGCAACAGTTGCTAAATAGATAAAATCCCTGAAGGATTATAACAAAGGAACATAGTAAAAATAATTATTCAAACCTTATAAGTACCTGCTCCTTTCTTAGTAAGGAAATCTCCACAGTTCCACTTACTGAGCTAACTATACTACATGTTCTTAAAGGAGTATTGATACATAATAGTAATTTTGTTTAAGTAACTAATTATAGAAAACATCTATATCCTCTCAATAAAACCTCACTAAAGTCGCTCTGGGCTAATCCTTTATATTAGTTCAGTGTCAGAAGTGAAACATCCACTCATATAGCTTGTCTAGGACTGCAGTTGAGATCCAAACATATAACTGACCCTGACAGCCACTGACGGCCGAGGAGAGGACTGAAGCGCTAGACAAGAATTGAAAATCTTTAATTTCCTGACTTCTGTCAGAAATATCTTCATTGATAAGGAATCTATTATGGTTCCCAAGAAAACTACCCTTGTAGTTGGAACCAAGGAACTCTTTTCCAAGTTCACCTTCCATCTTGAAGGACGGTACTCTGAGGAACTTGTTTAGGCTTTTGAGGTCTAGAATTGGTCTGAAAGTTCCGTCTTTTTTGGGAACCACGAACAGATTGGAATAAAATCCCAGACCCTGCTCCTGTCTTGGGACAGGAAATTTCACTCCTAGGTCGGAAAGGTCTTGAACACAGTGTAAGAACGCCCCTCTTTTTGTCTGGTCTACAGATAATCTTGAGAGAAGAAACCTGCCCCTGGGAGGAAAAGTTTTGAACTCTAGTTTGTATCCCTGGGACACGATGTCCACCGCCCAGGGATCCTGAGCGAAGAAAGAAAGTCTGCCCCCCACAAGATCCGGTCCCGGATCGGGGGCAGACCCTCCATGCTGTCTTTGAGTAAATAGCAGGCTTCTTGGATTGTTTTCCCTTGTTCCAAGACTGGTTAGGCCTCCAGGAAGGCTTAGACTGTTCCTGCTTGGAAGAAGGAGAGGAGGGCTTTTTTTTGAAGTTTCGAAAAGGAACGAAAATTGCGTCCCTTCTGCTTATTTCACTTGTCCTGAGGGAGGAAATTACCCTTTCCTCCCGTAATGTCAGAAATTATTTCTGCAAATCCCGGCCCAAACAAGGTCTTCCCCTTGTAGGGAAAAGCCAAAAGCTTAGACTTAGATGACACATCCGCAGACCAAGATTTTAACCATAAGGTTCTGTGGGCCAGCACAGCAAAACCAGAAATCTTTGCTCCCAGTTTAATAACCTGAAGGGAAGCATCCATAATAAAGGAATTGGCCAACTTAAGGGCCTTAATCCTATCCTGGATCTCTTCAAGGGGAGTGTCTGTGCTAATAGAATCAGACAATGCATCAAACCAGTATGCCGCTGCACTAGTGACGGTAGCAATGCACACTGCAGGTTGCCATTGTAAACCCTGGTGTACATACATCTTCTTGAGTAACCCCTCTAATTCATTGTCCATATGATCTTTAAAAGAACAACTATCCTATATAGGCATAGTGGTCCTCTTAGCCAGAGTGGAAATTGCCCCTTCCACCTTGGGTACTGTCTGCCAAGACTCCTTAATAGAATCTGCTATAGGAGTGATATTCCCAATAGTAATTAGATGATCCATGGACTCGTCGTGTCATTAGAAAGAAAACAAAATGTATGCTTACCTGATAAATTTCTATCCGGATATGGAGAGTCCACGACCCCACCCTTTATTAAAGGGACAGTCAACACCAGAATTTTTGTTGTTTTAAAAGATAGATAATCCCTTTATTACCCATTCCCCAGTTTTGCATAACCAACACAGTTATAATAATACACTTTTTACCTCTGTGATTACCTTGTATCTAAGCATCTTCTGACAGCCCCCTGATCACATGACATTTTATTTATTATCTATTGACTTTCATTTTAGCCAATTAGTGCAGTGTCTGCCACAATCCACGGGCATGCTCACAATGTTATCTATAGGGTTTACCTGAACTAGCTCTCCCCTGCTGTGAAAAGCAAATACAAAAACATGATTAGAGGCGGCCTTCAAGGGCTTAGAAATTATCATATGAGCCTTCCTAGGTCTAGCTTTCAACTAAGAATACCAAAAGAACAAAGCAAAATTGGTGATAAAAGTAAATTGAAAAGTTGTTTAAAATTACATGCCCTATTTGAAACATGAAAGTTTTTTTTGGACTTGACTGTCCCTTTAAGACAGTTATTTTTTACTAATCCTCAGGCACCTCTACACCTTTGTGTTATTCCTTTTCCATTTCCCTTCGGTCGAATGACTGGGGATTATGAGTAGGGGAGTGACACTTAACAGCTTTTCTGTGGTGCTCTTTGCCTCGTCCTGCTGGCCAGGAGTGATATTCCCACTAGTAATTGAATGACGTTGTGGACCTTCCATAACCGGAAAGAAAGATATTTATCATGTAAGCATACATTTTGTTATAACTTCATAAAGTATTTAAAACTGCAAGCAACTGGCAGCTGATTTGCCAGTAAACTGCCTACATGCTCATATAGCACATCACCACGGGACCTTACAGTAAACAGCTTAGATGCACTTAAAAAGTTATCACTGAATCAGGAAGTATTTTATCTAGTCCTCCACATATACTAGCTACAGGTTTCAATGAACCTATAGACTTCTGAGCATGCAGAAGACAGGTACATAATAGCAGTTATGCCAAAAAGGGAGGTTGATTCACTGAATGATTTTCCTTAGAGGTGGTAATGACAAATATTATGAGGGAATTCAAAAGGGTAGCCTAATAATTAAGCTTATACAAGAAATACATGCAGACTCAATGGACTCTAGAGTTTTATGTATGGAGTTGCTTTGTTACATTTACCAGCAGAATTGGTTTCAATGTATATTCTTTTCTACAGACTATATACTCTCGTCTGAGAAATCTCTCCAATTTTAAATACCGATTCCCACATGGCGATACATCAGATAGAGATGTTGGTCTTTATTGAATGAAATGTCTCCATTGTACTGATGCTAGATAAATGAGTATTGATAATGACTTAGAGGGCAAAAGACATTTTGGTGCCAAGTTTATCATACACTGATCTAGTACTGCTGTCAGAAAGTCATCTTTATTTAAACACTAGAAAGCATTTCTGCTGCATTTGACTGGGTATAGCGAATACATTAAAAAAAAAAGATTAAAACTAGGTTTCAGCTCTTATTATTTTTCTTTGATTTGGTACATATAGTTATAAACCCCTGTCTTCAGTCTACTGTCACAGTCTCACCTCCACTCCCGACTCAGGAGGCTGATCTGATCGGCCACAACACTCTCCTGCATTTGATATTCAGAGGTCACTGACGCACTTGTATCCATGGAGCTTCCTTTGAGTGTTGCAATTTCTATAATGGAATGGGCAAAGGCCAGTGTAAAGCGGAGAATGCGCAGTGTATCTGTGTGTTCTTGCTGAAAAGACAAAGCAGTAGTGGAGAATAAGGAACAAGGAAAGCACTCATTTAGTGATTCATATACAAACAAATTTATAGCATCCAATTAAAATATTCTACTTTGCCTCTTTCATCATGTGATCGTGTAGTTGCTTGTTGACTGAACCTAGCAAGGTATTTGGGCTTTCTGCTCTAAACTATCAGAGGCATGACAATAGAGTATAAATCATATGTGTGGTATGAAAGGCTGTGCATAGAAACAGGGTACCCACTACTGATATCTTTCAACACAAAAAACAGGAAGTTGCCATGTTGAAATTCTGAGCTTGCAATAAATCTTCTTTGTTGACTCAAGAATATGACCTATTCAATATTTTTTATAGATATAAAACTATATTTAGCCCCCTTAAGGCAGCTATCATTTTCAGTTGAAGTGGTTAACTTGTGCGGTTCTACCCTACAGTGGTGAGACAACACTATAGCCCAATGCCTCCTGGAGCGAGGCATGTTGTAATAGCACTTCTCACCTGTTTTGGCAAGACCCGCACTATTACAGGGCCAAAAACACCTTAAGGACGCGCAATGTATTGTGTACATCCGTGTTATTAAAGGGTTAAGAAATGTATGTAGAATAAGCAGGTGAGTCTTGTTCTACTGACCTACATACTCCACTAGATGAATATAAATACCAGTTTAACAGGTTGTGAGGATCATTATGGGAGGATATGCTAGTTATTCAGCTTGTCTCACATTTACATTACATAATTAATGAAAACTGAAGTCAATTGCTATTGTAGCGGGTCATATAAAGGCTAAATATACCTATAAATGTTAACATGTTGGCAAAAATACATGTATTATTGGGACCCACATAAGATAATAATGCCCATCAAAAGCTTTCAATGATTAATGGTACCAGATCCATATTTATAAACTGCATATTCAGTCAAGAAAAAGGTTAATACTGCAGAATTCTTCATGAAAGGAACAAGCTTGGTCATACAATTTGATCAGATCAGTCAGTTGCTCTTACATATAAGGTCTACTTACCTCCATCAGAGTCTCCTCAGGTAATTCAGGCACTTCAAACATAACAACTCCCTCTGCATGAGATGCCCCTGTGTCTGGAAAGTTGCACCTGAGACTTGACGGAGCATCAAATGTTTCTCCACCTGTGCCAACTACAAGGTGTCTGCCAGTAAATGAGCCAGCAGAACTCTGAGAGCTGGAAGATCCCACTAAGATGTGGAAAGAGATGAGAGAAATATTATCTGAGAAGGATGACAAAGTATTATAACGGAGAGACGGAAAGAATCACTTTTTAAAAATTAAACCAAACAATTTTTTTTTTACTTTTCATATATATTTAATATAAAATGTCTGTTATAGCCCTTACAAAGCGGAAAATGAAGTAAATATTCTCAATCGTTACCTGAAAACAACCGCGTCCGTGTCGTCTGGGGAGGAGTTGTGCCATCAGTAGGGGAACCGACAGTAAACATAACTGGAGCTGGGCTTGTGGAGTACCCACCCTGGGCGCCACAATGTATGTTACCTCCATAACCAATTAACGGAGCTAAAGCAGATAGTAAAGAGATTACTGTCAAGCTCTATTTGAAGGGAGTATTATCTGCCATACTGTAACTTATTCATGACCACTTGTGTTTAGTTAATTAGAAAGAACACATTTGAAATTGATTGATGACCCACCAGAAATACTCACAAAATGCTACTTGACATCCAAAACGTTTTATAGACTATTTTCAAATGTATTCATTTTTCTAACTGTTGCCTTTTATGACAATATTGGCTGTAACTTATATTTTATACAATCTTCTATTATCAAATAATAATAAACAAAAATTCCACTTTATGCATTTTTCACTTTTAGAAAATACTGTATTCTTTGTAATTAACAGAGAGGAGTTTTTGCATTTTAAAGGTAAAAGTGATATTTATTGCAAGAAGCAACTCACCAGTTATTTCCATGGGTTTCTCTGCATTGAGACTGTCAGTGCTGCCTACATCAGACACCTGTGTCCCAAAGGCTGCCTTAAGCAAGAGATCTGTGAGTCTGCCTGTGCTAAGAGATCTGCAAGAAAAGCACAAAAAAATTAACCAAAAATCCAGAGCACAAAATATTCACCTTGGAACAGGACAGTTTGCCTCTTGCAAATATCATAATCCTCCATGACCTGTGTTAACTTATCTAGAAGTTAATATATGCAAGCTCAGATTGGTTTAGATGAATATTTTTATACAAAGTCCTGTCAATATACTGACATTATAAGATATAATAATACAAATGAATTATGTATAACATTATACTGTCACATTTTGCACCCAACACCCCAGAGAGACTGCAACCGTTAAGATTACTTATGACCCTTTACAGCAAATAATCTAAAGGCCATTTTTCTCTCTTACTCCTCCATTTGTCTGCAGCCTTTGATACTATTGACCAAACTCTTTTGCTCCAAACCCTCCAATCCTTTGGCATTTGTTTCACGGCCCTCTTGTGGTTCTCCACCTACCTGATTTACCATACCATTAATGGATCCTTCTCTGGCGCATTCTCTACCCCTTTAACACTTTCTGTTGGGGTTACCACAAGACTCTGTTCTTAGTTCCCTTCTCTTTTCAATCTATACTTCATCCTTAAGTTCCTTATTAAAGCTCCATGTGTTTTATTGTAATTTATATGTTAATGACACCAAAATCTACGTCTCTGCACCAGGCCGAGCCATCCCTTGCTAACTTCTATTACTAATAGTTTTTCTAATATTTCATCCTGGATTTGCTTTCACTACATTAAGCTAAATCTCTCTAAAACTGAGCTCTATTTTCCCCTTCTTCCAAAATCCCAACGAGACATTCTATAACTGATAACATCATTGCCCCAACCCATCATGCTTGATGCTTTGGTTACACACTTAACTAATATATTTCATTCACTCCTCACATCCAGTCTTTGGCCAATTCTTACAGTTGTCCCCTTAAAAAAATCTCCAAAATGTGCCAATTCCTCAAACAAGACACAACTAAGAATTTACACCACTCTCTCCTAATTCCCTGCATTGTCTATTGCAGTTCCACTCGCTTTGATCTCCCTTAGCTGCTGTCTATCTCCTTTCCAATCCATAATGAATGCCCCTGCCAGGCTGATCTTCCTTAAACATCGCTCCTCACCTGCTGTACTTCTCTGCCAATCTCTTCACTGGCTTCCCGTAGGCCTTCAGAATACAACACAAAATCCAGACCCTAACATTCAACGCCCTCAAGAACATTGCTCTTCCTATATATCTGACCTTGTCTCCAGATACTCTCCCTCCTGTCCCCTTTGCCATGCTTATGATCACATTCTTTTCTCCTCTTTACATTCCCATCTACAAGACTTCTCCAGAATGGCCCAAACCTTGTGGAACTCTCTGCCTCGCTGCACAAGACTCTAACCTTTTTTTAAAAGTTTCAAGTGCTCCTTAAATACCCCACTATTCAAGGATGCATACAATGTATGCTAACCTTTTCTTACCTCATTTTCTCATTTCTTTTTGCATCCCTTAATCCCCTTAGCATATAAGCCAACAAGCACAGCTGTCCTGTATATCACATTCATGTAAGCTGATATATAACAGTTGCCAATACTTGACAAGGTCCTTTTACTTCTTATAAAATGTTAGATTTGGATATTATACCTATGTTTATAGCTCTGTGGAATCTGTTGATGCTCTACAAATAACTGATTATAATATTCATATCACAATGATTTTCAACCAAGGGTGAAAAACATTCCAAAAATACTCACTGTATTGCTTTGCTAATGAATAATTGTCTCCTTATTCCAGTACATTAACAAAGTCTTGGGGTGTCATAAAAACATATACAAATAATTTGGGGGTGGGGTGCAATGTACAAAAACATTGCCTCATAACTATACAGAATATCTGTAACCAGGGTCATTATTAATCCACAGAGGAAAAAAAGCAGAACCCTACTTCTATTTGTAAATTATAAGTCTGGATTTGCAAATAAGACCAAGCCAGTACACCAGGCCACCTAATAATTTATGCAGTAAATCAATGTGAATTTGTAAACATATTTGTGTATATTTGTTAAATCATTTTTACTTGTCAGATCCTTATTAAC
The DNA here is from genome assembly GCF_027579735.1 of Bombina bombina. NCBI lineage: Eukaryota > Metazoa > Chordata > Amphibia > Anura > Bombinatoridae > Bombina > Bombina bombina. The sequence goes on along the minus strand of NC_069500.1, from coordinate 397,950,765 downwards.
TAAATTCTGATTACCATTTCTGTTCTCAGTTTAGAAATATTGTTTTAACCCACAGTGGTATTGGTAACATATTTCTAGTCATACTCAGGGTTAAATGATCATTTTCAATCTGTAGCATGATTAGAGGCAAAGTAGTTTTCTGTGTAATATCAGTGAGTAAATTTACCTGCCAAAGGGTCCTTTCACTTCCTCCACAGGACGTAGCCCCACGCTGGGTTGTTGGCACTGAAAGTGACCGATATTCTTCAAGTCAGGAAGAGTCTTGTTCCTAGTGGGTGGAACCATCACCCCCTGGTGAGTTAGCAGAGCCAAAAGGTTCTGAGAGTTGTGGCCCTTTGGGAACTCAAAAGTGGATATATTCTAAAGATGACAGAGAAAGGAGAGATCGGTAAGGCGATGGAAATATGAAACAAAAATACTTATAATCCCTTACAACACACACATTATATATATATATATATATATATATATATATATATATATATATATATATATATATATATATATATATACATACATACATACACACACACACACACACAGACATATATATATTATATATATATATATATATATACATACACAAACATACACACATACGTATATGATATACAGTATATAGTGTGTGTGTGAAACAGTGTCACAAATATGTAAACAGTAGCAACTTCCTGAAGACTCTTTTCTGCATCCCTATCCTTCTTGATACTTTTTCTAGACTTCATTCTAAAAGTAGGACTGCAAAAACAGGGCATATATTATATATTACATTTCAGATTTGCAACTGGTATGTGATCATACACATAGATATTTATAGAATTATTCACATTCCAGCTGATATTTACTTCCAATATAAAAATTGATTGTTCAATTTTGTGCTCTGACATTACAGACAGATTTGCAAAGCCACTTTTAAACATACAACATGAATGCTGCAGCTCACAAACATCCATCATAAACTCCCAAATTGAAATTCCTAAAGTAAAAAATAATTTTGGGATTTAAAACACAGCAAAGTTAGAATTATGTATCGTCAGCCTTTTCTATAAGAGAAATGATCATAAAGGCAAATGGTCAAAATATGGAATGTGGTGGGTGTTATTATATATACACACACACACACTGGCGTTCAAAAGTGCGGCGTCACTTAGACATTTTATTATTTTCCATAAAAACATACATGAAATTAGTTTGAATAGGAAATATAGTAATTAACAGGGTTAGAAATAATGAATTTTAAGGGAAATAATTGTGTTCAAGCTTTGCTTTCGTCAAAGAATCCTCCATGTGCAGCAATTACAGCCTTGCAGACCTTTTGAATTCTAGTTGACAATTTGTTTAGGTAATCTGAAGAGATTCCACCTCATGCTTCCTGAAGCTCCTCCCACAAAATTGGATTGGCTTGATGGGCACTTCTTACGTACCATACGGTAAAGCTGCTCCCACAACAGCTCAATAGGGTTGAGATCTGGTGACTGTGCTAGCTACTCCACTAAAGACAGAACAACAGCTGACTGCTTGTTCCCTAAATAGTTCTTGCATAGTTTGGAGCTGTGCTTTGGGTCATTGTCCTGTTGTAGGAGGAAATTGGCTTTTCTTTTTATTGACCAGTCTAAGATATGGCTATTTCTTTTGAACTTTGCCTAGAAGGTCAGCATCCTAGAGTTGCCTCTTCACTGTTGATGTAGATACTGGTGTTTTGTGGGTACTATTCAATGAATCTGCCAGTTGAGGACATATGAGGCATCTGTGTCTCAAACTAGACACTGTGTATTTGTCCTCTTGCTCAGTTGTGCACCGGGCCTCCCACTCCTCTTTCTATTCTGGTTAGAGCCAGTTCGCACAATTCTGTGAAGGAAGTAGTACACAGCATTGCACAAGATCTTCAGTTTCTTTGTAATTTCTTGCATAGAATAGCCTTCTTTTCTCAAAGCAAGAAAAGACTGATGAGTTTCAGAAGAAAGTTTTTTGTTTCTGGCCATCTTGAGCCTGTAATCAAACCCACAATTGCTGATGCTCCAGATACTCAACTAGTCTAATGTAGACCAGTTTTATATATTATTTAATCAGCAAAATAGTTTTCAGCTTTGCTAAAATAATTGCAAAAGGGTTTTCTAATGATCAGATAGCCTTTTTAAATGATAAACTTGGATTAGCAAACACAAAGTACCATTAAAACACAGGACAGATGGTTGCTGATTATTAGCCCCTGCATGCCTATGTATATATTCCATTAAAAAACAGCCATTTCCAGGTACAATAGTAATTTACAACATTTACAATGTCTACACTGTATTTTGGATCAATTTGAAGTTATTTTAATGGGGAAAAAATGCTTTTCTTTTGAAAACAAGGAAATGTCTAAGTGACCCCAAACCTTTGAATGCCAGTGTGTGTGTGTGTGTGTGTGTGTGTGTGTGTGTGTGTGTGTATATATATATATACATACACATACACACACACACATATATATATATATATATATACATATACATACACACACACACACACATATATATAATGTATATATATATATATCTATCTATATATATATATATATATATATAAAAATATATAAATATATCAATCACCAGTAATGCATGGAAATATTTTAACACCATAAACCTTAACTAAGGATACCTTTGTGGGTGATCCCAGTATAGTGGGCAGCGGGCTTCTTTGTATGAAGTCTGACAATTTGGGGGAGGATCTGAGTGGGCGATTGGACTGCAGACAGTGGACTTGCTGAGGCTGGTTGGGCATTGACTGACCATCAGGAGGCATCACAGGGTCAGAGTGCTGCTTCTTAATTTTCTGTTTCAGTGGCTGCAGGTCAGATAGATTTGGGGCACTATGAAGACGTGATCCCATCCCACGAGAGTTCTGAACAGGAACGGTCATGCCTGCAGACGCATGCATAGTAATGGAGATTAAATGTTTATCTGCTGAACAAAAAATGCTATTTTTTTTTTAAACAAAATAGCTTAATTAACAACTACAGCTGAATGCTCTGCTTTGCACAGTATATGACAGTAATAAGGCTGAATTAAGAATGCACATACCATACACAGGACTTCTGTTTCTGGTCTCTGGGCTACATGTTAAGTGTTGTCCAGGCTGCTCTGGGATTGTTCCCACTTGAATAAAAAAAGCACAATAATAAATAAAGAATAAGTAAAATTTAATACCAAACTTCCACTTGCTGTCATTATCAACAAAAAAATGCCATCAAACAAACATTATTTACCTTGTGGAGATGGGATATATGGTTTTGCACCTCCAAAGGAAAGCCTCCTTGGTGTGGGAGCAGTAGTATTCTCTATGTGGAAGGGAGGAGATGTGCCAGCTCGCATGAAACTGACGGGACTGTTACTGCTAGACTTCCGCACCGCACCTGATGACCTACAGGCAAACAAACTCAGATGATGTTCTGTAAACCTTCTACAAAATTCCCATAAATTCTAGAACAGGAAATTAATCTTTCTTTACTGATTTTGATACACCCTTCAGGCAATATATGAAGACATATATTATTTATGTTACAGAACAGGAAAATGGCTCTGCTTCCATTTGAATGCCAAATATTAAAGGACCAGTAAATTCAGTAGATTTGCATAATCTACAAATGCATAATAACAAGACAATGCAATAACACTTAATCTGAACTTGAAATGAGTAGTAGATTGTTTTTCTGGCAAATTTCAAAGTTATGTCTATTTCCACTCCCCCTATATCACGTGACAGCCATTAGCCAATCACAAATGCATATACGTATATTCCTTGATTCTTGCACATGGTCAGTAGGAAATGGTGACTTAAAAAGACTGTGCACATTTTGTTAATGGAAATAAATAGGAAAATTGTTAAAATGGCTGCTCTATCTAATTCTAATATTGACTTGAATGTCCCTTTAACCCCTTAACGACCCTTACGACACTGCAGTCCTGGACTTCTCTCTGCCGCAATCTCGCTAAGAATAGCGAGGTTGCGCTATTTCTGCATGCCACTGCAGAAATAGATTTGCAGAGTTACTGATGCAGAGAGAGCCACTCTTTGGCCCTCTCTGCATCGGACAGCGGTGGTGCCGATCTTTAAGGAGGGAGGCGGGAGCGGGTGGGACCGCTATGCCACACTACAGGAAATAAAATGAATAAATAAAATGCGTCATTGAGGGGGAAGGAGGGGCAATAAGGGGGATTCTATGTGGGATCCGTTGACGGAAAGGGATCTGGGAGGGTATTGAGGGGGGGCAGCTACACTACAAAAAATGGGTTATTTAAAAAAAAAATGTTTTAAATTGCCTAATTTGCAGCAAACTGGGTACTGGCAGACAGCTTCCAGTACCTAAGATGGTGGCAAATAGGTAGAGGGGGAGGGTTAGAGAGCTGTTTAAGGGGGGATCAGGGAGGTTGGGAGGTAAGGGGGGATACTACCCTGCAGAAAATATATATAAAAAATAAATAAAACAACTAATTTTTATACTGTCAGACTTTCTGCCAGTAATTAAGATGGGGGTGACCTTTGGGGGGTGGGGGAGGGAAGAGAGCTGTTTGAGAGGGGTCAGGGAGGGATCAGGGGGTGGCATGTGTCAGGTGGGAGGCTGATCTCTACACTAAAGATAAGATTAACCCTACAAGCTACCTAATTAACCCCATCACTGCTGGGCATAATACAAGTGCGGTGCGCAGCAACATTTAGCGACCTTCTAAATTACCAAAAAGCAATGCCAAAGCCATATATGTCTGCTATTTCTGAACAAAGGGGATCCCAGAGAAGCATTTACAACCATTTGTGCAATGATTGCGCAAGCTGTTTGTAAATCATTTCAGTGAGAAACCTAAAAATTATGAAAAAGTTTGGCGGTGAAATGGTGGCATGAAATATACCAAAATGGGCCTTGATCAATACTTTGGGTTGTCTACTAAAATATATTTATCATCATTTATTTTTTTTTATAGGTAAATATGAAAAAAAGCTTTATTTCTGTTTAAATGTAGTGATGCCAAAAATGCTCTTGTCTTTTGAGGAAGTTTTTGTCTGAAATGCCTGATCCTTAAGGGGTTAATTGCCACGCAAACAATATTTTCCCATAGCAAAAGATAAAAGGTTTAGAAAGACAGTGCAAGAAAAAATAAAGCCAAACGGACATACAAGTCAAAATTAAACTTTAATGGTTCAGAAACAGCATGTTGATTTAACCGACTTCTGAATTTACTTCTATTTTCAAACGGGCTTTGTTTTCTTTTTATCCTTTGTTAAGAAGCATATTGAGGTAGGCTCAGGAGCAGCAATGCACTACTGAGTGCACTACTGAGTGCTAGTTGTTGGTTTTCATTGGCTCAGCAGATGTGTACAGCTGGAGCTGATTTTAAAGGGTTATGACACCTAAAAAAATTATTTTGCGATTTAGACAGAGCAGACCAATTTAAAATAAAGTTTCCAATTTACTTCTAATATCAAATTTGCTTCATTCCCATGATATTCTTCATGAGGTAGGCATTTGGAGCACTAAATGGCAGGAAATAGTGCTGGCATCTTGTGTACTTGGAAATGAATTGTTTTCTCGCAAAACTGCTGCCAAAAATGGGCCGGCTCCTAAGCATCCCTGCTTTTCAACAAAAGAGACCAAGGGGAACAAAGAAATATTGATAATAGCAGTAAATAAGAAAGTTGTTTAAAATCTCATGCTCTATCTAAATCATGAAAGAAGCCCAATCGCGCCTCTCCCCGTAATGTAGTGCGACTGCTCTGGATAAAACAGTGGACCACTTTATACAGCGCAGGAGCACACTACATTAAGGTTAACAGTGCAGTTGGGTAGGCTGTAAACTTCAAGCCTTTGATGGTTTTTAAGGATAAAAAACTACAGAGCTGGGAAGGAGGGCTATGAAGAATACATCATAGGACTTTTTGCTTAGTACAAATATAACTTATAAATCGATTTTCAAAGGTAACACTGATATTATGCTATACAATTGTTAATGTGCACTATCCTACTGCACAATTATGTTAAAAAGCTAAACTGTTTACTGTCCCTCTTCCCAGGACAGAGAAGAGTGATCTCAACTCTAGTTAGCTTCAAGATTTTTCAAAGTAAATATTTTATACACCATCAAGTTCTGTCACACTTAAAAAAAGGAAGAAGAAAAAAAATCTAGTCTTGGGGACAACGATCTCATGACTCCCATTAGTTGTCACTTACCTAGGCGGTGTGTACTGATTGGGCGACTGCAAATTCTGCTCTATCCGCCTATAATTTTGGACTTGTGTTGGTACTGGAATAGGGACTGACTGGCCATATCTGCTGCCAGATGGATGAGCAAGCCTGAGACAAAAAGAATAGGATATTATAATCACAACACAACCACATTATGTTAAAGAGGCATTACACTTGTGTCAGCTCTGGGTGCGACAGACACAAAAGCAATTCATACTTTTCAATGGTGTTTAAAAGGGACATGAAACCTTTTTTTTATGATTCCAATAGAGCATTTTTAAATTGTATTATCAATTTTGCTTTGTTCTCTTTTGTATCCTTTATTAAACGAGCAGCAATGCACTACTGGAGCTAGTAAGCTATTGCCGAGAGGCAGATATGTGCAACCACCAATCAGCAGCTAGCTCCCATCCCCTGAGCCTACCTAGGTATGCTTTCAACAAAGGATATCAAGATAACCAAGCAAATTAGATAATAGAAGTACATTTGAAAGTTGTTTAAAATGATATGGTCTATCTGAATCATGAAAAACATTTTGGGTTTCATGTCCCCTTAAGGTTATTCTGTAGTTGTCACTGGTGCAACAGCAGAACAATAAATGTATTATTTAATTTGGAGAGCACTATATACTGTCTTACACAAGTACTTCTTTGGAGAAAATGGAAAATAATATTTTCATATATTTGCTCAGTTCCCTAAAATGAACTCACCAATAAAGCTGCAAGGGAGATGGATAGAAGCCTAAAGCATTAGGTATAAAATAAAAGTGAGCAATACTTGGTAAGTGCTGCCCAGGGAACTGAGCTAAGACATAGACATTATAGTAAGTATGGTTTAATTTCTATTCTCTTTGGTCTCCCTAGTAAGTGTGCACAACAAAGAACTGCCAAAGGAGTAAATACAAGGACGGCTAAACAAGAATGCAAATTATTCTGAATATTGATTTTATTTGGACGCCAGCACAAAATACAGAAACTTCTTGCAGAATCCACAGACATGGACCTTCTATAATGAGCACTTTATAATGATACTGAGTATCTATACACTGGCAGTGAACACAATATGTTGTATAATGATGTGAGTTTCCATGATGAGTACACTGCTCTGTATAAATATGAGTATGTATACTGTGATGAATATGCTATGCTGTATAATGATGGAATGTCTATACACTAATTCACTGTTGAACATGCTGCACTATATACGGATTTGAGTATCTATACACCGATTTATATGCAGTACAGTATAATGATGATGAGTATCTATACACAGATAATGACCACATAGGCGCACGCCTATGTATATAGTATAGCTGCTATCGACCGCCCCCACCCCCCGAGCACTTCACCACTGGTTCCACTGCACCAATGGTTGTTTTACCCCTGGTTTCAGGTACTGTCAACAATAGTGTTCTGCTCAGCTAGGAATCTCAGCAGTGATCACCCTCTAATCAGAACATTGGCATTACTTTCTGTCAAGTAGATTATGTTAAAAAGACAGTCTACTCTAGAATTGTTATTGTTTAAAAAGATAGATAATCCCTTTATTACCCATTCCCCAGTTTTGCATAACAAACACTTATATTAATATACTTTTTACCTCTGTGATTACCTTGTATCTAAGCCTCTGCAGACAGCCCCCTTAATTTAGTTCTTTTGACAGACTTGCATTTTAGCCAGTCAGTGCAGGATCATAAATAACTCCACGGGAGTGAGCACAATATTATCTATATGGCACACATGAACTAGCGCTGTCTAGCTGTGAAAAAACATAATTTATGCTTATCAGATAAATTCCTTTCCTTCCGTGTAGGGAAAGTCCATGGCTTCATTCCTTACTGTTGGGAAATACAACACCTGGCCACCAGGAGGAGGCAAAGACACCCCAGCCAAAAACTTAAATATCCCTCCCACTTCCTCATTACCCCAGTCATTCTGCCGAGGGAACAAGGAAAAGTAGGAGAAATATTAGGGTATAAATGGTGCCAGAAGAATAAAATAAATAGGGGACCACCCATAGACAAGAAAAAATGGGCGGGGGCCATGGACTCTCCCTATCGGGAAGGAAAGGAATTTATCTGGTAGGTATAAATTATGTTTTCCTTCCTAAGATAGGGAGAGTCCACGGCTTCCTTCCTTACTGTTGGGAAAACTATACCCAAGCTACAGAGGACACTGAATGAATAACGGGAGAAAACAAAAAGGAAGAGGCGGACCCTATTCTGAGGGCACCACAGCCTGCAAAACTTTTCCCCCGAAAGCTGCTTCAGCCAAAGCAAAAACATCAAACTTGTAAAACTTTGAAAAACTATTTAAGGAGGACCAGGTAGCCACCTTACAAATCTGATCCATAGAGGCCTCGTTCTTAAAGGCCCAAGAGGAAGCTACTGCTCTAGTAGAATGAGCCTTTAGCCTCTCAGGAAGACGATGTCCCGCTGTCTCGTAAGCTAAGAGGATGACACTCCTTAACCAAAAAGATAGGGAAGTCGAAGTAGCTTTCTGCCCCCTATGCTTCCTCGAATAGACAACAAACAAAGAGGAAGATTATCTAAACTCCTTAGTAGCTTGAAGATAGAACTTCAAGGCGCGAAACACATCCAAATTGTGAAGTAAGCGTTCCTTCGATGAAGAAGGATTAGGACACAAGGAAGGAACCACAATCTCCTGATTGATGTTGCGATCTGACACAACCTTAGGAAGAAAAACTAATTTAGTACGTAAAACTGCCTTATCTGCATGAAAATTCAGATAAGGGGGATCACATTGCAAAGCAGAGCTCAATAGCCAATAAAAAGAGAACCTTCCAAGATAACAATAACATAGATAACAGGCCTGGACCAAATAAAATCTTTCCCTTAAAGGGAAGAAAAAGGAGTCTGGACTTGAAGTTTTGGTCTGCGGATATAACTTCTAACCAGAGCGCCCGGTGGGCTAGGACCGCAAAGCCAGAGGCCTTTGCATTCAGGCGAATAATTTGCATGTTCGCATCACAGATAAAAGAATCAACAATTCTCAGAGCTTTAAAGTGAAGGTAAACTTTGATGAATGAAAGCCGTTTTTTAAAAATCCTATTAAACACATGGGCACTTTAATTCATCAAAGTTTAGAAAGCAGTCGTTTTGTTTAAAAACTTACCTCTCTCCTCTTCACAGCCGGAGCAGCTTCCCCCGCATGGAGATCCTCTCTTCACACGTCAGTAATGACTAATCCGGCTCCCTCCAATCACGGCATGGCCGCAGGCAATGATTCCCCTGGGGGGAAAGCTGTGATTTGAGGAAGCCGGATTAGTCATTGCTGATGTGTGAAGAGAGGATCTCTGGGCTGCTCCGGCTGTGAAGAGAAGAAAGGTAAATTTTTAAACAAAATGGCTGCTTTGTAAACCATGATGAATGAAAGTGCCCCTTTTTTAATAGTATATTTAAAAACTGGGCTTTCATTCATCAAAGTTTACCTTCACTTTTAATTCTGTCTTAAATATCCTCGAGGGGAGACCTCAATGAGTTCCAACAAAAAGAGTCACACCAGTAGGTAGCCGTTCGGCAACCGCGGCAACTGCAGCCGCGGATTAAAACAAAAATCCTGTATGTTGAAAACATCTTTCTCAGAAAGGTTTCCATTTTATTATCCATCGGCTCTCTGAACCAAGAACTATCCTCAAGAGGTATAGTAGTACATTTAGCAAGCATAGAGGTAGCACCATCCACTTTAGGAATGGAGCCCCACAAATCCAGTTGAGAGTCCGGGACCAGGAATAACTTTTTAAAAAGTAGACAAGGGGGAAAAGGAAGAACCAATTCTTTCCCATTCGTTGTTAATAATGTTCGCCATCTTAACCGGCACAGGAAAAGTCAAAGGAACTTTCCTGTCTTTGTAAATTCTGTCTAATTTAGGTATCATAGGTTCTTCAGGCAGTGCGGCCTCTGGAACCTCTAACGTAGACAGAACCTCCTTTAATAAAAAACGCAAGTGCTCAATTTTAAATCTAAAGGATGGTTCCTCCGCAGCAGGAGGCTTAGACGCTAAGAACTCCGACCCAGAAAATTCACCCTCTGAAGCTACAGAGGTTAACTCATCATCGGATAACTGGGACATAATAGCTAAATCCGATAAATATTTAGATGACTCTGGGTCAGGAGAGCTATGTTTAATCTTTCTCTGGCGTTTGGTAATGCACTGATGGCCGCAGACACTGCCATTTGTAACTGCGCGGCAAAGTCCACAGGAAGAAGGCCCCCTCCAGATGGAGGCTTAGATGTGCTACGGGGAACTGCATGTGGAGTGGATAATGTAGCAAGGGTAGTAATCTCACGGGACGCAGAGTCCTGAGAGGTAGACGGCTCAGAGGGACTAAGGGCCTTAGCAGGCTCGTCTCCCTTCTTAGACTTTATAATGGAGTTAGGGCATGTGGAACATAATTGAGTGGGTGGGAAAACCCACAGCCTCCTCACAATATAAACAGGTATGATTTAGTACAGGAGTACCTTCTAACTTATCAGAGTCCTCCATAGCTCAGGTTATACCCACAGGACACAAATAAAAACGTTTTTTATTATAGAAAACTGCACCTTTATGCTCCCAATGACTGGGGCACTCAACAACTCCTAGACCCAGACAGTTAACAGAGGAAACTCTCCTCAGGTTCAAGTCTCAGCCGGAATGGAGGAAATGAATATAGACCACACCCGGTCACATGGAGTGCAAGACAGTATTTCCCCTGTTATTACAAGTACAGCAAGTAATAGGAGCTGTGCAACACTTTCAAAAACAAAAGTGAAACTTAAGTGAAACTTGTTTGTTCCAGCCAAAAACACACAGTATATCAGCCCAAGAAAAAAAAATCACACAAAGCAGCATGTAAATAATTAATACACTGATTAATTAACCCCAACTGTTCAATAAACCCCCTTCAGGAGGATATTAACCCTGGATCCTATCAAGGTATAAAGGAGCCACACTGTGACCCTGTTATAACGTTTTACGTGTAAAAATTACACTCCAGGATCCATGCTGTGGAACAGAACACAGCCTCTCAAGTATGACAGTCTTATAGCAGCGCTCCTGACATGGACTTGAGTGAGAGAAAGCAAGCAGTGAAACTCGTCAACACTGATTGCTTAGGAGCTGTTAGCAGTAGTCTGGATGGTTTCGCAGGAAAAAAAAACTTTCCCTGCATCTCCAGACTATTTTTCATCAATAATCTCACTGAGAGGTTGACATGACTACTTACAATTCCAGTCCTATCTCATAGGGCAGATACCCTTTTTCAGGACTCTCCGAATCTTCTGCCACTTTTCTGCCACCTCCTAACGTGACGAAAGGCAAAGAATGACTGGGGTAATGAGGAAGTGGGAGGGATATTTAAGCCTTTGGCTGGGGTGTCTTTGCCTCCTCCTGGTGGCCAGGTATTGTATTTCCCAACTGTAAGGAATGAAGCCGTGGACTCTCCCTGTCTTTGGAAGGAAATTTAAATACAGCGTGCAGGTTCTCTTGTGAGAATCTGTAGTAGGGGGTCGAAAGGCATGCAAAGTCTTTGATAAATCGACCCCTACTGCTATATTTCTCCATAGGCTGCTTGGGAACTACATGTCCCAGAATGCAGAGAGTGCAAAGCAGTGGCTGTTGAGAGAAGTAATATGAGGTGGCTACCGAAGACACAGGAAGTACATGTAGCTGCTAGAGAGAGATGGGAGTGCATGGCTGTGAGGAACAGAGTGGAGTGCATGTCTGCTTCTAGGGACAGAGGGAGCTGTGACTGCTGGAGAGAGGTAAGTGCTCAGCTGCTGGCTACAGAGTGGGCTTGCATGCATCATCTGGGAACAGAGAGGGCGTTGGTATGTTTGGTTATGTATTTGAAGAAAATTTTAACCCATTCTGTATAGTGTGAATATTGATAGAATAAAACTACAGGAGGATAAATTAACCTTGTGAGAGCTGGTCTCTACAAACAGCACCATTTATAGATTACACATACTCAAACTGACATACAGTATGCCACAGTGAAGCACAGATATACAAAAGGTCATTTTAATATTTTAAATACTTCTTCTGTACTGTGTGTTTGTATGTATGTGTGTGTCTGCTATTTCCCACTTGAAGTGGGTGTTACAGCTACCTTTCTAACAGAGATAAATTGGGAGCTTCTAAATTGAGAAACGTATCATGGATGTTTCTACCATACGGACTGTGAGGATATTTACACACCGCTGTGGGCCGAAGTCCCTTTCCTTCTGATGCTGTACTCTTACCTCATATGATTGAGTTCACGTTTTGTAAGTATACTGAGTGCTTAATTTGGGATTCCGGGTTATTTTTTTACCATAGATTCTGGTGCGATTTGGTCCCCAATAGGATCTCCTTCCTTCTTGTCTTTGGACTTTTACTTATGGCTGATACTAACTTATGATATCGTTGGGCTTTATAATATTTCACTTTGTATTTATTTGTAGATGCATTTAACACTTTCTTTTATTTTAATCATTAAGTGTTTATCTTACTCTTGTATCTATGCATCACATTATGTCTTGTATTATTGATGCGTTTATCTGCTTATTTCATTTTACATTGTGTTTTATATCTGCTTTGTTTGTTTACCTGTACTTGGTTAGAGATCTACCCCTTGTTAGCACTGTATGACACTCCTCTTGTACTCCCCCCATTTTATATATATACATATATATATATATATATATATATATATATATATATATATATATATATATATATATATATATATATATATATATATATATATATAGTATATATACAGTATATATATATGTGTGTGTGTGTGTGTGTGTGTGTATATATATATATATAAATCGAACAGTGATAGTAGTGCCAATTTGTCATTATTAATTCTGGGTTAACATGCTACAATTAAAATCTAATCTAAGCATTCATTCCTTAGCTAGCTGGTGTCTGCATACTTTCTTACCGGGATGGGCTGGGGGAGCAGCTGTAGGGAGGTGTAGGGGAGGGTGTTTGAGCTCGACTTTCCAGGCCAGTAGATGTCAGCAGGGAACTGTAAAATGAAAAAGAGGGGAGGGAAGGAATAAACAACATTTTAAAAATCTTAAGTTTCTTATTGACCTCTTATATACCCCATAAAAAAGAGAATTTGAAAACTATAATAAAGAGCCGTACATAATAAATACCATAAATGTCCTATCTTCATTAAAGGGACAGTAACGTCAAAATTAAACTTTCATGATTCAGATAGAGAATGCATTTTTTAAACAACTTTCCAATTAACTTCTGTTATCAAATTTGCTTTGTTCTCTTGGGATCTTTCATTGAAGAATCAAACTAGGTAGGCTCATAAGAGCTCAGGAGTGTGCACGTGTCTTTAGTACTCTATGGCAGCAGTGTTTTGCAACATTGCATAACAAAGCTACAAAATTCCTAGTTTAACTCTTTAATAAAAAAAGAAGAAGAAAACAAAGCAAATTTGATAACAGGAGTAAATTAGAAAATTGTTTAAAATTGCATGCTCTATCTGAATCATGAAAGTAAAATTTTTACTTTACTGTCCCTTTAATCTGTTTTAAATAACACTTTATTTGATAAACTGTTCTCAGCAAGCATTTTGGTTTAACCCTTTGAGTGCTAAGCACTTTCCCACCTGGTAAGGTTTTTTAAAAGAAATGTTTTTAACTTTTTTTTTGTTTTTTTTTTTCAGATCCCTAAGACTTACACTGTTGGAAAGGTTAGGGTATTACCTTTCCAACGGTGGGTCTTGGGGGTCTGTAGCTGCTTAGATGGCTGAGATACAGGCTTTTAAGCAGCATGCTCCCTGCTCCTATACTTATAAATAAAGTTGCGCAGTGACGTCGCCGCACATAACGTGAAGCCCTGGCGATGCCTGTCACTATGCAGGCCCGATCGCCGGGGTAGGAGCGGGTTGGAGCCCCCAAATCTCCCTCAAGGTGGGAGAGTGCTAGCAACGGCTCTGAGCCGTCGTTAGCACCAGAGTGGGAAACTCTGCGATGGCTCAGAGAAGGGGTTAATTACACATATGTAGTCAAAGTGACTTGTCACTGAATGCTGCAATCAGAAACGACTGTTCTCCATCTGACCAGAACAATATGAATAAAAAAAAGAACACCTGCAATGGAACACGGAGAAATAAGATAATGAATATAGATTCCCTGCACTCAGGTCAGCAGTGGGCAAGAGGGCTTGCTTTGCTATGACATATCAATAAACATCTTAAGGGCATCATATTTTTGCAAAGACAAAGTTTTCCCAAGAAAACTATTGATGATATAATAAACTATTTGTAGATGTGTAGCTGCTGGATATCTAGGCACTTGTATGGCCTGACAGGCCCTGGCCTGCAAACATAATACTCCCCTAGAGTCATAGCATTTTTATGAATTCTGATTACTACAAAGAAATGAACTTGCACCTGCCATGCAGACAGACACACATGATCACAGCACTTATAAGGCCTTTTTATTGTCTTACTAATCATATTAATACTTACCCACTGTACATTAAAGTATCTTGGATGACTTTGCCTGTAGCTGCCTCTGTACCAAGGTCACCTGGAAAATACAACAATTATAGTATTAGTGACAATGGTAACATCTTATCCTAGTATTTTTAAATCCTCTCTTGCTTTACTTATCAAACAAGTTTTAAAAAATGACAGAGCCAATTTCCAGACCTTAATTCTACAGAACCAACAAGCTACGTGTTTTGCATTCATGTCTAGTTAAATACATGAGCCTCTAAGGACTCATTACAACTTTCTGTTCTGTATTTCGTGCTGAGAAATTTTACCATCTCTCTTGTCTGAGTTATACAAATCACCTCAATACTGCACCTAGATTATCCAAGTTTACCACAACAAAAGCACTAACTCTTTGGAAAACCTCCAAATACTTGGCCTAGCTCCTGGGCAGATCTTTAATTCCTAGAAAATCTCACCTGGCAACAGAATGTGTAGGATTTAGAAGGGGAGAAGAAATGTCTAATTCTTTGTATTATTTGTTTGGGAAGCAGATCACACTTGAATTAATGTCTTGAGAGCTGAGTAATTAGAAAATACAATGAATGCAGAAGATCACATGGTCTCAGACAAAATAACAAAAAAATAACATAACTGTCAGCATGGTCTGTAAAAAAAAGACTTACAGGTTACTTTTTAAATAATGGCAAAGTAGCCATTGAATCAGTAAAGGTTTGTTTTTTAGGACTTATTTTGTGGATAATATATTATATGTTTAAAAGAAAATTCTAAGAAACATACAAACTAACTGTACTTAACTATATACTAGGGTATACAACACCAGACCCTCTGGATCTTTTTCTTCTTTTGGTTAGAAAAAAAGATAACAGACCAGGGTGAAACTAGGAGTGAGGTTCATGAGCATTATAAGTATAAATGAGAATGAAATTGTGGAGTGGGAAGGGGGAAATAAAAGAGGGTTGAAATAGAAAAAGAAGAGGAATTTTGAGAGAAAGAGAAATAATAAATAAATCAAATAGCGCAGCGGAATCTGTTGGCACGCTACAAATAACCAATAATAATAATCAAAATCTTCAAGACAAAGAGATTCATCAAAATCTGATTTTCTAATCTGCCAGAGTCCCTTTAAAGTTTTTGTATTTTCAGAAACCTGGTTCCTTTCAAAGAGTAATATTTTTTCCAAAATGTATACTGAATGCCCTTTCCAACACTACTAACATGCTTGAAAAAATAAGAACCTGGACTTTCTCAGAATATTGATTAGCTTTAATACAACGTAAATTTGAAGCTGATGGACATATAAAAGTACTACCATTTTATATTGTAAAGTACTACCATTTTATATTGTAAAGTACTACCATTTTATACTGTAAAGTGCTACCATTTTATATTGTAAAGTACTACCATTTTATATTGTAAAGTACTACCATTTTATACTGTAAAGTACTACCATTTTATATTATAAAGTACTACCATTTTATATTGTAAAGTACTACCATTTTATACTGTAAAGTACTACCATTTTATATTATAAAGTACTACCATTTTATACTGTAAAGTACTACTATTTTATACTGTAAAGTACTACCATTTTATATTATAAAGTACTACCATTTTATACTGTAAAGTACTACTATTTTATATTGTAAAGTACTACCATTTTATACTGTAAAGTACTACCATTTTATATTGTAAAGTACTACCATTTTATATTATAAAGTACTACCATTTTATACTGTAAAGTACTACCATTTTATACTGTAAAGTACTACCTTTTTATATTGTAAAGTACTACCATTTTATACTGTAAAGTACTACTATTTTATACTGTAAAGTACTACTATTTTATACCATAAAGTACTACTATTTTATACCATAAAGTACTAGTATTTTATACCGTAAAGTACTAGTATTTTATACCGTAAAGTACTAGTATTTTATATATTAAAGTACTACAATTTTATACTGTAAAGTACTACAATTTTATATTGTAAAGTACTACGATTTTATACTGTAAAGTGCTACCATTTTATATTGTAAAGTACTACAATTTTATACTGTAAAGTACTACAATTTTATATTGTAAAGTACTACGATTTTATACTGTAAAGTACTACCATTTTATATTGTAAAGTACTACCATTTTATACTGTAAAGTACTACTATTTTATATTGCAAAGTACAACAATTGTATACTGTAAAGTACTACTATTTTTAATTAATTCCTGAGAAAATGCAGAATGGTTGAAGGAATTGATTCAGACTTAACAAGTGGGCTGCTTAGTTATAAAAGATTTTTTAATTGGACTTTTGAAAAGAATCACTCATTACAAGCAACTCATGTTATAGCCTTGAAGCTAAAGATTTCACTGCAACTTAAAAAATCATTGGATTACAGATTATGGCTTGATGTTTTAAATATAAAAATAAGTGCTCCAATGGTCTATATTTTTAGTTATGATCTTGATCTGTGGTCAAATGTAACTCAAATGTAGAAGTTCCCTTTCCTCTAGAGGAATTTATAGTTGTTCAAAAACAACTATATTTATAAAGTGTTTAAACTATAAACATGCATAATTGCCAATTTCCTATGACTAAGCGCCTGTAACGGCGCAAAACGCGTCAGGATTGCACTCTTTCTGGACTTTTTTGTCACTCATGTGTATTCCATTTTGAATTTTATCTAATAAAGCAATCTTCTGCATATTTTTCTTACCCCCGAGTGCACCGGATTTCTTTCGTTTTCTATAATTGCCAATTTCCCCTTACATGCAAGATACCTTTCCTTGTCTGGCATTTCTATATATTTTTTCTGTTTATTTAAAAACATCACACTACATGGCCTACACCACCTCCTCTGTTCCAAAGAAGAAAATAGGAGGCTAAAATAGCTTCCATAGTCACTAAACTGTTATACTAGCAAAGTTTAAAAGGGATATTGAACCCAATCTTTTTTCTTTCTTGATTCAGATAGATAGAGCATGAAATTTTAAGCAACTTTGTAATTTACTCTTATTATCAAATTTTCTTCATTCTCTTGGTATCTTTATTTGAAATGCAAGAATGTAAGTTTAGATGCTGGCCCATTTTTGGTGAACAACCTTCGTTGTTCTTGCTGATTGGTGGATAAATTCATCCACCAATAAAAAAATGCTGTCCATAGTTAAGAACCCAAAAAAACGCGTAGATGCCTTCTTTTTCAAATAAAGATTGCAAGAGAACAAAGACAAATTGATAATAGGAGTAAATTAAAATTGCATGATCTATCTGAATCACAAAATAAAAAAAATGGGTTTAGTGTCCCTTTAAGTGTGGATTTTTGTAGAAAACTCCACCATTTAGGTGAGATTCAATGTAATTATTTTGATTATCTTTCTAAAACGATGCAAGCCCTGGTATGGACTGTTGGTCACACTGCTGTGACTGTACAAAGACTCCTCATATGAGCACGAAATATACAGCAAATTAACACTAACCTGGGATACTTGGAAATTGTGCAGGTACCATGACAAAATCATCAGTGTCACATGAGGAATTCTTGCTACTGCTTCCTGCTGACTCTTTGGATCCCTGGAGAAATCCTGGAGAATCGGGGATGGGTGAGACAAGAGTTTTCTCCTGTAGCTGCTGCATTTCCCCCAGGGACTGTTGGTAAGTAGCGAGAAAGACAAACACACGTAAGTTGTACTGAAACAATGTAAATAGACTTCCACTAATAATGCAAAATATGGGGAAGCACAAGTTTGCAGAAGTCAGATCTTTTTATTTGTATTAAGAAACATTTTATGCAACATTGACTGATGATCTGATATATTCGAGACAAACTAAGTAATAGGGGTATATAGTGGCTGGTGGTCCATACAACAGAATCTGTACATTTTGAACGATTAAAAGATTTAAACATTTAAAGCTTATAAGGCTAGGGGTTATTTTGACAGAGGTAGGAGGGGAATTCTGTAAAGCAGGGACAGCACTTATAAAGATGGGGTGAGAAGAGACATGTTGGTGAAAGGAAATAGAATGGTGAGATATTATCAAGCAAGTATTGGGTTTCTAACTTGATCCTGGAAGATAATGGAAACCACTACAGGGATTGAAAAATGTGGTACAGCAGAGGAGTAGCAATAATTTACATTAATTTGCCAAGGTTAATCATGGAGTAAACAGTAATTTGCTGAGGAGGAACATAGGAAATAGTACATTAATATATGTGATCTATTATTTTTTAATTTAAATTAAGTAGTGTCTTGTGTGTGATACCAGCACAATTTGAAGATGTTCTTAAACTAAATTTGGTAACATCTAGTTAGCAGCTGTACTATCTAGTTAGCACTAGATAACTATAATGATTAATATATTAAGACAATATTAATATTAAGAGTGGAGAAGCAGTATGCTCTGAGATACTGAGCTTACAGGGACACTGAACCAAAAAATGTTCTTTCGTGATTCAGATAGAGCAGGACATTTTAAGCAACTTTCTAATTTATAACTATTATCAAATTTTCTTCATTCTCTTGGTATCTTTATTTGAAATGCAAGAATGTAAGTTTGGATGCCGGCCCATTTTTGGTGAACAACCTGGGTTGTTCTTGCGGATTGGTGAATAAATTCATCCACCAATAAAAAAGTGCTGTCCATAGTCTGAACCAAAAAAGCCTGGATGCCATATTTTTCAAATAAAGATAGCAAGAGAACGAAGAAAAATTGATAATAGGAGTTGCTTAAAATTGTGTGCTCTATCTGAATCACGAAAGAAAAAAATTGGGTTCAGTGTCCCTTTAAGGTAGTGCAAAACAAACACATTTATATACAAAAGGCAGAAATTCACGAGAGACACATATGAAATTACAATGCCAAGAGGTAAAGAAAGGGAGCATGTATCAGAGAAAATGCAATTGAATAGAAATAAACTACTATCAATGATAGGATATAATTCAGAGACAAACAAGAAACCAAAACCACATCAAATGTATTACCAAGTAATGATACCTAGTGTTCTGAATCTAAAGGAATGGCAGCAGGATAATACATGATTAAGGGCTAACTGAGACATGATTAAGGGACAAAACGTTGTTGTTTTTTCCTGGACCTTGATATAAAGTAATAAAAGGTCCCTTTTTAAATATTTTCTGAGGCTGGAACCAATTTTCCTTCTTTCCTCAAGCAGGACAAGAAATAAACAGAAAGAGCGTGTACTCACAGGAGGAGACGCTAAGTGTGATGTTGAAGAACTGCTACAGGAGCTTCCAGATCCTGAACTGGGATATGAGGGCATTGGCACAGGTGAAGCTAAAAATAAAAAAATAAAATAAAAAATGATACACCAAATATTTTTATAAAAAGGACAGATTTTGGGAACTGCATATCTATGACGAAGAGTAGTTAATACTTCCTGCCAGCAGACAGATACTTTAATACATTGAGCATCTCTGTATTCCAATGTGTCTACTTTTAATTATACGTGTTCTATAATGAAATAATGAATTCACATAAACACAGAGAGCAGATCTGTTTTACAACTTATGATGACAAATTATGATGTGCTTGTCATACTTACACTTTTTCATGGAGGAACCTGCATCCAAGAATGGGTGATGAAAAAAATCATCTGTATAATAGAAGAAAGTGGTAATCAGTATGCAAACTGCATAGTATTTTCTGCAACTGTGACATACAAAGGGATATGCCCCCATAAAGCTAGCATGATACTTTTAGCACCTATCAACAAACTAAAGTATGAATCTCTGGGTGAAAAAAAAGCATAGAACTTTAGGAAATCTAGATATTATACAATGTAATTCTCTAGATAAGAATCTATATAATAAATTCTCCTAAGCAGGTACACAATATATTAGGTATAAAAAAAAAACCAACAATCAGAATATGCATATGATAAGGGATAATGGACTTCATGTATTGGTAATAAGGAATGGTTTTCTATACGTAAGCAGATTCATAAAGATAAAGATCATGATGTGTACAAATCTGACAACAAGCATAACTTGTTATTATCAGTTCAGTTATGTAGCACCAACAGGTATGTATTTTATTTTTTATTATAAAAAGCTTCACCGCACTCTGAGAACATGACCAAATGGGTATACAATATAACGTACTTTGTATACATACACTGCTAGTTGCATTTAATTTCATAGACTCCAATGTCAACAGCAGCTTTTTGAAAACAAAGTTTTAGTCCATATTAGTGTAGAGGGAAGAATACAATAAATTGCATGGCACTCACGACATGGTAATGAGTGACAATCTTTTTACCTCCTAATATTGTATTCTCCATCTAATATGCGGTATGTGTATACACTGGTTAATTATATGTATGTTACACCTAATCAAATTCTGTTTTTGTTAATGTTCCCTAGAAACGCATTTACTTATCATTACAATGTATTCCATTTACCAATTTGAATGAGATATCATTTCTAGTGCATTACAACTTCAAATGTTTTTGCTCATTTGTGAAAACAATGCACTGCCTTTATTTTGTACTAATTGAAATCAAGGAATAGTTTTCAATCTCTTATATTCGTCACCTTCTTTTAACCCTTTATACAGATAAATACACAATGTGTGCCTACCCTACATAACTATGCGCTTATTATTACAATAACAAAATTGTACAACTCTTATGCATTTTATGTATTTATTGCACGATTTTTCTGGTAACCATGGCCTAAATTTCAATGCATCTGCTAATTCATTATCAATGAAGCTAATATGTCTGAATACAGGTTGCTACATTGAAATGAATGATTAAAGAGACATTAATATATTTTTATTTTATTTTATGAATAAGATAGAGAATGAGATTTTAAACAACTTTTCAATTTACTTCTATTATCAAATCTGCTTCATTCTCTTGGTATCCTTTGTTGAAGGAGCAGCAATGCACTACTGGAAGCTATCTAACAACATTAGACGAGCCAGTGACAAGAAGCATATATGTGCAGTCACCAAAAAGCAGCTAGCTCCCAATAGTCCATGCCTGCTCCTCAGCCTACCTAGGTATGCATTTCTACAAAGGCTACCAGAACAAAGCACATTAGACAATGGAAGAAAAGTGGAAAGTTCTTAAAAACTAAATGCTCTATCTGAATCATGAAAGTTCAATTTTGACTACAGGGCCTACGTATGTACCCTAACATGACATCAGCACAACGATTTGTAAGTTCGGATTACATAGATGCACACTGAAGAGTATAACTTATGATCAGTAATTATTATTTTTGGAATAGTTATGTTACATATGTCTTTATGATTGTTTATAGCTAATATAAAACAGTTTGGTTTTTTTTCTATTCATTATTCAACATTTTATAGTGGGTAATAATTATTACACTAGAATTTACAGCTCCCTAAAGGTACAGTTAATTCATTCAGGAAAAGTCAAAATTAAACTGTCATGATTCAGACTTACAATTTTTAAACCACTTTATTTCTATTGTTCACTACTGGGTGCTAGCTGGTGATTGTTTGCGGCACATATAAGCCCCTGTCACTAAGGGGTAAATTTAACATCACTGTAGGCGCACAGGTTTGCAAGTAGTGAACCTGTCTGCCTGCAAGCACCAACTGCGAAGTTTCTTGTGCAATGTTGCCCCCTGCTCCAGCGCAACCGACTGTGCTAGAGCAGGGCATGTCAATCACCCAGAACGAGCGATTGTTGGGGTCATTGATGTCGACACTTCTGACGTGGCAGAGAGGTAAAAAGATGCAGTTTCTGCTTCTTAAATATGTGGAGCAGGCGCGCGTATGCACCTAACCGAAAAAAACGGCAAATGCAGCTTAATAAATGTACCCCATAGTCACCCGATGTGCTCAGCTAGCTTCAGGGAGTGCTGCACCTGAGTCTACCTATATTTAATCTTCAACAAAGGACAACAAAAGAATGAAGCAAATTTGATAACAGAAGTAAATTGGGAAACTGTTTAAGATTATATGCTCTGTCTGAATCATCAGTTTCATTTTGACTTTACTGTCCTGTCCCTTTTAAGCTTATTTTAGTCGGGCTTATTAGTGTTGCTGAACTGACTCCTCTAAGAACTGCAAAAAAAAACAAAAAAACACAAAGTTCATATATTTCTGTCGTTATCTGCCTTTTTTTTTTTTTTTTTTTAAATAATCTTTTATTGAGATTTTTAGTATTGACAAAATATAACATGTCTATTGACAACAATAATAAAAGATTATAGTACAGTCAATCTGATGTGAAGAATGATAACACATTAAGAAGTTGCTACCAGTTATCTTAAAATCACAATTACAGTAACACGTATAAATCTTTGCAGTGTGCTCATAGTTCACAAACTTCTTTTTAAAGGGATTAGTAGATACAGCATTAAACCTGAAACCAACACAGATATTTCTTAGGGTGTTAACCTAAGTTACGCTGTTTTATTAGTAAACACATCAAGAAAATATTTAGTAAGCTAGAATATCAAACATTTTTAATGCCATTAAACATATACAGTAAATATGGCCACTCTTGAACCCTTATGAAGACATATGATATAGGGGAGGTACTATAATGATATATACGGTCACTCTTGGACCTCTGATGAAATAAAATAGTTTAACTAGTAGATAATATGGTAACTTATGGATATAATGAGGGTAGAAATATCAGAGTTATTGAGTATGGCGCAATAACAAAAACTATACATTAGCAAGATAGCGAAATTAATCTAGATGGTGAGAGCGAAGCTGGTATTTCTTGGATGTTTATGTCTAATGGCCCTTCATGAGTACCCCAGCTCCTTAGTAGTTAACCCCCCACCTTGATTTAGCTTTGAGACTATTATCACATAGTGGGGATAAGATAGGGGGTGCACTTCTAATAAATCAGAGACTTGACCTTTATATTCTATGGTGTGATGGACACTAAGATCCTCTAACGAGGCGTTAATCCGCTGGTATCCTAGGGGGGTTCTTCTCATGGCTGTACCAACTTGATAAAATGAATGGGTAGGACCATCTTGACGGCCTCTTATAGTATACTAATATGATCATTTAGATTATATATGGTTTGTATTAGGGTGGGATTATATACAAATAAAGGAGAAATAAAGTAACACTACCTCTGGCTGAGAACTCAGTTAACTGGTTTACTTGGGGCTTAAATAGTACAGTTGAGTATAGGAGATATGTGAAAAAACAGAATTTATGTTTACCTGATAAATTACTTTCTCCAACGGTGTGTCCGGTCCACGGCGTCATCCTTACTTGTGGGATATTCTCCTCCCCAACAGGAAATGGCAAAGAGCCCAGCAAAGCTGGTCACATGATCCCTCCTAGGCTCCGCCTACCCCAGTCATTCGACCGACGTTAAGGAGGAATATTTGCATAGGAGAAACCATATGGTACCGTGGTGACTGTAGTTAAAGAAAATAAATTATCAGACCTGATTAAAAAAACCAGGGCGGGCCGTGGACCGGACACACCGTTGGAGAAAGTAATTTATCAGGTAAACATAAATTCTGTTTTCTCCAACATAGGTGTGTCCGGTCCACGGCGTCATCCTTACTTGTGGGAACCAATACCAAAGCTTTAGGACACGGATGAAGGGAGGGAGCAAATCAGGTCACCTAAATGGAAGGCACCACGGCTTGCAAAACCTTTCTCCCAAAAATAGCCTCAGAAGAAGCAAAAGTATCAAACTTGTAAAATTTGGTAAAAGTGTGCAGTGAAGACCAAGTCGCTGCCCTACATATCTGATCAACAGAAGCCTCGTTCTTGAAGGCCCATGTGGAAGCCACAGCCCTAGTGGAATGAGCTGTGATTCTTTCGGGAGGCTGCCGTCCGGCAGTCTCGTAAGCCAATCTGATGATGCTTTTAATCCAAAAAGAGAGAGAGGTAGAAGTTGCTTTTTGACCTCTCCTTTTACCAGAATAAACAACAAACAAGGAAGATGTTTGTCTAAAATCCTTTGTAGCATCTAAATAGAATTTTAGAGCGCGAACAACATCCAAATTGTGCAACAAACGTTCCTTCTTTGAAACTGGTTTCGGACACAGAGAAGGTACGATAATCTCCTGGTTAATGTTTTTGTTAGAAACAACTTTTGGAAGAAAACCAGGTTTAGTACGTAAAACCACCTTATCTGCATGGAACACCAGATAAGGAGGAGAACACTGCAGAGCAGATCATTCTGAAACTCTTCTAGCAGAAGAGATTGCAACCAAAAACAAAACTTTCCAAGATAATAACTTAATATCAACGGAATGTAAGGGTTCAAACGGAACCCCCTGAAGAACTGAAAGAACTAAATTGAGACTCCAAGGAGGAGTCAAAGGTCTGTAAACAGGCTTAATTCTAACCAGAGCCTGAACAAAGGCTTGAACATCTGGCACAGCTGCCAGCTTTTTGTGAAGTAACACAGACAAGGCAGAAATCTGTCCCTTCAGGGAACTTGCAGATAATCCTTTTTCCAATCCTTCTTGAAGGAAGGATAGAATCTTAGGAATCTTAACCTTGTCCCAAGGGAATCCTTTAGATTCACACCAACAGATATATTTTTTCCAAATTTTGTGGTAAATCTTTCTAGTTACAGGCTTTCTGGCCTGAACAAGAGTATCGATAACAGAATCTGAGAACCCTCGCTTCGATAAGATCAAGCGTTCAATCTCCAAGCAGTCAGCTGGAGTGAAACCAGGTTCGGATGTTCGAACGGACCCTGAACAAGAAGGTCTCGTCTCAAAGGTAGCTTCCAAGGTGGAGCCGATGACATATTCACCAGATCTGCATACCAAGTCCTGCGTGGCCACGCAGGAGCTATCAAGATCACCGACGCCCTCTCCTGATTGATCCTGGCTACCAGCCTGGGGATGAGAGGGAACGGCGGGAACACATAAGCTAGTTTGAAGGTCCAAGGTGCTACTAGTGCATCCACTAGAGCCGCCTTGGGATCCCTGGATCTGGACCCGTAGCAAGGAACCTTGAAGTTCTGACGAGAGGCCATCAGATCCATGTCTGGAATGCCCCACAGCTGAGTGACTTGGGCAAAGATTTCCGGATGGAGTTCCCACTCCCCCGGATGCAATGTCTGACGACTCAGAAAATCCGCTTCCCAATTTTCCACTCCTGGGATGTGGATAGCGGACAGGTGGCAGGAGTGAGACTCCGCCCATAGAATGATTTTGGTCACTTCTTCCATCGCTAGGGAACTCCTTGTTCCCCCCTGATGGTTGATGTACGCAACAGTTGTCATGTTGTCTGATTGAAACCGTATGAACTTGGCCCTCGCTAGCTGAGGCCAAGCCTTGAGAGCATTGAATATCGCTCTCAGTTCCAGAATATTTATCGGTAGAAGAGATTCTTCCCGAGACCAAAGACCCTGAGCTTTCAGGGATCCCCAGACCGCGCCCCAGCCCATCAGGCTGGCGTCGGTCGTGACAATGACCCACTCTGGTCTGCGGAATGTCATCCCTTGTGACAGGTTGTCCAGGGACAGCCACCAACGGAGTGAGTCTCTGGTCCTCTGATTTACTTGTATCTTCGGAGACAAGTCTGTATAATCCCCATTCCACTGACTGAGCATGCACAGTTGTAATGGTCTTAGATGAATGCGCGCAAAAGGAACTATGTCCATAGCCGCTACCATCAACCCGATCACTTCCATGCACTGAGCTATGGAAGGAAGAGGAACGGAATGAAGTATCCGACAAGAGTCTAGAAGCTTTGATTTTCTGGCCTCTGTCAGAAATATCCTCATTTCTAAGGAGTCTATTATTGTTCCCAAGAAGGGAACCCTTGTTGACGGAGATAGAGAACTCTTTTCCACGTTCACTTTCCATCCGTGAGATCTGAGAAAGGCCAGGACGATGTCCGTGTGAGCCTTTGCTTGAGGAAGGGACGACGCTTGAATCAGAATGTCGTCCAAGTAAGGTACTACAGCAATGCCCCTTGGTCTTAGCACAGCTAGAAGGGACCCTAGTACCTTTGTGAAAATCCTTGGAGCAGTGGCTAATCCGAAAGGAAGCGCCACGAACTGGTAATGCTTGTCCAGGAATGCGAACCTTAGGAACCGATGATGTTCCTTGTGGATAGGAATATGTAGATACGCATCCTTTAAATCCACCGTGGTCATGAATTGACCTTCCTGGATGGAAGGAATAATAGTTCGAATGGTTTCCATCTTGAACGATGGAACCTTGAGAAACTTGTTTAAGATCTTGAGATCTAAGATTGGTCTGAACGTTCCCTCTTTTTTGGGAACTATGAACAGATTGGAGTAGAACCCCATCCCTTGTTCTCTTAATGGAACAGGATGAATCACTCCCATTTTTAACAGGTCTTCTACACAATGTAAGAATGCCTGTCTTTTTACGTGGTCTGAAGACAACTGAGACCTGTGGAACCTCCCCCTTGGGGGAAGTCCCTTGAATTCCAGAAGATAACCTTGGGAGACTATTTCTAGCGCCCAAGGATCCAGAACATCTCTTGCCCAAGCCTGAGCGAAGAGAGAGAGTCTGCCCCCCACCAGATCCGGTCCCGGATCGGGGGCCAACATTTCATGCAGTCTTGGTAGCAGTGGCAGGTTTCTTGGCCTGCTTTCCCTTGTTCCAGCCTTGCATTGGTCTCCAAGCTGGCTTGGCTTGAGAAGAATTACCCTCTTGCTTAGAGGACGTAGCACCTCGGGCTGGTCCGTTTCTACGAAAGGGACGAAAATTAGGTTTATTTTTTGCCTTGAAAGGCCGATCCTGAGGAAGGGCGTGGCCCTTACCCCCAGTGATATCAGAGATAATCTCTTTCAAGTCAGGGCCAAACAGCGTTTTCCCCTTGAAAGGAATGTTAAGTAGCTTGTTCTTGGAAGACGCATCAGCCGACCAAGATTTCAACCAAAGCGCTCTGCGCGCCACAATAGCAAACCCAGAATTCTTAGCCGCTAACCTAGCCAATTGCAAAGTGGCGTCTAGGGTGAAAGAATTAGCCAATTTGAGAGCATTGATTCTGTCCATAATCTCCTCATAAGGAGGAGAATCACTATCGACCGCCTTTATCAGCTCATCGAACCAGAAACATGCGGCTGTAGCGACAGGGACAATGCATGCAATTGGTTGTAGAAGGTAACCCTGCTGAACAAACATCTTTTTAAGCAAACCTTCTAATTTTTTATCCATAGGATCTTTGAAAGCACAACTATCCTCTATGGGTATAGTGGTGCGTTTGTTTAAAGTGGAAACCGCTCCCTCGACCTTGGGGACTGTCTGCCATAAGTCCTTTCTGGGGTCGACCAAAGGAAACAATTTTTTAAATATGGGGGGAGGGACGAAAGGAATACCGGGCCTTTCCCATTCTTTATTAACAATGTCCGCCACCCGCTTGGGTATAGGAAAAGCTTCTGGGAGCCCCGGCACCTCTAGGAACTTGTCCATTTTACATAGCTTCTCTGGGATGACCAACTTGTCACAATCATCCAGAGTGGATAATACCTCCTTAAGCAGAATGCGGAGATGTTCCAACTTAAATTTAAATGTAATCACATCAGGTTCAGCCTGTTGAGAAATGTTCCCTGAATCAGTAATTTCTCCCTCAGACAAAACCTCCCTGGCCCCATCAGACTGGGTTAGGGGCCCTTCAGAGATATTAGTATCAGCGTTGCCATGCTCTTCAGTCTCTAAAACAGAGCAGCCGCGCTTACGCTGACAAGTGTTCATTTGGGCTAAAATGTTTTTGACAGAATTATCCATTACAGCCGTTAATTGTTGCATAGTAAGGAGTATTGGCGCGCTAGATGTACTAGGGGCCTCCTGAGTGGGCAAGACTCGTGTAGACGAAGGAGGGAATGATGCAGTACCATGCTTACTCCCCTCACTTGAGGAATCATCTTGGGCATCATTGTCATTATCACATAAATCACATTTATTTAAATGAATAGGAATTCTGGCTTCCCCACATTCAGAACACAGTCTATCTGGTAGTTCAGACATGTTAAACAGGCATAAACTTGATAACAAAGTACAAAAAACGTTTTAAAATAAAACCGTTACTGTCACTTTAAATTTTAAACTGAACACACTTTATTACTGCAATTGCGAAAAAACATGAAGGAATTGTACAAAATTCACCAAATTTTCACCACAGTGTCTTAAAGCCTTAAAAGTATTGCACACCAAATTTGGAAGCTTTAACCCTTAAAATAACGGAACCGGAGCCGTTATAAACGTTAACCCCTTTACAGTCCCTGGTATCTGCTTTGCTGAGACCCAACCAAGCCCAAAGGGGAATACGATACCAAATGACGCCTTCAGAAAGTCTTTTCTAAGTATCAGAGCTCCACACACATGCGACTGCATGCCATGCCTCTCAAAAACAAGTGCGCCACACCGGCGCGAAAATGAGGCTCTGCTTATGCATTGGGAAAGCCCCTAAGGAATAAGGTGTCTAAAACAGTGCCTGCCGATATTCTTATATCAAAATACCCAGATAAAATGATTCCTCAAGGCTAAATATGTGTTAATAATGAATCGATTTAGCCCAGAAAAGTCTACAGTCTTAATAAGCCCTTGTGAAGCCCTTATTTATGATCGTAATAAACATGGCTTACCGGATCCCATAGGGAAAATGACAGCTTCCAGCATTACATCGTCTTGTTAGAATGTGTCATACCTCAAGCAGCAAGAGACTGCATACTGTTCCCCCAACTGAAGTTAGTAGCTCTCAACAGTCCTGTGTGGAACAGCCATGGATTTTAGTTACGGTTGCTAAAATCATTTTCCTCATACAAACAGAAATCTTCATCTCTTTTCTGTTTCTGAGTAAATAGTACATACCAGCACTATTTCAAAATAACAAACTCTTGATTGAATAATAAAAACTACAGTTAAACACTAAAAAACTCTAAGCCATCTCCGTGGAGATGTTGCCTGTACAACGGCAAAGAGAATGACTGGGGTAGGCGGAGCCTAGGAGGGATCATGTGACCAGCTTTGCTGGGCTCTTTGCCATTTCCTGTTGGGGAGGAGAATATCCCACAAGTAAGGATGACGCCGTGGACCGGACACACCTATGTTGGAGAAAGGTAGGATAGCAGTTTAATATCATTGATAGTGACTGGACTGAGAGATCTTATCTATATAAGAATTCAAGTGCAAGTCTAACTCTAAAGGCACCAAAACTATGTATAAGATTAATAGACACCCGCTGGGTGAACCTGAGGGACAGGTCTATAGATGGACAAGATGTTTTAAAAGACATAATGTTGACACTCAATGAATTTCATTAAAACTACATTCTAGTTATTTACAAATGAGTGGGGACTGCCTTCTCCCAGACCAATAAAAACCATACGAGTATATCAGACTATAAAGTCATCATTGTTATATGCATATCTGAATGGTATAGTGACACAGTCCTTTTGTGTGGGTTTGAGGGTATAAGCCATAATAAAGTTACCCAATCCCTGTTAGAGTGTCCTTATGCTCATAACTGATATAACAGGAATGATGGTTTGAGTATTGGAGGAGAGGGTGGCATCAGGTACATTCTCCTAATTGCATCTGGCTCACTGAGGATGGGTAGGTATATGTACTCGTAGTCACATCTGTCCAAGCCAGCAAGAGCACCTCAAAAAGTTTAAGGTCACCGGATCTCAGTACAATTTCTCCTTTTGTGTTGGGTGGCCAGCCGCATCCACCCATGCTGGCTGCCGATTCTTCTCAGGTGCTCTCCCGAGCCCGGGAGCTGTAAATGGGGCTGTAACTTTAGGAGTCCCATGCCTCTGATAGCATTGATTAGCTTCCTGAGTGCTTCATGTGTAAATCCTCTTGTGGTGGTAAACTGCGCTGGACATTCTCGACCACGCTGGAGATAGGCCGTAAATAGCTGTGCTGCGTTTTATATTCTATCACTTGAGTTCTATCTCCTCCTTTGTCTTTCTCAGCTGTTTCTTTGGTTATAGTACTCCGGTTACCAATCTGAAGTGTGAGTGCACGGAGACTATGCCATTCAGCAGACCACACGTGCAACAGCCTTTCGTAGTGCTCATTGAGCAGGTGGGTCACAGCTCCGAGTAGCAAGTTGGCGTTAGACTTCATTTGGTCTGATTGACTTTTCTTGTCTGTAGGTCTGATAGTATCACCCCTTCTTAGAGATTTTTGGGGCAGCGTTAAATATCTGCCTAGTAACCCAGCTTCCTGGGGGGGTTATAATGCGACAGCCCTGGTCACGCAGATGATCGGCCTTGTAAGTAATGGCGATCCCTTTGCGACTCAGCTAAAGAGCATAGGCGGTCAGCAATCTTGATACGGATCTGATCTTCAATCCTCTTCAGGCTATTATCAAGCATAAATGTACTTTATTTTTGAAGAATATCTGTAGTTAGTGTCTATTAAAAGCGATTAAAGTTAAGAGCTCCTCTCAGATGCGTCCTGCCGCTTCAGCTATAGGCTTCGCCCCCCCATTTATCTGCCTTTTTTGTGGATCAATGTGATTTGTGTACTTTTACAAAACATGTGAAACTCCCATTGTTACTGTTTATCTAAGACACTACAAGGACTCCAGTAATATAATTGAATGACAAAAAAATAATAAAAAATGAATATGCTGTAAACTAAAAGTGCATATATTATAAAAAAAGTACCTACAAAAAAAAAATAGAACTAGAAGAATGTTTCCAATACATTTTGTTAGTAAAAATGTTTCTTTTAATCGTTATCAGCCCTTGAAACCTAACCTGCTACAGATACAGTAGAGAGTCACGTGTATAAAGTTTCCCCAGCAATTTCCAGGACACTTTTTGAGGTGATGCGGCCTGGGGACATAGCAATCCATTTGATTTACTGGCTCCATACACAGTCAATTGTGCGGTCTATGTCCCCTGTATTGCAGGTTTTTAATATTTTCTTCATATGTTGCTCTTTCTCCCCGAGCAATAGACACACATGGTGCATCTGTATTCTATGATCTATATCCTCTTATACCCCAGCACTGTAGATATTTGGTATAGCCCGTGCCAGGTGATCTCTCTGTCACTAGAACTGCAAGCACTGCATGTGGCTGCACATGATGAGCTCTCTCATTCTCCCCTAGCAGTGCAGACAATTAGTGCAGCTACACCCCCCCCTCCTCCTCTCTCTCTCTACCAAGACATTTGGAGGATAACCCAGAACACAAGACATACCGCTAAAGTAAGGAACTTTCCAGGTGAAAGTAGGTGGCAAACGTGTATTTGCTCTCCCCTAGACACACTCATGAAAGCTTCTTGTGAAAGCCAGTAATGTGCTGCATGATCTAACACATGTGGGCCCACAACCTACTGGTGTACAGCAGCGGTTTGTGCACATGCTTAAGGGATAGCATTCAAGGACTGATTACTTTCAAAGAAGCATTTTTTCCCAATAGAAACATAAATAACACCACTTCTTAGGTCACAAGTTCTAAAAAAAGCAAAACATCAGACAGACAGTAAGGTGATAAAAGGGATAAGGAAATCTCCTTCATTTTCCTAACCCCACCCAGAATTTATCATAAAGGGCAGGGACAGGAATTTTAAAAGTTGAAGCAGCATATTGCTGATCCCTCAATAATTTCAGAGAAAATGTAGCAGTCACATGAAATTAAATCCCTCCCAAAGCAAATATTTAACAATTAAATACACACTGACTACAAGTGAGGAGAACAGTCTGTATGCTATGGGAACTGCACCCCCAGACGATACCACTTACATGGGTTAATTTACTGAACACCTGCTTTTAAAGGTTAACCCTATTGTATAGCACTGTAATGATTCCAACTGGTAACTCTTCTCGGTATTTATAAATTAACAATGATGGGAACAGTTAATAGGGTAAAAACTACAAGAAGCATTTACCAAAATCCATTCTATCCTTTTGGTTCCGCTGGAGAAGTCCTAAAAGTAGCTGCTTCAGATGACATGACGTCTCTCTCGGGATGCTGTAATGTCAATACAAACAACTAACATTAGCACAGATCTATGTAACAGCTAGCATGGTAGAGCACTTACAGAAACATAAGCGCAGAGTTACTGCAGTGATGATTTGGGAGACAGAAAAGCTACAGTAGGAAAAAGTGCTGAGCAGAAGATTCGAGAAGTCTGTGTGGGTGAAAAGCGAGAGGGGAGAGTGATTGCCAGGTTTAAATTTAACAGTTGCAGACTCCCTGGGTATTCTTCAACACTGCTAAACAAGAGTGTGTAATGTAGCAGATACAAGAAATCCTTATGGGAAAGGTGGTGTGGGATAAGAAGCAGGAATTGCTATGTATTAACACTCCTCCTACAACTGAACCTTGCTTTGTATCTTGTGTATTAAAGGGACATAATACTCATATGCTAAATCACTTAAAACTGATGCAGTATAACTGTAAAAAGCTGACAGGAAAATATCACCTGAGCATCTCTATGTAAAAAAGGAAGATATTTTACCTCACAATCTCCTCAGCTCAGCAGAGTAAGTTCTGTGTAAAAAGTTATACTCAGCTGCTCCCAGCTGCAAGTAAAAATAAAAAAAAAATGAAGAAATGAACAGCAGCCAATCAGCATCAGCAGTGCTGAGGTCATGAACTCTTACTGTGATCTCATGAGATTTCACTTAACTCTCATGAGATTTCATAGTAAGCTTCCTTTACCTGATTGGTGAAATAATATGAGAGTGCACGATGCTAGTCCCTTCAGATGTCCCAGGACAAACACACTAATATGCTGCTTAGAAATACTTTACAATGGGAGGTGGCTACTGAGGAACTTTTGAGGTAAAATATCTTTCTTTTTTACATAGAGATGTTCAGGAGATATTTTCTAATCAGCTTTTTACAGCTATGGTGCATCACTTTCAATTGTTTAAACATTTGGGTATTATGGCCCTTTAACTAGGCCGCTGGAAGCAAATACAAGAGAAAACAAGATACCTCAGCAAACAGCATGAATTGTGCATGATAGGATTTTATTATTATTATCATCATTAACATCATTATCATTGCTACTACACTGTATTATTCTGGTTAAAGTGACATTTTAATTTACAAATTGCATGCTCTGTTTTTATAAATCATGATAAACAAATTAGAGAGTCATTTTTTAATCAAAATGTCCCTTAAATTTATAATTGATTAAACTAAATAGTCACCCGAAGGTTATAATAATAAAATTTAAAAAAAAGATACAATTTACTTAGGATTTCTCTGTTTTAGGCTATTCTTAAAATAGCTTGAGGCAAAACATGAGTACTAAGCAAAACTAATTTTTTAAGAATGCAAATATAATTTATCCTTATTTCCCCCAAAGTACACTTTCTTCTAGCCCAAAAAAATAGTGCAGGCAAATTTCTGCCCTCATGCAGAGAGTCTCGCCATCAATAAAACAGTTTCCTCAAATAACCTGACCCATTTGCTACAGGGATTAAGGCATTTCTGTCTGTGCTTGGCACTTGGAGCTATGCAGTGTTAATTAAGGAATGCCAAAGAAGGTGCCAAATACTGGTGCCCATCTCACAGGCAATATGGGAGGTTAGTAAAGAAAGGACAGGTGTAAACAGAGAGAGCGAGTCAACGGAAAAAAGGCAGTAATGCTGGAAGAATGATTACTTGGGTGTGAGGTTCTTGTTTTTCTCATAGAAGAGACGAAGGTCCTGAGGGCTGCTGGCCTGGAAGGAGAAGAAAGCTTTAACCACAGATGAACTGGATGCCTGGGATCCCTCCCAATGCCTGATTAGCAGATTTACCTTACATACATTTGATCAGTTCTTGCCTATACATAACAATCTTGTTTATTTAACACTTGGGAACGGAGTACACAAAAGGGAAAATGATTTCACATACAGTATGTACCATTTTAAATAATAAAACAACCTCAGTACTCAGATCGAATGTTAATCAGATTAAACAGCAGCATATTTCCACAGTTCAGAGGTCTTAAAATATTGTGAAAATAGTAACACAAAGTATGAACATACAATATATGACAACATAGTTTGTATAATATTTTTTGTCTGTACTTTTTGTAGATTCATATGTGCTAAAACTTCTATATAGATACATTGTACATATTAAACTGCTTATTATACAGAAGTTACAACTAAATAAAGTTGTATGAATTGCAGAGGAGTAAAAAAATAAAGGAGGCTATTTCCCATATTTAAAACAAAGAGGACTAGTAAGTTTTTTGTGTGGCCAAGAGACTGCTGAGCCTGGCTAATACACGTCTAAACTCAAGGAGCGAGACGATTTGTGGGATATCCCTATGTGAGAAAATCGAATAGCCTAATCCATTAACTGACTCGCTTGTGCAAAATGTGTTTATCCTTAAAGGAACATGGTAGTTCAAATGAATAGGTAAACAAAGCAGTTTTGCTGTACACATTTATTAGCAAAAACGCTTGTTGTAAAAGTTATTATTTTCATTAATAGGTGCTTGCAATGTAAGCAGGTGCAACATTTTGATACAGGTGCGTGGAGCATATTTACATACGCTCCTCATGCACCAGTGCAGAGTAGATACTAAACACTAAATCAGTGATGGCTTTTATTAGAATAATTTTGTAAATGTAAGTATATTTCAAAATGCTGCTCTCCAAAACTGAGAAGCATTAATGTGTATTTCAATTTTGACTACCACGTCGCTTTAATATTTTGTGTCTCCAGCCCTCAAGGATAAAAGCTGAGAGTTTATTAACAATTTCCCAGGTATTATAGAAAAATGTATGGTCTGAAAGGACATGCTACAACAAAACACACAAACGTAATAAACAGCAGAAATGCTGCTTGGCTGGCAAGGAGAATAAAGTCTTAGTGAGGCTACTATTTAATTCTTCACATACTGCAAGCCCAAACAATAGAATACACAGGGCTTGGCTAACTCATGAGGCCTTCTGCCTTTACACTTTGGACCAATTATCTGGGTGTGTTTGAGGGAGGAAACGAACAAAAATGTAATGGAAACAAATATATTAGTAAATCATTATGTCTCACACAAAAAAAAAAAAGTCTCACTATAAAATGGAGGGGTTACAGAGTTTAGCTGAGAAACAAGTTTCCAGGAAACATGTGGGGCCCATTTAAAGGTTTTAAATGCCTGTTCCTCGAATACAGAGCTAGAAAAAAATATCTTGATCAACTTTTGCTGGCACTTTAAAGAGAGACCTTTCTTAGCACAGAGAAGACAGTAAAACTTGCATCAGAACTAATCATATATATTTATATGAGACATTGGTTCTCTGAAAGCTAAATATAAAAAAGCCCAAAAAACTCTATAGTAAACACAGAACAAGGAGACCCTGTGACAATAATGGGAACATGCATTTTTTAATCCATAAAAAGTGACTAGAACCTTAACAAAATATATACAAACCACATCAAAACAATTTTCAGATGAATGTAAGTCCTTTATAATCTAGAGTGGATGGAGACAGCGTTAACCTAAAAGACACAGTGTATACAGACTCACACACGCTAATGTGTTGCTGCTTGCCTGTACACATATACCCTAAGTGATTTGTTGTCATGTTTCTTTTGTAATCTGTTAATAAAGACTTTGTAACCAGCCCCGGAGACTACAGTGTAGCCTGCATTACCGTGGGTTTCTCTTATAAAGCACAATACTTAGAGCTATTGAAGCTCTGCAACTTGAGTAGCATTGCTCAGCTGTATATCATCGAACTTCATAGTTTGGTGCTATGGTTTTCCTTTTCTCTTTTTGAGGAACCAACCTGAAGATTTCTGTAAAAAATATTGCAGTTATCCATCCACTCTAAATTAAAAAGTACTTGCATTCACCTGAAAATTGTTTTGATGTGGTTTTTATATATTGTGTTACGGTTCTAGTCACTGTTTATTTATTAATTTATATTATTGTTCGCTTGTGTTAAGAACCTAGCACTGTGATACATTTTGTTTTGCATAAAGATACTTGAAAGATCATCTATAAAGGAATCAAGGCATTGCACTGAACATAATAATATGGTTTCTGCAATAATTTCTGGGTTTATGGTGATCAGCAATTTGAATCATATATATATATATATATATATATATATATATATATATATATATATATATATATATATATATATATATATATATATATTTATAGGTCCAGGTAATGATGGTGAGATTCACTAAACAGGCCACATTACTTTATACTTGCACTTAAAGTGATAGGAAAGTCAAAATTAAACTTGCATGATTCAGATAGAGCTTGTCATTTTAAGACACTTTTAAATTCACTTCTATTTCCAAATGTGCTTTGTTCTCTTAGTATCCCTTATTAAAAAATGAATACGCACATATCATACACTAGTGGGAGCTGCTGCTAATTGGTGCCTGCACACATTTGTCTCTTGTGATTGGCTAAATAGATATTAAATTGGAAAGTTGTTTAAAATTGAATGTTCTATCTGAATCATAAAAGAAAATTTTGGGGTTTACTATTAAGGGGCATTATGTGTATTACATTTTTTTTTAAATAGGCCATCATTTAAAATCAAATGTTTCATGTTGTAAGCAAAGGTTAAGATACATTAGATTTATTCGGCTTTGCTGACACCCCACAGCTCTCTACTGCACAAACAGGACCAGTATTATGCGCCCCTCTGAGCAGGCGGACAGGAATCGCCGGAAATCAACCCAATCGAATACGATCGGGTTGATTGACACCTCCCTGCTGACGGCCGATTGGCCGCAAGTCAGCAGGGGGCGGCATTGCACCAGCAGCTCTTGTGAGCTGCTGGTGCAATGATAAATGTGGAGAGCGTATTGCTCTCCGCATTTAGCGAGGTCTTGCGGATCAGATCAGGTCCGCAGGACCTATGATAAATAGGGGCCATAGGCTTTAAACACTAATTGTGCATGCGCAGACAGAAAGGGGGCATGCTATTTTTCAGAGGGAAATGCACTCCTCAAAAATTCAGCATTTGTTAATGTGGAAATCAGGTAATAAGGTAATATTTTGGAATGATTGCATCACTTGTATTACTACTTCAAATTAACTGAACATACTGCTCGCCGGGGCTTGAACTGTCCTTTCAGCAATTCTGAGAACAGGAAGGGTGTTTGAGTGATTTGGAATGTGCCTGATGCAACAGGACTTCCAGCCAATCCTTTTACTCCCAGGGAAATAAGAGGTCACGCATGCTGGATTTTGTACAAAATAAAGGTTATTTTCTCTCTTGCAATGACTTCTAGAGCTGGTAATCCTTTGCCTCTTATGTGATCATCTGTATTCAGACTCTAAAACCTTTTCAAAAGTTGCTAATTTATCTCATCTTCTGTCAGTTTTATTTAGGACATCTTCAATTCCCACTGCTACTTTTAAATTAAACTCAAATAAAGATTTCCCTACTATTATTTCCACTTACAGTTTCCTGTTACTTTAATGATTTGTTGTTTTCCGGCAATCACCTATTTCTTTCTAGCAGTATGACTGTTTCCCTCTGCAAGCTTTGATATCATATAAGATACATTCATAAGAGTTTTATAAATAATCAGTTACATAACTAGAACACAAAGCACAAGTTATTTAAGACAATCATTTGAAGTTGTAATATGTGCGTGTGTGTCCTTTAGAGAGGAATTTCTAATGCTCACATGGGCTCATTTTAACTGCATCTGTGCTACCCAACCTCCAACTCTATAGAGACAGCTGTATAATTATTTAATATGTTGTTAACAGCAAAAATATAAAATACTGTTACTGGCGCCTTGCCAAAAGGGCGCAGAAGTGCAGAAATCTTTCATAGCCAACATCAAGAGGTCTGTTAGAAAACGCATCTCTGTATACACAGGTGTATCCAAGTGGGAGGAGCTTTAATCACAACAGCACTCTTCTGTGCATGCCATAAAACTGTTGGTTCTGTTAAGTACCCTAGCGAGGTTAACTGTTATTATAAGCAGGATACATCAGTGGGCCTTCTGTATTGCAGTCACCTCTGTATGAACTACATTTTTTATAAAACAGAGTTTAACCCTTAGCTATAACGCACTAAACTGCAGATGCCAGGGGTTAAAGGGACAGGAAACTCCCAAATTTTCTTTCATGATTTGAATAGAACATAGAATTTTTTTTTTTTTTTTTTTTTTTTTTTTTTTAAAAATCTTTTCTTTTATTGATTTTTCAAACAAACAAACAAAGAAAAAATAAAACAGGATAGACAGCATGACAAATTCAATAGTATACAGATACAGTATTTTTTCCAATATCTATGGCTTTCGGTTTAGACCCAGAGCATTATTTATAGTTGCATATCCACCTTAACTACAGTTATAGACCCTCTAAGGTTTCACAGGTTATCACTCAAGATTTTTAGCTAGGTGTTTGAACTTTAAGATTTGTTTATTGCTGCAAGGATCAACCTATAGTTTCTTCATCCATGCCACCCTAGCACATGTACCATACTCCTCACTTATTTATCTCAAGGAATGGCCTTGAGCAAAAATCAAAAGATCATATATTCACACCTCTCCTCTCCACCTCATTTTCCAAAGACCCTGTCCTCCCATTATATAAATATTGTTCCCATAAAAATATCATATCCTGATAAAAATTCAAACGGCCCAATCTAAGGTAATATAATCTTTCCAATATCAAAGTATTTTTAACTAGGTCAAGCCAATGAGTAACCGAGGGTGGGTGAGTTTTCTTCCATAACTTTGGGATAAGTCTTTTTGCGGCATTTAGTAAAATTTGATAGAGACATTTTCTAATTTTACAGGGGATATGTGGGCTGGCATTAAATAAAACTCCCTCAGGGGAAAGGGTCAAGTCAGTTCCAAGAATTTTACCTATCTGTGTTTGGACTTGAGTCCAGAATGGTTGTAGTTTATCACAACCCCACCAAATATGATGCATAGTGCCCTCTTGGTCACATCCTCTCCAGCACTTATTGCTGGCTTTTGTGAATATGTGTTTTAATTTGCTAGGGGTCAAATACCACCTGGTGAGTATTTTGATATTGGTTTCAAGTGCTGCCGCCGAATGCGCTGATCTAGCAGTTGCCTGAAACCATAAGTCCCATTGCTTGTGCGAGATTTCAATCCCTAATTCTCCCTCCCATCTTTTAGTGTAGTTTGGTTTGTTTGGGTAGTGTGATCTGAGGATATTTTTATACATAAGTGATATGACTTTCTTGGGGGTTTGTTGGGCGGAACAAAGGAGTTCAAATACAGTTCGGGCTCTGAATAAGTCCTGTTTATATTTGTGCATGGAAAGGTAATGACGTACCTGGTGATAGGCAAACCAAGATTGGAATTGGGTATAGCCTTGTGAGATCAACATATCTCTCTGTACTAGTTTCCCTCTTTCCACTAATGTGAACACGGGAAAATATTCTAGGAATTTTGAGGTTGTATTTACAGATTGTTTTATCCCTATGGGACCTTCCCGAAGTTCCCTATTAAGGTTAAGTGTTGTCAGTGGTGAATAAGTTGATGTGATAAGTTTGTGAGAGTTCCGTATTTTGGACCATGTTGACCATGTTTCTTTGATTATTGGATAATCTGCGATCTTCTCTAGGGGGGGTTTATTAGGGGCCCAACACATTACACCCAATTGGGGTACTCTCAATAATTGGGATTCTAATTGGATACATCTCTTATAGGATTCGGTCCCCTGTCTACACCACTCCACAATTCTGTTTAAGGTAATTGCCATTTTATAGAAGTGTAGATTCGGCGCCCCCAACCCACCCTCTTCCCTAAGCCTATATAATGTATTTTTTGCTAGCCGTGGGGGTCTGCGGCACCAGATATAGGTGTCCATTATAGATTGTAATTTACTAATATCTGTTGTAATCCCTGAAATTGGTAAGGCCTGCATGACATATAGGGCCTTTGGTAGCAAAGTCATCTTGGCAGCAGCTATTCTCCCCAGCCAAGAAATATTCTTTTTGGGGAGCCAAGAAGTTGTTAATTGCTGGAATTCCTCTAATAGGCGGCCATAGTTCAGTTTTCGAATGGTTTCTGTGTTATGGGAGAGAAAAATTCCTAGGTATTTTAACGCTTGGGTCTGAATTTTATATGGGAATGTCTGTTGAATCTGTGTTACCTCCCTGTCTGTAAGATTGATTGGATATAGTTCCGATTTATTGGTGTTTATAAGAAAATTTGATACAGCCCCAAAGGCCTGTAGGATGTTCTGTACATGTGGGAGGGAATGTATTGGATCGGTCAGGGTCATCAGGATATCATCAGCAAACATTGCTAATTTATATGTTTCTTCCTCAATGGTTATACCTTTTATGTGTGGATGCTCACGTAATTTGACAGCTAGTGGCTCTAGAGATAAGATAAAGAGAATGGGAGAAAGCGGGCATCCCTGCCTCGTGCCGTTCCGAATTTCAAAATGGTCAGAGAGGGCCCCATTGACCTTAATATGAGCAGAAGGGTTGGAGTATAATGCAAATATTTTTTGAATAAATGTTGAGGGGAAGCCAAATTTTTGAAGGGTAGATTGTAAAAAGGTCCAGTCTAGCCTATCAAACGCCTTTTCAGCATCTGTTGACAGGTATACTGCAGGGGTATTTGATTTTTTAACATATTCTAATAGATTCAGTACTTTACATATATTATCTTTGGCCTCTCTCTGTGGGACAAAACCAACTTGATCATAATGAATAAGATTGGGCAATATTGTATTAATTCTATTCGCAAGGATTTTGGCATAAATCTTAAGATCTACATTTAACAGAGAGATTGGCCTAAAATTAGCTGGGGTATCTGGCTTTTTTCCCGGTTTAGGGAGGACTGAAATATGGGCCTGTAACATAGTATCAGGGAAAACTTCGAGTTCCGAAATATGGTTAAATAGAGAGAGCAGATGCGGTACAAGTTGTGTTTTAAATAATTTATAGTATCGGTTACTGAAACCGTCAGGGCCTGGGGCCTTCTCCGGCTTCAACTCCTTTATGGCGTCTAGCACTTCCCTCTCAGATATTGGGGCATCTAATAACATTGCTTCACTTTCAGTAAGTTTGGGAAGGGTTACCTTGTCTAAATATTGTTCACATTTTAGTTGGTGCTGAGCAAGTTGTCTATTAGGGTATAAATTGTAGAGTCTATGATAGAAGTTTTTAAAGGAGTCTCCAATGGATTTTGTGTCTTCTATTGTGGTGTTCAGTGGCGTTTTGAGGGAATGGATATATGAGTTGGCACGTTGTGCTTTTAACGCCCTCGCCAGTAATTTCCCTGTCCTATTTCCTTCTCCATAGTATTTCTGTTTTATGTGTAATTGATATCTTTGGGATTCAATTTGTAAATGTTTATTCAATTCATCTCTTTTTTCTTGAAGAGTTTTAACTAAAGCTCCATCTGTAGGATGGAGCTTCAGGGCGAGATCAGCTTCCAGAACCTCTTGAGCTAGTTTAGTGTATTCTTTAAGAGATTGTTTTCGCTTAAAGGCTTTAAATTTAATAAATTCACCCCTAATGTAGGCTTTATGGGTCTCCCAAACCAATGCGGGTGTGACGTCTGCAGTGTTATTAAGGGTAAAATAAGTGTCTAGATGTTCAGCAAATGACTATCACTGTTTTGTCCGTCAGGAGAGAATTATCTAGTCGCCACAAAAAGGGCTTGATAGGGGCAGATGGCCATATCAGTTTGCACTCCACTAGGGAGTGGTCCGACCATACCGTATGCCTAATATTAACTGTTTTAATTAAAGATAGGGCCATATGATCAACTAGAATGTAGTCTAGCCTCGAATAGCTCTTTTGAGGGTTTGAAAAAAATGAGTAATCCCTAGTGTGGGGATGTGCGTATCTCCATGCGTCGTGAAGTGTCAATTTCCTAATATCCCTCCAAATGGAGCAGAGAGCTTTTTGATTATGTCGGGTGGCCGGGTTGGAACTATCTATATCTGGTACCAAGGGGACATTAAGATCTCCTGCCACTATCAAGGGGCCTTTGGTTAAATCTGCTATTCTATTAGTGACACGTGAGAAAA
Source organism: Bombina bombina (assembly GCF_027579735.1). Lineage (NCBI taxonomy): Eukaryota > Metazoa > Chordata > Amphibia > Anura > Bombinatoridae > Bombina > Bombina bombina. The sequence goes on along the minus strand of NC_069500.1, from coordinate 397,908,175 downwards.
ATAGGTCTTGTCTCATATTGGGGCAGTATAAATTTATAATGGTTATTGGTTTGCCAAATAATAGTCCCATTATACCTAAGTATCTGCCGTCTTTGTCTTTGTCTATAGATTGAAGCTGGAAAGGGATAGACTTATGTATCAATATGCTGACACCATTGACCTTTTTATATGAGTTAGTACTATGAAAATGTAATGGGTACTGAGTAGAGAGAAACCTAGGAATCCCCCCTGTCTTGAAGTGAGTCTCCTGTAATAGGAGTATTTTCCCTCCTCTCCTACATAGATCCCTAATGGCCATGCTTCTCTTATTGGGGCTGTTAAAACCTCTCACATTCTGAGTGAGGATTTGTATGGATTGTGTGTTAACTTGGGACGGCATATTTATTTGATACTCTCTTTAGAAATTTATTATGAGCCAGGTGTGTAAAACTCTGTGAGGGGTGGTCATGGACATAATGAGTAAGTTTCATACTAAGCTGTATCCAATAACAGTATGTCTGTAGAGAAATAAAACAATATATAAACATAGCAAACATAGCACAACTGGTGCAAACATGTAAAACATAGAACAGTATTTTTCTTGTAGGGGGAATACAGACCCCAGTCGGGCATCATATTTTCCTAAGACTTAGTGTATATAGTGCATCTCGTGTGGCAAGGCAGATGATACCATAGCCACCAATTCTTTACCAGAAGACAGAGAAACACAACTAAACAATTAAAAATAGCCTACAGGGACTCTCCAACATAGCTAACATTATTGCATAATAACTTAGAACCAATTTAGAACAATTAGCAGGGCAGGGCCTCCGCTGGTCAGGTTGTTACCTTATACCGCTCTTTCTCCCGCTGGCATCTTCTCCACTAACCAGCAGGTACCCCATCTCCCAGAACCACATGCAGAGTCCATCCCGCCCCAGCCCCCCCATCATAAAATTCCGGGGAAGGCCAGGACGGGCAGACTCCACAGCGCTGGGGCGCATCTAGGACCAACAATGTTCATCACTGTATGCAAGTTCAGTTATAATTGTCCCATGTGTGAGAAAAGTCACTTCCCCAATGTAGTCGTGGGACCAGAAGCTCGGGTTTCATTGTTGCCAGTCTTTGTTGTGGTTTTCTTCCATTCTGTTCTCTGTGGAAGTGGTGGAGCAGGTCTAGCTTCCCCTGTCGCTGTTTCAGTGGAATCAGTAAGTGGGGAGGGTGGTGTTATCTCTAAATCTTTACAGACCTTTGGAATGTCCTCAACAGAGTTGCAGATCAGTCGTCTTCCCCTCCAAGGTATTTGTAGGTTGAAAGGGTGACCCCATCTATATGGGATATTGCGTTGTCGCAGCTTGGCCGTAAAGTGTTTAAATTCTCTTCTTTTCTGTAGAGTTCTGGGTGTCAGATCCTCATATAGCTGAACGGGTTCAGATCTGTATTTGAGTGGATATTTCTGCCTCGCTTTCTTCATAATCTCTTCTTTAATTTGGTAGCTTGTGATTTTAACAATAACATCCCTTGGAGGCTGGTCTCCTAGGGGCTTTGATCGCAAAGCTCTATGAAAGCGATCTAAGGCTATAGTGGCTTCAGGGTCAACCCCAATGATGGAGGTAAAGAGGCCTTGTAAATAATCTTCCAATTCTGTTGCTGGTATAGTCTCTGGGATTCCCCTTATTCTAATGTTGCCTCGACGACTCCGATTTTCTAAATCGTCTATTTTATTTTCCATCTGGAATATGAGGTCATCCTGTGACGTAGCCTTGGAGCGGAGGAAAGTTATATTGGAGCTGGCGAGGTCCGAGTTGTCCTCCAGTTTCTCCACCCTTTGGCCCAAATCCGATAGATCTTTTTTGATCTCAGAAATCTCCTCTCTAATACACTGCTTCACTTGACAGATTAGGGCAGAGAAATCTTTTTTGGAGGGTAGTGAGTCTAAGAGGGCTTTTGGGACTGAGATGGCAGGAGCCAGACTTTCCCCCTCCGATTCAGATGAAGCAGAGGATACATCAGTCCTGGTGTCACGTGTGGCTGTCATTTTTTTAGTAGATGAATCTAGTTGTTTGAAAAAATTATTGACAGATGGATTCACAGATGTTTGCTTTTTGGCAGATCTTTCTGGCTTGTTTCCCTTTTTTGGAGACATGCTGAGCGCTATAATAAAAATTAAATATGTCCTGTATGTCAACAGATTCACCAATCCCAGATAGCTGGGAGAGGCAGTGTTAGTTGCTGTAAGATGTTCAGCAGAGAATACTTTTGGTGCGCCAGAGGAAAGTAACTTAGCTTCTGTAGTGAGCCTGTAGATGTGTTAATATGAGTGCTAGGACAGGAAGAAGTGTGGCATCACTTTAAAAGGCTATTATGTCTCCGGAGCTAATAGCAATCAAAATGAGCAGGGTGTCTATTAAACAGCCTTATTCCCCTTATCCATTCCATCACTGAATGCTATCCGGCCGTTTAGCTCTGTGCAGCGTGTCTCTCTGTCCAAGATGGCGGCTGCGTCCCTTTATGCTTCTGCCCCAGAACTCTGCTTTGGCTTATTATATCCCAAGTCACTAATATACAAGAGCGCAAGTCTCACCTGCATGAGGATGCTTGTTAGTGCGAAGGCATTTGATGGCATCGATGTAGCTGGACTTGAGGCGGTTACCTCCGCTATTCAGATGTAGGCCCCATAGCCCTCCCGTTGGTGCAGCACATGTCCGGCAAGCAGTGTGTCAGTATCGCTACCGGTTAGAGCCCAGATGGCATGGGCGCAGGTTGTGAGAAAAGGTCTATGCACATTTAGGCAACGTTACACGGCATATTGATCTGGCTATGCACATATTGAGCTTATTTTGCCCTGTAGGGAGACCGGAGCTCACACAAGTGCAGCCGTCTCCATTGAGCGCTGGCTCCGCCCCCCAGAACATAGAATTTTTAATAACTTTTCAATTCACTTCTATTATCAAGTTTGCTTCATTCCCTTGTTATCCTTTGCTGAAGAAACAGCATTGCACTACTGGCAGCTAGCTGAACACATCTAGTCAGCCAATCACAAGAGACAAATGTGTGCAGGCACCAATTAGCAGCTAGCTCCCACTAGTGTAGGATATGTGCGTATTCTTTTTCAATAAGGGATATCAAGAGAACAAAGTACATTTGAAAATAGAAGTTAATTTAAAAGGGTCTTAAAATGACATGCTCGGAATCATGCAACTTTATTTTTGACTTTCCTATCCCTTTAATACTTATAGAGATCTGATAGTTCATCCTTGTATACTGCATAAACACACCAGTCTTTTGAATTTATGGCTGCCTCAAATATAGTTACAAAAAATGTAAGTCAATTCTTAACACAGCAAATGCTACTGTATCCTATTACGTGTACAGGTGTCAGCTTTTTTTCTGGGGCTGTGATCCCCAAGGCAGAACATACAGTGATCTGAGATGTCATCGCAGAAAATGCAGCATGTCTGCAGAAAGAACAGGATGCATGCAGGAACTGTTAGCGCTTGAACTTTGTAGTGCTGCTCCACATTAGACAGTTCTCTTCAAACAGAGCTGTTCTTTGGTTGCAGTGTGTAAGTTTTCCTTAACACAGTGCATCCAGAGCAAAGTGCTGTTTGTAGTAAGCAGTCAAATATGCAGTAGCGCTGCAAAGCAGCAGCACATTGCTTGTTGACTGGCTCTCAGAGATTTTTTCAAACCCACCCCCTAGGCTTTCTCAGTCTGCAAAGCTGTTTATTCTGAATGTAAGACGTTAGTATGAGCATTGCATCTTTTTTATTACTACAGTTCTATGTTAGACCAAGAGAAAAGGAAACACATTTATTCAAGGGACATTTTAAAATTTATTTTTTGTATGCAGCTAATTTTCAATGCAATTATATTATAAAGCATTAAAAAACATAATTTATGCTTACCTGATAAATTTATTTCTCTTGTAGTGTGTTCAGTCCACGGGTCATCCATTACTTATGGGATATATTCTCCTTCCCAACAGGAAGTTGCAAGAGGATCACCCAAGCAGAGCTGCTATATAGCTCCTCCCCTCACATGTCATATCCAGTCATTCGACCGAAACAAGACGAGAAAGGAGAAACTATAAGGTGCAGTGGTGACTGGAGTTATAATTTTAAAATTTAGAACCTGCCTGAAAAAGACAGGGCGGGCCGTGGACTGAACACACTACAAGAGAAATAAATTTATCAGGTAAGCATAAATTATGTTTTCTCTTGTTAAGTGTGTTAAGTCCACGGATCATCCATTACTTATGGGATACCAATACCAAAGCTAAGTACACGGATGATGGGAGGGACAAGGCAGGAACATTAAACAGAAGGAACCACTGCCTGTAGAACCTTTCTCCCAAAAACAGCCTCAGAAGAAGCGAAAGTGTCAAATTTGTAAAATTTGGAAAAAGTATGAAGTGAAGACCAAGTTGCAGCCTTGCAAATCTGTTCAACAGAGGCCTTATTCTTAAAGGCCCAGGTGGAAGCCACAGCTCTAGTGGAATGAGCTGTAATTCTTTCAGGAGGCTGCTGTCCAGCAGTCTCATAGGCTAAACGTATTATGCTACGAAGCCAAAAAGAGAGAGAGGTAGCCGAAGCCTTTTGACCTCTCCTCTGTCCAGAGTAAACGACAAACAGAGAAGAAGTTTGTCTAAAATCTTTAGTTGCCTGTAAGTAGAACTTCAGAGCACGGACCACGTCTAGATTATGCAAAAGACGTTCCTTCTTTGAAGAAGGATTAGGACATAATGATGGAACAACAATCTCTTGATTGATATTCCTGTTAGAAACAACCTTAGGTAAAAACCCAGGTTTAGTACGCAGAACTACCTTATCTGAATGAAAGATCAGATAAGGAGAATCACAATGTAAGGCAGATAACTCAGAGACTCTTCGAGCCGAGGAAATAGCCATCAAAAACAAAACTTTCCAAGATAAAAGCTTAATATCAATGGAATGAAGGGGTTCAAACGGAACACCCTGAAGAACTTTAAGAACCAAGTTTAAGCTCCACGGAGGAGCAACAGCTTTAAACACAGGCTTAATTCTAGCCAAAGCCTGACAAAAGGCCTGGACGTCTGGATGCTCTGCCAGACGTTTGTGTAAAAGAATAGACAGAGCTGAAATCTGTCCCTTTAGCGAACTAGCGGATAAACCCTCTTCTAAACCCTCTTGTAGAAAAGCTAATATCCTAGGAATCCTAACCTTACTCCATGAGTAACTCTTGGATTCGCACCAATATAAATATTTACGCCATATCTTATGGTAAATTTTTCTTGTCACAGGTTTCCGAGCCTGTATTAATGTATCAATAACTGAATCCAAAAACCCACGCTTTGATAGAATCAAGCGTTCAATTTCCAGGCAGTCAGCCTCAGAGAAATTAGGTTTGAATGGTTGAAAGGACCCTGAATTAGAAGGTCCTGCCTCAGAGGAAGAGGCCATGGTGGACAGGACGACATGTCCACTAGGTCTGCATACCAGGTCCTGCGTGGCCACGCAGGCGCTATCAGAATTACCGATGCCCTCTCCTGTTTGATCCTGGCAATCAGCCGAGGTAGCAACGGAAATGGTGGAAACACATAAGCTATGTTGAAAACCCAAGGGGCTGCTAATGCATCTACCAGCACCGCTCCCGGTCCCTGGACCTGGATCCGTAACAAGGAAGCTTCGCGTTCTGGCGAGATGCCATGAGATCCAGATCCGGTTTGCCCCAACGACGAATCAGTTGAGCAAATACCTCCGGGTGAAGTTCCCACTCTCCCGGATGAAAAGTCTGGCGACTTAGGAAATCCGCCTCCCAGTTCTCTACGCCTGGGATGTAAATCGCTGACAGGTGGCAAGAGTGAGACTCTGCCCAGCGAATTATCTTCGAGACTTCCAACATCGCTAGGGAACTCCTGGTTCCCCCTTGATGATTGATGTAAGCCACAGTCGTGATATTGTCCGACTGAAATCTGATGAACCTCAGCTTTGCTAACTGAGGCCAAGCTAGAAGAGCATTGAATATTGCTCTTAATTCTAGAATGTTTATTGGGAGGAGTTTCTCCTCCTGAGTCCACGATCCCTGAGCCTTCAGGGAATTCCAGACTGCTCCCCAGCCTAGAAGACTGGCATCCGTTGTTACAATCGTCCAATCTGGCCTGCGAAAGGTCATTCCTTTGGACAGATGAACCGGTGACAACCACCAGAGAAACGAATCTCTGGTCTCCTGGTCCAGATTTAGCAAAGGGGACAGATCTGAGTAATCCCCGTTCCATTGACTGAGCATGCATAGTTGCAGCGGTCTGAGATGCAGGCGCCCAAATGGCACTATGTCCATTGCCGTGACCATTAAGCAGATTACCTCCATGCACTGAGCTACTGATGGGCTTGGAATGGAATGAAGGACACGGCAAGCATTGAGAATCTTTGATAACCTGGACTCCGTCAGGTAAATCTTCATCTCTACAGAATCTATAAGAGTCCCTAGAAAAGGAACCCGTGTGAGTGGTAACAGAGAACTCTTTTCCACGTTCACTTTCCACCCATGCGACCTCAGAAATGCTAGAACTATCTCTGTATGAGACTTTGCATTCTGAAAACTTGACGCTTGTATCAGAATGTCGTCTAGGTACGGAGCCACCGCTATGCCTCGTGGTCTTAGTACCGCTAGAAGTGAGCCCAGAACCTTCGTAAAAATTCTCGGGGCCGTGGCTAACCCGAAGGTAATGCCTGTCTAGAAAGGCAAACCTCGGGTACCGATAATGATCTTTGTGAATCGGTATATGAAGGTAAGCATCCTTTAAGTCCACCGTGGTCATATATTGACCCTCTTGGATCATGGGTAGGATGGTTCGAATGGTTTCCATCTTGAACGATGGTACCCTTAGGAATTTGTTTAAGATCTTTAAGTCCAAGATTGGTCTGAAGGTTCCCTCTTTTTTGGGAACCACAAATAGATTTGAGTAAAATCCTTGTCCCTGTTCCGATCGCGGAACTGAGTGGATCACCTCCATGATTAAGAGGTCTTGTACACATTGTAGAAATGCCTCTCTCTTTACTAGGTTTGTCGATAACCTCAAAAGATGGAACCTCCCTTGTGGAGGAGAGGATTTGAAATCCAGAAGGTATCCCTGAGATATAATCTTTAACGTCCAGGGATCCTGCACATCTCTTGCCCAAGCCTGGGCAAAGAGAGAAAGTCTGCCCCCCACTAAATCCGTCTCTGGATAGGGGGCCCTGTCTTCATGCTGTCTTAGGGGCGGGAGTAGGCTTTCTGGCCTGCTTGCCCTTGTTCCATGACTGGTTGCCTTTCCAACCTTGTCTGTAACGAGCAGTAGTTCCTTCCTGTTTTGGAGTGGAGGAAGTCGATGCTGCTCCTGCCTTGAAGTTACAAAAGGCACGAAAATTAGACTGTTTGGCCTTTGGTTTGGCCCTGTCCTGAGGAAGGGCGTGGCCCCTACCTCCCATAATGTCAGCAATAATTTCCTTCAAGCCGGGCCCGAATAAGGTCTGCCCTTTGAAAGGAATGTTAAGTAGTTTAGACTTGGAAGTTACATCCGCTGACCAGGATTTAAGCCAGAGCGCTCTGCGCGCCTGTATGGCGAATCCAGAATTTTTAGCCGTAAGTTTGGTTAGATGTACTACGGCATCTGAAACAAACGCATTAGCTTGCTTAAGGGTTCTAACTTTGCTCAAGGCCTCATCCAACGGCTCTGTGCGAATCGCCTCTTCCAGAGACTCAAACCAGAATGCCGCTGCAGCCGTGACAGGCGCAATGCATGCAAGAGGCTGCAATATAAAACCCTGTTGAACAAACATTTTCTTAAGATAACCCTCTAATTTTTTATCCATTGGATCTGAGAAAGCACAGCTATCCTCCACCGGGATAGTGGTACGCTTGGCTAACGTAGAAACTGCTCCCTCCACCTTAGGGACCGTCTGCCATAAGTCTCGTGTGGTGGCGTCTATAGGGAACATTTTTCTAAATATCGGGGGAGGGGAAAAAGGCACACCGGGTCTATCCCACTCCTTACTTATAATTTCTGTAAGTCTTTTTGGTATAGGAAAAACGTCAGTACACACCGGTACCGCATAGTATCTATCCAACCTACACAATTTCTCTGGAATTGCCACCGTGTCGCAATCATTCAGAGCCGCTAATACCTCCCCTAGTAACACACGGAGGTTCTCAAGCTTAAATTTAAAATTTGAAATTTCTGAATCCGGTCTCCCCGGATCAGAACCGTCACCGACAGAATGAAGCTCACCGTCCTCATGTTCTGCAAATTGTGACGCAGTATCAGACATGGCTCTCGTGTCATCAGCGCGCTCTGTCCTTAACCCAGAGCTATCGCGTTTGCCCCTTAATTCGTGCATATTATATAATACTTCTTTCATAACATTAGCCATATCATGTAAAGTGATTTGTAAGGGCCTAGATGTACTAGGTGTCTCAATCCTACGCATCTCCCGAGCGGGAGACGCAGGTACTGACACGTGAGGAGAGTTAGGTGGCATAACTTCCCCCTTGTTGTCTGGTGATAGCTTCTTTATCGGTACAGATTGACTTTTATTCAAAGCAATATCAATACAATTGGTACACATCGTTCTATTGGGCTCCACATTGGCTTTTGAACATGATGAACAAACAGTTTCCTCTGAATCAGACATGTTTAAAACAGACTTAGCAATGAAACTAACAAGCTTGGAAATCACTTTCAATAAGTTTTACAAGCAATATAAAAAACGCTGCAGCGCTTCAAAAATACAGATATAATTAAACAATTCTTAACAAGAAGTGTATTATTAGCAGAGGATTGCACCCATTAGCAAAAAGGATGATTAACCCCTCGATACCCAAAACGGATAAAACAGATATCAATTAAGATTTAACGCTTTTAATCACAGTCAGCACACTGTCACAGATCTGCTGTGACTGTTTACCTCCCTCACAAATGAAATTTGCAGACCCCTGAGCTCTCTAGAGACGTCCTGGATCAAGGAGGAAGAAGCAGAAAGACTGTGCAATAATTTTAACTGCGCAACAAGGCGCTAAAACAAGGGCCCTCCCACTCCAATCACAACAGTGGGAGCCCTGATATAACGGTTTCCATGCAGAAAAATATGTTAGCCATGTGGAAAAAAATCATGCCCAAAGCGATTTATCACCAAAGTACCTCACAAAAAACGAATAACATGCCAGTAAACGTTTTATTAAAAAACATTTTTCAATGTCATGCAAAGCTATCACTAAGCCTGCTACCAGTCGCTACCACTGCAGAGAAGGCTTAAGTATTATTTCAGTGTTAACAGTATTTTCTCAGTCAAATTCTAGTCCCTAGAATATAACTCGACTGCGCATACATTTATCAGCCTGATACCAGTTGCTACTACTGCATTTAAGGCTGTACTTACATCATACGGTAACAGCAGTATTTTCTTAGTCAATTCCATTCCCAGAAAATAAAGTACTGCACATACCTCATTTGCGGAGGACCCCGCATGCTATTCCCAGTTTCTGAAGTTACCCCACTCCTCAGAATGTCGAGAACAGCCAGTGGATCTTAGTTACGCCTGCTAAGATCATAGATAAAAAACGCAGGCAGTTTCTTCTTCCAAATACTGCCTGAGATAGAAAAAAAGCACACTCCGGTGCCATTTAAAATAACAAACTTTTGATTGAAGAATAGTTAAGTAAAAACTCCAGCTCCTCTCGCGACCTCCTTCTTTGTTGAGGGTTGCAAGAGAATGACTGGATATGACATGTGAGGGGAGGAGCTATATAGCAGCTCTGCTTGGGTGATCCTCTTGCAACTTCCTGTTGGGAAGGAGAATATATCCCATAAGTAATGGATGACCCGTGGACTGAACACACTTAACAAGAGAAATTGCTTTATTCTTCTGTTAACCAACACATTGCAGTTAAACTGGTACCTTAGTGTAACTGTGTAATTTAAAATTTTATTTTATTTAAAAATGACCTGCAGAAAAATTTTCACTAAAAAAATCTCATTGCAGAAAGTGAAGAACAGTTCTGCATCTGGGGCTGTGATCACAGTAGCTAAAGGTTTAATTGTTGATAAAGGCCTGTGCTCATTTGATCAGCAGCAACAAAAGAGTGGCAGCTACCAAAGGTCATCATGTGGGCATCCAATGTATGGGTTGACTGAGTTTTCCAATGTTAAAATTGTAATATATAGATGAGGAATCCTGCTAAGATTTTGGACAATCTTTGCGCAGAAGATTAAAAAGAATTGCTATTTACAAAAAGACAAATAAAATTCAATGATAAATTATCACAGAGTTTACTGTTATTTTCAATGTTATTCTATCTGGATAGATAGACAGATAGAACCATATTTTTAAGTCAGAATCACATTTTGAGCAATATATTGGCAAATGCAGTTTTACAATAAAGCTTCACACATTCAAACATTACACTGAGATATTAGATGTGCATAACTGAACATGCTATACATGTATTTATAAGACTAATCACATATAATAAATGTAAATATGTTTTGAATTGTATTATATTAAAAAAATTACCTGGAAAGGTGCCTTGCCAGTCAGACACTGGAAAATAATGGTACCAATGCTCCACAGGTCTGCCTTGGCATCATAATGCTGGGACATAATGACTTCTGGGGCCTAAAAGTGCAAAAGTAAAATGGAATTATTAGCTGCTGAAGGTGAATATTTCCCTTTACAGCAGAATAAATCACTATTTCCTTGTGTTTCGATTAGCTTTTCTTGACTGATACAATTCAAGAAATCTCATTACATAACTGAAAATCACATGAAACAAAGATAAAGCAACAATAATTTGTAATTGCAACTATAGTGCAGATTTTGTGTTAAACACCTGGCCCTAAAGGTAGAAAATTGTATTCTAGCAAGCTCTGTAATCTAGATCTTGTTGTTCTAAGACACTATTTTGAGATGAGATCAGTTACATCTGGCACTTTTGTTTAGCTGCGTGGCCGTTGGCAGTCGGGCATTTTGTCCCAAAGTAAACAGCTGGCAAAACCCCAGAATATATCAGACGTATTTCATTTTAGAAAACCCTCATTGTCAGTCACAACGTGTTCCTTTCCAAAGCACGTCAGAAAATGTGATTTTATTATAACAATGTAATTCTCTGCACATCCCTTTAAGCATCCAAATCACTGCACCACATGAATTCTAAGTAGCCCTGTGCAAGAGATGTTCTGCCCTCATTTTGCACAGTCTGTACGTTCAGTCACATTTTGTGTTTTCATGAATTAGTAACTGTTCATTGCTACCTAATATATAGGGTTTTTTTTTTTTTAAATATTCGATTGAAACTTAATTTAGAAATGTTTCTGAATAACATTGTTCTTAAAAGCATAAGTAACTAAAAAGTGGTTTCCCTGCAGTCCATAGTGAAGAGCATGAAGATAAAGCTAATCTGTTAGTTACAACAACAATAATGTTATAGATTGATTAACTTTTTGTAGAGAAAAACAAACCATTTTATTTTGTTACTGATAACCACATAGTATATTCATGTTTTTAAAAATGTGCTTTTTGAATTGTCATGTTGGCGGTTTATATGACAGAAAAGAATGTGTTAAAGGGACAGTCTACAATAGAATTGTTTTTGTTTTAAAAGATGGATTTTTTTTTAGATATTACACGTTCCCCAGTTTTGCATAACCAACACAGTGGCCTCGATTACGAGTTTTGCGTTAGAGGTTATGCGGTGCTAACGAGCAGTTTTGTCTCACCGCTCACTTACCTACAGCGCTGGTATTACGAGTTTTCAAAAACCCGGCGTTAAAAGACAAGAAGTGAGTGTTGAGCAAAATTTTGCTCATTACCGCACTCCAATATCAGCGCTGCTCAAGTCAGAGGTGAGCTGGTCTACGTGCTTGTGCACAATTTCCCCATAGGAATCAACGGGGAGAGCCGGCTGAGAAAAAGTCTAACACCTGCAAAAACGCAGCTCCATTGATTCCTATGGGGAAATAAAAGTTATGTCTACACCTAACACCCTAACATGAACCCCAAGTCTAAACACCCCTAATCTTACAGTTATTAACCCTAATCTGCCGCCCCCGACATCGCAGACACCTACTTTATACTTATTAACCCCTAATCTGCTGCTCCAGACACCGCCGCCACCTACATTATACTTATGAACCCCTAATCTGCTGCCCCCAATATCACAGACACCTACATACTATTTATTAACCCCTAATCTGCCGCCCCCAATGTCGCCGCAACCTGCCCACACTTATTAACCCCTAATCTGCCGCCCCAACATCGCCGCCACTATAATAAACATATTAACCCCTAAAGCGCTGCACTCCCGCCTCGCAAACATTAGTTAAATATTATTAACTCCTAATCTTCCATCCCTAACATCGCCGCCACCTACCTACATTTATTAACCCCTAATCTGCCGCCCCCAACGTCGTCGCCAGTATATTAAGTTATTAACTCCTAAATCTAAGACTAACCCAAACCCTAACACCCCCTAACTTAAATATAATTTAAATAAATCTAAAGAAAATTACTATCATTAACTAAATAATTCCTATTTAAAACTAAATACTTACTTGTAAAAATAAACCCTAAGCTAGCTACAATATAACTAATAGTTACATTGTATCGATCTTAGGATTTATTTTTATTTTACAGGCAAGTTTGTATTTATTTTACCTAGGTAGAATAGTTACTAAATAGTTATTAACTATTTAATAACTACCTAGCTAAAATAAATACAAAAGTACCTGTAAAATAAAACCTAACCTAAGTTGCACTAACACCTAACACTACACTTTAATTAAATAAACTAAATTAAATACAATTACCTAAATTAAATTAAATTAGCTAAAGTACAAAAAAAAACAACACTAAATTACAGAAAATAATAAACAAATTACAGATATTTAAACTAATTACACCTAATCTAATAGCCCTATCAAAATAAAAAAAGCCCCCCCAAAATAAAAAAAAAACCCTAGCCTAAACTAAACTACCAATAGCCCTTAAAAGGGCCTTTTGCGGGGCATTGCCCCAAAGTAATCAGCACTTTTACCTGTAAAAAAAATAATACAAACATCCCCCCAACAGTAAAACACACCACCCACACAACAAAACCCCCCAAATAAAATACTATCTAAAAAAACCTAAGCTCCCCATTGCCCTGAAAAGGGCATTTGCATGGGCATTGCCCTTAAAAGGGCAGTTAGCTCTTTTGCAGGCCCAAACCCTAACCTAAAAATAGTATTTTATTTGGGGGGTTGGTTGTGTGGGTGGTGGGTTTTACTGTTGGGGGGGGGGGGAGTTTGCATTTTGTTTTACAGGTAAAAGAGCTGATTACTTTGCGGCAATGCCCCACAAAAGGGTCTTTTAAGGGCTATTGATAGTTAAGTTTATTTTGGGGTGGCTTTTTTATTTTGATAGGGCTATTAGATTAGGTGTAATTAGTTTAAATATCTGTAATTTGTTTATTATTGTCTGTAATTTAGTGGGTTTTTTTGTACTTTAGCTCATTTAATTTAGGTAATTGTGTTTAATTTAGTTAATTTATTTAATTATAGTGTAGTGTTAGGTGTTACTGTAACTTAGGTTAGGTTTTATTTTACAGTTACTTTTGTATTTATTTTAGCTAGGTAGTTATTAAATAGTTAATAACTATTTAGTAACTATTCTACCTAGTTAAAATAAATACAAACTTGCCTGTAAAATAAAAATAAATCCTAAGATAGATACAATGTAACTATCAGTTATATTGTATTTTAGTTTTAATTAGGAATTATTTAGTTAATGATAGTAATTTTCTTTAGATTTATTTAAATTATATTTAAGTTAGGGGGTGTTAGGGTTAGACTTTAGGTTAGGGTTAGATTTAGGGGTTAATAACTTTAATATAGTGGCGGCGATGTTAGGGACGGCAGATTAGGGGTTAATAATATTTAATGTTTGTGAGGCAGGAGTGCGGCGGTTTAGGGGTTAATATGTTTATTATAGTGGCGGCGACGTTGGAGCGGCAGATTAGGAGTTAAGTGTAGGTAGGTTGCGGCGACATTGGGGGCGGCAGATTAGGGGTTAATAAATATAATGTAGGTGTCAGCGATGTTGGGGGCAGCAGATTAGGGGTTCATAAATATAATGTAGGTGGCGGCGGTGTCCGGAGCGGCAGATTAGGGGTTAAAAATTTTATTATAGTGTTTGCGATGCGGGAGGGCCTCGGTTTAGGGGTTAATAGGTAGTTTATGGGTGTTAGTGTACTTTTAAGCACTTTAGTTATGAGATTTATGTTACGGCGTTATACCATAAAACTCTTAACTACTGACTTTAGAATGCGTTACAGATCTTGACAGGGTAGGGTGTACCGCTCACTTTTTGGCCTCCCAGGACAGACTCGTAATACCGGCGCTATGGAAGTCCCATAGAAAAAAGACTTTACGAAGTTCACGTAAGTCGTTTTGCGGTAAGGCCAAAGAAGTGTGCGGTACACCTAAACCTGCAAGACTCAAAATACCAGCGGTAGTAAAAAAGCAGCGTTAGGACCTCTTAACACAGCTTTTTTATCCTAACGCACAACTCGTAATCTAGCCGAGTTATAATAATATACTTTTTACGTCTGTGATTACCTTATATCTAAGCATCTTCTGACAGCCCCCTGATCATGACTATTTTTTTTTTTTATCTATTGACTTGCATTTAGTATTGTGTTGTGCTAAATCTTAAATAACTCCTTGGGTGTGAACACATTGTTATCTGTGTGGCCCACATGAACTAGTGTCTCCTGTTGTGAAAAGCAAATAAAAAAGCATGTGATTAAGAGGCTTTCTATAGAGCCTTTGATACAGGCAGAAATTTAAAGGTTTAAATGTTATAAAGTATATTAACCTAACAATGTTGGTTGTGCAAAGCTGGGGAATGGGTAGTAAAGGCCTTATCTATCTTTTTAAACAATAACAATTTTAGGGTAGACTGTCCCTTTAAAGGGAAAGATATTTATTGTTTTAAGATATATTCACTACAAATCTGAAGCTTGTGCCTAGGAGAATTGCTCGTATTTAAGCAACTTTTCTCTATTGCAAAAAAAGAAAAATGGAACTAAAAATGTGTGCTGTGGGGATTTATGGAAAAGTTTCAAACAAGGTGGCCACAACTCAAAAAAACAGCATACAGAATGTATCTCACAGTCATACCTGAATCTGTACCTATGCTATTCAGTTATCTGCTAAATAGACACATGGCCCTTTTTATTTTATTGATGAAAAACATAATTTATGCTTACCTGATAAATTCCTTTCTTCTGTTGTGTGATCAGTCCACGGGTCATCATTACTTCTGGGATATTATCTGCTCCCCTACAGGAAGTGCAAGAGGATTCACCCAGCAGAGTTGCTATATAGCTCCTCCCCTCTACGTCACCTCCAGTCATTCGACCAAAGACCAACGAGAAAGGAGAAGCCAAGGGTGTAGTGGTGACTGGAGTATAATTTAAAAAATATTTACCTGCCTTAAAAAACAGGGCGGGCCGTGGACTGATCACACAACAGAAGAAAGGAATTTATCAGGTAAGCATAAATTATGTTTTATTCTGTTATGTGTGATCAGTCCACGGGTCATCATTACTTCTGGGATACCAATACCAAAGCAAAAGTACACGGATGACGAGAGGGATAGGCAGGCTCATTATACAGAAGGAACCACTGCCTGAAGAACCTTTCTCCCAAAAATAGCCTCCGAAGAAGCAAAAGTGTCAAATTTGTAAAATTTGGAAAAAGTATGAAGCGAAGACCAAGTTGCAGCCTTGCAAATCTGTTCAACAGAGGCCTCATTCTTAAAGGCCCAAGTGGAAGCCACAGCTCTAGTAGAATGAGCTGTAATTCTTTCAGGAGGCTGCTGTCCAGCAGTCTCATAGGCTAAACGTATTATGCTACGAAGCCAAAAAGAGAGAGAGGTAGCAGAAGCTTTTTGACCTCTCCTCTGTCCAGAATAAACGACAAACAGGGAAGAAGTTTGGCGAAAATCTTTAGTTGCCTGCAAGTAGAACTTGAGGGCACGAACTACATCCAGATTGTGTAGAAGACGTTCCTTCTTTGAAGAAGGATTTGGACACAAGGATGGAACAACAATCTCTTGATTGATATTCCTGTTAGAGACAACCTTAGGTAAGAACCCAGGTTTAGTACGCAGAACTACCTTGTCTGAGTGAAAGATCAGATAAGGAGAATCACAATGTAGGGCTGATAACTCAGAGACTCTTCGAGCCGAGGAAATAGCCATTAAAAATAGAACTTTCCAAGATAACAATTTTATATCAATGGAATGAAGGGGTTCAAACGGAACACCCTGTAAAACGTTAAGAACTAAGTTTAAACTCCATGGCGGAGCAACAGTTTTAAACACAGGCTTGATCCTAGCTAAAGCCTGACAAAAGGCCTGGATGTCTGAATTTTCTGACAGACGCCTGTGGAACAAGATGGACAGAGCTGAGATCTGTCCCTTTAATGAGCTAGCCGATAAACCCTTTTCTAAACCTTCTTGTAGAAAAGACAATATCCTAGGAATCCTAACCTTACTCCAGGAGTAATCTTTGGATTCACACCAGTATAGGTATTTACGCCATATTTTATGGTAAATCTTTCTGGTAACAGGCTTCCTAGCCTGTATCAGGGTATCAATAACCGACTCAGAAAAACCACGTTTTGATAAAATCAAGCGTTCAATTTCCAAGCAGTCAGCTTCAGAGAAGTTAGACTTTGATGTTTGAATGGACCCTGAATCAGAAGGTCCTGTCTTAGAGGTAGAGACCAAGGCGGACAGGATGACATGTCCACTAGATCTGCATACCAAGTCCTGCGCGGCCATGCAGGCGCTATTAGAATCACTGATGCTCTCTCCTGTTTGATTTTGGCAATCAATCGAGGAAGCAGCGGGAAGGGTGGAAACACATAAGCCATCCTGAAGTTCCAAGGTGCTGTCAAAGCATCTATCAGAACCGCTCCCGGATCCCTGGATCTGGATCCGTAGCGAGGAAGTTTGGCGTTCTGGCGAGACGCCATGAGATCTATCTCTGGTTTGCCCCAACGTTGAAGTATTTGGGCAAAGACCTCCGGATGAAGTTCCCACTCCCCCGGATGAAGAGTCTGGCGACTCAAGAAATCCGCCTCCCAGTTCTCCACTCCCGGGATGTGGATTGCTGACAGGTGGCAAGAGTGAGACTCTGCCCAGCGAATTATCTTTGATACTTCTATCATTGCTAGGGAGCTTCTTGTCCCTCCCTGATGGTTGATGTAAGCTACAGTCGTGATGTTGTCCGACTGAAACCTGATGAACCCCCGAGTCTTTAACTGGGGCCAAGCTAGAAGGGCATTGAGAACTGCTCTCAATTCCAGAATGTTTATTGGCAGGAGACTTTCCTCCTGACTCCATTGTCCCTGAGCCTTCAGAGAATTCCAGACAGCGCCCCAACCTAGAAGGCTGGCGTCTGTTGTTACAATTGTCCAGTCCGGCCTGCTGAACGGCATCCCCCTGGACAGATGTGGCCGAGAAAGCCACCATAGAAGAGAGTTTCTGGTCTCTTGATCCAGATTCAGAGTGGGGGACAAATCTGAGTAATCCCCATTCCACTGACTCAGCATGCACAATTGCAGCGGTCTGAGATGTAGGCGTGCAAAGGGTACTATGTCCATTGCTGCTACCATTAAGCCGATCACCTCCATGCATTGAGCTACTGACGGGAGTTGAATGGAATGAAGGACACGGCATGCATTTAGAAGCTTTGTTAATCTGTCCTCTGTCAGATAAATCTTCATTTCTACAGAATCTATAAGAGTCCCCAAGAATGGAACTCTTGTGAGAGGCAAGAGAGAACTCTTCTTTTCGTTCACTTTCCATCCATGCGACCTTAGAAATGCCAGAACTAACTCTGTATGAGACTTGGCAGTTTGAAAGCTTGAAGCTTGTATCAGAATGTCGTCTAGGTACGGAGCTACCGAAATTCCTCGCGGTCTCAGAACCGCTAGAAGGGCACCCAGAACCTTTGTGAAGATTCTTGGAGCCGTAGCCAATCCGAATGGAAGGGCTACAAACTGGTAATGCCTGTCTAAGAAGGCAAACCTTAGATACCGGTAATGATCTTTGTGAATCGGTATGTGAAGATAAGCATCCTTTAAATCCACTGTGGTCATGTACTGACCCTTTTGGATCATGGGTAAGATTGTCCGAATAGTTTCCATTTTGAACGATGGAACTCTTAGGAATTTGTTTAGGATCTTTAAATCCAAGATTGGCCTGAAAGTTCCCTCTTTTTTGGGAACCACAAACAGGTTTGAGTAAAACCCTTGTCCTTGTTCCGACCGCGGAACCGGATGGATCACTCCCATTAATAATAGATCTTGTACACAGCGTAGAAACGCGTCTTTCTTTATTTGGTTTGTTGACAACCTTGACAGATGAAATCTCCCTCTTGGGGGAGATAATTTGAAGTCTAGAAGGTATCCCTGAGATATGATCTCTAGCGCCCAGGGATCCTGGACATCTCTTGCCCAAGCCTGGGCGAAGAGAGAGAGTCTGCCCCCCACTAGATCCGGTCCCGGATCGGGGGCCCTCGGTTCATGCTGTCTTAGGGGCAGCAGCAGGTTTTCTGGCCTGCTTGCCCTTATTCCAGGACTGGTTAGGTTTCCAGCCTTGTCTGTAACGAGCAACAGCTCCTTCCTGTTTTGGTGCAGTGGAAGTTGATGCTGCACCTGCTTTGAAATTCCGAAAGGGACGAAAATTAGACTGTCTAGCCTTAGCTTTGGCTTTGTCTTGAGGTAGAGCGTGGCCCTTACCTCCTGTAATGTCAGCGATAATTTCTTTCAAACCGGGCCCAAATAAAGTTTGCCCCTTGAAAGGTATATTAAGTAATTTGGACTTAGAAGTTACATCAGCCGACCAGGATTTTAGCCACAGCGCCCTACGTGCCTGAATGGCGAATCCTGAATTCTTAGCCGTAAGTTTGGTTAAATGTACTACGGCCTCCGAAATGAATGAATTAGCTAGTTTAAGGACTCTAAGCCTGTCCGTAATGTCGTCCAGCGTAGCGGAACTAAGGTTCTCTTCCAGAGACTCAATCCAAAATGCTGCCGCAGCCGTAATCGGCGCGATGCATGCAAGGGGTTGCAATATAAAACCTTGTTGAACAAACATTTTCTTAAGGTAACCCTCTAATTTTTTATCCATAGGATCTGAAAAAGCACAGCTATCCTCCACCGGGATAGTGGTGCGCTTAGCTAAAGTAGAAACTGCTCCCTCCACCTTAGGGACCGTTTGCCATAAGTCCCGTGTGGTGGCGTCTATTGGAAACATCTTTCTAAATATTGGAGGGGGTGAGAACGGCACACCGGGTCTATCCCACTCCTTAGTAACAATTTCAGTTAATCTCTTAGGTATAGGAAAAACGTCAGTACTCGCCGGTACCGCAAAGTATTTATCCAACCTACACATTTTCTCTGGTATTGCAACGGTGTTACAATCGTTAAGAGCCGCTAAGACCTCCCCTAGTAATACACGGAGGTTTTCCAATTTAAATTTAAAATTTGAAATATCTGAATCCAATCTGCTTGGATCAGAACCGTCACCTACAGAATGAAGCTCTCCGTCCTCATGCTCTGCAAGCTGTGACGCAGTATCAGACATGGCCCTAGAATTATCAGCGCACTCTGTTCTCACCCCAGAGTGATCACGCTTGCCTCTTAGTTCTGGTAACTTAGCCAAAACTTCAGTCATAACAGTAGCCATATCATGTAATGTTATCTGTAATGGCTGCCCAGATGTACTAGGCGCCATAATATCACGCACCTCCCGGGCGGGAGACGCAGGTACTGACACGTGAGGCGAGTTAGACGGCATAACTCTCCCCTCGCTATTTGGTGAAATTTGTTCAATTTGTACAGATTGGCTTTTATTTAAAGTAGCATCAATACAGTTAGTACATAAATTTCTATTGGGCTCCACCTTGGCATTGGAACAAATGACACAGGTATCTTCCTCTGAATCAGACATGTTTAACACACTAACAATAAACATGCAACTTGGTTACAATCTTATTTAACAAAAACGTACTGTGCCTCAAAGAAGCACTAAACGATTAAATGACAGTTGAAATAATGAACTGAAAAACAGTTATAGCATCACTCTTTAAAAACAACACAACTTGTTAGCAAAGGTTTGTTCCCATTAGTAAAGTAACACTAATTAAATTTTAAACATAAAAATCACAGAGCAACGTTTTAAAACACAGTCACTACATAAGTCTCACAGCTCTGCTGAGAGAATCTACCTCCCTTCAAAGAAGTTTGAAGACCCCTGAGTTCTGTTAGAGATGAACCGGATCATGCAGAAAATACAAGAGTAACTGACTGGAAATTTTTGATGCGTAGCAAAGAGCGCCAAAAACGGCCCCTCCCCCTCACACACAGCAGTGAGAGAGAAACGAAACTGTCATAATCAGAACAAGCAAACTGCCAAGTGGAAAAATAATGCCCAAATATTTATTCACTCAGTACCTCAGAAATGCAAACGATTCTACATTCCAGCAAAAACGTTTAACATGAATTAAATACCTATTAAAAGGTTTAATGTACTTTTACAGAGTAATTCCGGTGAAATACCATCCCCAGAATACTGAAGTGTAGAGTATACATACATGTCATTATAACGGTATGGCAGGATTTTCTCATCAATTCCATTCAGAAAATAAAAACTGCTACATACCTCAATGCAGATTCAACTGCCCGCTGTCCCCTGATCTGAAGCTTTTACCTCCCTCAGATGGCCGAGAAACAGCAATATGATCTTAACTACTCCGGTTAAAATCCTAAGAAAATCTCTGGTAGATTCTTCTTCAAACTCTGCCAGAGAAGTAATAACACGCTCCGGTGCTATTGTAAAATAACAAACTTTTGATTGAAGTTATAAAAACTAAGTATAATCACCATAGTCCTCTCACACCTCCTATCTAGTCTTTGGGTGCAAGAGAATGACTGGGGGTGACGTAGAGGGGAGGAGCTATATAGCAACTCTGCTGGGTGAATCCTCTTGCACTTCCTGTAGGGGAGCAGATAATATCCCAGAAGTAATGATGACCCGTGGACTGATCACACATAACAGAAGAAATAAAGTTCTTACTTACTAAAATACACTTATAAAATCCAGTAGGAATTTATTTCAATTAATTTCACTGCTGCCTTCCCCACTACACAATACTTTCCAGAGATGGAACCTTTAATCCTGGTTGTAAATTTTGTGTAAGGGAGTAATTAAACTTTTTGCAGGAGACACTATACTCACACACTTTATTTTAATACCAGGATTAAATGCATGTAATATTTTACCATATAGTAAACACAGTTTTTATCTGCAATGAATTTTATTCACTGCAAGATACAGACTTGACACATGTGTGACTTAAAACTTACAGGGCTAGATTACAAGTGAGGCACAAACTGTTTTGCGCAAGTGATTTAGTCCTTTCGCAAGCCTTTTTAATTGCGCTGATATTACAAGTTAAGCGAAGTCGCATATATGATATGGGATCTCGGGTGTTGGAAAGAAAAAAAAGCCACCTGAGTACTTTAACATAGGGATACATACACATACCTTGCTAAAGATGTATTTATATATATATATATTTATATATATATATATATATATATATATATATATATATATATATATATATATATATATATATATATATATATATATATATATATATATATATATATATATATATATATATATATATATATACACACATGTGTACATATATATTAATGTATTTATATGTGTATATATGTATTGGAATTGCCAGACATATATGCACATATAAACACATAAATATATAGGTACAAATATATATATATATATATATATATATATATATATATATATATATATATATATATATATATATATATATATATATATATATATATATATATATATATATATATATATAGTAGATGAAAAGATGTAAAAACATAAAAACTGCAATATTCATATTTACTAAAGATTTTAAATATGTATTTACTTGTAAATATTTCACATTTGCTAATGGGGAATGCGAAAATGTGATCGTGTTTGCGCGATCTTGGGTGTTAAGTTTTTTTTTCAACTTTTTTTTCTCCATTGTTTTCTATGGGGGAATACATGCACGCGAAAACTTAAGTTAGGATTTTTGTGCTATTCAGGTTACCGCTTGTGCAAAATAGGGCCTAGATTTGGAGTTCGGCGGTAGAGGCTCCTAACGCTGGTTTTGGCCGCCCGCTGGTATTTGGAGTCAGTGATTAAAGGGTCTAACGCTCACTTTACAGCCGCGACTTTTCCATACCGCAGATCCCCCTACGCCATTTGCGTAGCCTATCTTTTCAATGGGATCTTTCTAACGCTGGTATTTAGAGTCGTTTCTGAAGTGAGCGTTAGAGCTCTAACAACAAGATTCCAGCCGCCTGAAAATAGCAGGAGTTAAGAGCTTTCTGGCTAACGCCGGTTTATAAAGCTCTTAACTACTGTACCCTAAAGTACACTAACACCCATAAACTACCTATGTACCCCTAAACCGAGGTCCCCCCACTCGATTAAAATTTTTAACCCCTAATCTTCCGACCGCCACCTACGTTATATTTATGTACCCCTAATCTGCTGCCCCTAACCCCGCCGACCCCTGTATTATATTTATTAACCCCTAACCTGCCCCCCACAACGTCGCCGCCAGCTACTTACAATAATTAACCCCTAATCTTCCGACCGCAAATCGCCGCCACCTACGTTATCCCTATGTACCCCTAATCTGCTGCCCCTAACATCGCCGACCCCTATATTATATTTATTAACCCCTAATCTGCCCCCCTCAACGTCGCCGACACCTGCCTACACTTATTAACCCCTAATCTGCCGAGCGGACCTGAGCGCTACTATAATAAAGTTATTAACCCCTAATCCGCCTCACTAACCCTATCATAAATAGTATTAACCCCTAATCTGCCCTCCCTAACATCGCCGACACCTACCTTCAATTATTAACCCCTAATCTGCCGACCGGAGCTCACCGCTATTCTAATAAATGTATTAACCCCTAAAGCTAAGTCTAACCCTAACACTAACACCCCCCTAAGTTAAATATAATTTTTATCTAACGAAATAAATTAACTCTTATTAAATAAATGATTCCTATTTAAAGCTAAATACTTACCTGTAAAATAAATCCTAATATAGCTACAATATAAATTATAATTATATTATAGCTATTTTAGGATTAATATTTATTTTACAGGCAACTTTGTAATTATTTTAACCAGGTACAATAGCTATTAAATAGTTAAGAACTATTTAATAGTTACCTAGTTAAAATAATAACAAATTTACCTGTAAAATAAATCCTAACCTAAGTTATAATTAAACCTAACACTACCCTATCAATAAAATAATTAAATAAACTACCTACAATTACCTACAATTAACCTAACACTACACTATCAATAAATTAATTAAACACAATTCCTACAAATAAATACAATTAAATAAACTAGCTACAAAAAATAAAAAAGAACTAAGTTACAGAAAATAAAAAAATATTACAACAATTTTAAACTAATTACACCTACTCTAAGCCCCCTAATAAAATAACAAAGCCCCCCAAAATAAAAAATTCCCTACCCTATTCTAAATTAAAAAAGTTACAAGCTCTTTTACCTTACCAGCCCTGAACAGGGCCCTTTGCGGGGCATGCCCCAAGGATTTCAGCTCTTTTGCCTGTAAAAAAAAAAATACAATACCCCCCCCCCAACATTACAACCCACCACCCACATACCCCTAATCTAACCCAAACCCCCCTTAAATAAACCTAACACTAATCCCCTGAAGATCTTCCTACCTTGTCTTCACCATCCAGGTATCACCGATCCGTCCTGGCTCCAAGATCTTCATCCAACCCAAGCGGGGGTTGGCGATCCATAATCCGGTGCTCCAAAGTCTTCCTCCTATCCGGCAAGAAGAGGACATCCGGACCGGCAAACATCTTCTCCAAGCGGCATCTTCGATCTTCTTCCATCCGGTGCGGAGCGGGTCCATCTTGAAGCAGGCGACGCGGATCCATCCTCTTCTTCCGATGTCTCCCGACTAATGACGGTTCCTTTAAGGGACGTCATCCAAGATGGCGTCCCTCGAATTCCGATTGGCTGATAGGATTCTATCAGCCAATCGGAATTAAGGTAGGAATTTTCTGATTGGCTGATGGAATCAGCCAATCAGAATCAAGTTCAATCCGATTGGCTGATCCAATCAGCCAATCAGATTGAGCTTGCATTCTATTGGCTGTTCCGATCAGCCAATAGAATGCGAGCTCAATCTGATTGGCTGATTGGATCAGCCAATCGGATTGAACTTGATTCTGATTGGCTGATTCCATCAGCCAATCAGAAAATTCCTACCTTAATTCCGATTGGCTGATAGAATCCTATCAGCCAATCGGAATTCGAGGGACGCCATCTTGGATGACGTCCCTTAAAGGAACCGTCATTAGTCGGGAGACATCGGAAGAAGAGGATGGATCCGCGTCGCCTGCTTCAAGATGGACCCGCTCCGCACCGGATGGAAGAAGATCGAAGATGCCGCTTGGAGAAGATGTTTGCCGGTCCGGATGTCCTCTTCTTGCCGGATAGGAGGAAGACTTTGGAGCACCGGATTATGGAACGCCAACCCCCGCTTGGGTTGGATGAAGATCTTGGAGCCAGGACGGATCGGTGATACCTGGATGGTGAAGACAAGGTAGGAAGATCTTCAGGGGATTAGTGTTAGGTTTATTTAAGGGGGGTTTGGGTTAGATTAGGGGTATGTGGGTGGTGGGTTGTAATGTTGGGGGGGGGGGGTATTGTATGTTTTTTTTTACAGGCAAAAGAGCTGAAATTCTTGGGGCATGCCCCGCAAAGGGCCCTGTTCAGGGCTGGTAAGGTAAAAGAGCTTGTAACTTTTTTAATTTAGAATAGGGTAGGGAATTTTTTATTTTGGGGGGCTTTGTTATTTTATTAGGGGGCTTAGAGTAGGTGTAATTAGTTTAAAATTGTTGTAATATTTTTCTTATGTTTGTAAATATTTTTTTATTTTCTGTAACTTAGTTCTTTTTTATTTTTTGTACTTTAGCTAGTTTATTTAATTGTATTTATTTGTAGGAATTGTGTTTAATTAATTTATTGATAGTGTAGTGTTAGGTTAATTGTAGGTAATTGTAGGTAGTTTATTTAATTATTTTATTGATAGGGTAGTGTTAGGTTTAATTATAACTTAGGTTAGGATTTATTTTACAGGTAAATTTGTTATTATTTTAACTAGGTAACTATTAAATAGTTCTTAACTATTTAATAGCTATTGTACCTGGTTAAAATAATTACAAAGTTGCCTGTAAAATAAATATTAATCCTAAAATAGCTATAATATAATTATAATTTATATTGTAGCTATATTAGGATTTATTTTACAGGTAAGTATTTAGCTTTAAATAGGAATAAGTTATTTAATGAGTTAATTTATTTCGTTAGATAAAAATTATATTTAACTTAGGGGGGTGTTAGTGTTAGACTTAGCTTTAGGGGTTAATACATTTATTAGAATAGCGGTGAGCTCCGGTCGGCAGATTAGGGGTTAATAATTGAAGGTAGGTGTCGGCGATGTTAGGGAGGGCAGATTAGGGGTTAATACTATTTATGATAGGGTTAGTGAGGCGGATTAGGGGTTAATAACTTTATTATAGTAGCGCTCAGGTCCGCTCGGCAGATTAGGGGTTAATAAGTGTAGGTAGGTGTCGGCGACGTTGTGGGGGGCAGATTAGGGGTTAATAAATATAACATAGGGGTCGGCGATGTTAGGGCAGC
The DNA here is from genome assembly GCF_027579735.1 of Bombina bombina. NCBI lineage: Eukaryota > Metazoa > Chordata > Amphibia > Anura > Bombinatoridae > Bombina > Bombina bombina. The sequence goes on along the minus strand of NC_069500.1, from coordinate 397,882,314 downwards.
AGATTAGGGGTACATAGGGATAACGTAGGTGGCGGCGTTTTACGGAGCGGCAGATTAGGGGTTAAAAGTGTAATGCAGGGGTCAGCGATAGCGGGGGCGGCAGATTAGGGGTTAATAAGTGTAAGGTTAGGGGTGTTTAGACTCGGGGTACATGTTAGGGTGTTAGGTGCAGACGTAGGAAGTGTTTCCCCATAGGAAACAATGGGGCTGCGTTAGGAGCTGAACGCTGCTTTTTTGCAGGTGTTAGGTTTTTTTTCAGCTCAAACAGTCCCATTGTTTCCTATGGGAGAATCGTGCACGAGCACGTTTTTGAGGCCGGCCGCGTCCGTAAGCAACGTAAGCAACTCTGGTATCGAGTTGCATTTGCGGTAAAAATGCTCTACGCTCCTTTTTTGGAGCCTAACGCAGCATTTGTTTTAACTCTCGATACCAGAGTTAAATTTATGGTGCGGCCAGAAAAAAGCCTGCGGAGCGTTAACAGCCCTTTTACCGCCGAACTCCAAATCTAGGCCTAAGTTTTTTTGGAACTTGTAATATGAACACAACCCAACTAGCATAAAAAAGCTTAAAGGGACACTGAACGCACATTTCTTTTCTTTCATGATTCAGATAGAGCATGGAATTTTAAGCAACTTTCTAATTTACTCCTATTATCAAATTTTCTTCGTTCTCTTGCTATCTTTATTTTAAAAGCAGGAATGTAAATCTTAGCAGCCAGCCCTTTTTAGGTTCAGCACCATGGATAGCGCTTGCTTATTGGAGGCTTACATTTACCCACCAATACGCAAGCATAACCCAGGTTCTCAACCAAAAATGGGCCGGCTCCTATGCATCACATTCCTGCTTTTTAAATAAAGATAGCAAGTGAACGAAGAAAAATTCATAATAGGAGTAAATTAGAAAGTTGCTTAAAATTGTGGGAAAAAATACTGCGCCACTTGTAATCTAGCCCATATTGTTTAACAAACGGTATTTAGATACAATTTATCCACCATATATAATGTATTAAATTATAAAGGGACACCAAAGTCTAAACTAAATGTTTATGGTACAGATAGAGCACGCATTTTAAAGAGACATTTAAATGTACTTCTATTATCAAATTGACTTTGTTATCGTTTCTTGAAAAGCATCCCTAGTGCTAGGACTTACTAAAAATAAACAGAACTTTCAGTCATCACTTTGTAAAAAAGTGTGCTAAACATCCTTTCTGTGCCGGGGCCTCCTTGCTAAACTCAGCAGCTCAGGCTGCCCACAGCACAGCGCTCTTTTCTCAATGAGGTGACGTTTCCACCTCTAAACCAATAGCGGTGCTAGCATACAGAGCAGTGCCATATGACTAGCACAGCCATTGGTTTAAAGACTCCATGGCAGCAAGTTTTTGATCATCAGGCCTATAGGCTCACATTTATAAAAAATCAGTTCGGAGAAGGTTCTCATCGAGACTAAAGCAGCTTCATAAATGGGGGCCATTAGATTATTATTATTATTTTTTATATATCCCAACACATTGTCATAATTAAACTATAGCCTTATTTTCTATATAGCAGCTAAAATACTTGGGGGAGAGTAGTTGACAAGGTAACTAGATGCACACGCATTCAGATGTCTAAAACAACTGTGCAGTGAAAAACTTAAAACATTGGAATCCAATACTATTTATCTTTCATTAACTTTCTTTTTTTTTTTAGAAATCTACATTCCTTTGAATATTATGAGAAAATTAACACAAACCAACATATAGCAACATATTCAAAACCGTTAAACCGTGAATCGATTTATAAACTTGTAACTATAACAAGATTCAGTGGCATTTGGAGTCCTAATTTATATTTACTATGTATGAAAATAATTTAGAGAAAATGTATAGAAATTTGGCTAAGCAAAGACACATACATAGAAAGATAAAACCAAACAAGCCTAAAAATACACAAACTTACAGGCAAACGCATCAGGCAAAACAATCCCAAATGGATATATGTTTTGTGTATTGTGAACAGTGAGATGAACACGCAATGGTTTGGGCTTACAACTAAATCTAATGCAACTGAACCGTGCACAAGTGGAGCAGCAGAAAAGTCAGATGGAATCCACGCAAGGTTTGGAGCACCAGGAAGCCACATATAAGTACACAATACAATATCAGAGCATAATCTTGTGGCACCGGTCTGTATTTATGACAATCCTGCTATTTACAAAACAAGGCACATTTATGGTTAACTAACAGTTACAGATAAAAAAAGTTCTGGTTGGTGCCAGCAAACCCAAAAGGGACAAGAAACCCCAATTTTTGTTTCTCTTTCATGAATCAGATATAACATTTTAAAACACATTTTTAATTTACTTCTATTATCCGATTTGATTCATTCTCTTGGTATCCTTTGATAAATGAGCATTACTGGGAACACATTGAATGAGGCAATAACAAAAAGGCATATATGGGGGCGTGTCCGGGCAGCGGCCATGAACGGTCGCAATATCAGGAGCTCTAGCAAAGAATTAGCTAATCCGCCAGTTATTGCTAATACATCGGATTAATTTGGAAGCAGCATTGTATATTTGAATTTTGTGGACATTTCTGACCCGAGTGCCGGTGTATTTATGACAGCGGAGCCCTGATCTGGGCAACTGAGACCTCAGGTGGCGGCCTAACACGCGGCCTCAGACCCCCCCCCCAGGAGAATTGCTGGGTAACACAGTCACAGGAGGACTGCCATATCTTTTACCATTAGATCTGTGGAGATAAGATTTCACATCCTCCATCGCTAATCATAAGATTTAATTATTGGATCATCTGGTTACGGACCTGCTCAAGATGGCGGAAACTGCAGCACTGTTTCCAGAGATCATAGCAATAGTAGATGCGCATTTCCTCAAGCTCCATGCAGTACTAACAGCAGAGTGGACCTCCTTGAGAGAGGAGTGCAGGTATTTTACTAGAAAGCAACAACCTTCAACAGAGATCCCAGTGACCCCTCACCCAGGGAAGAAACCCTCCGTTATGGATTTTACAAGTGCTCTCTCACGCAGTGCTCCTGGGGGCGACCTCCGGTCTGTACAGAGCATACTAGCCTCCCCAGTGAAGACTGACTTCAGATGCGGCGCTAGGGAGCAGCGGTCTGAATTGGAAAGTGTAGCGGTTCTTTCGGCTGGAAGCCCTCAGAGCTGTTAACCTCGATACTACAGCAGCGGAAGGAGTGGGCATGCAGCGTGGAGATAGCGATACTGGAGTGGGTCAATCCGTGGTGCTCTCGGATCCCAATAAGGACACTGGTGACACTTTTGGTCTGCGGGTGTCTATAGTGAAGTACTCTACCCGGAAAATGTTTGGTGCCAAATTTCTTCTGCTCCAGGGAAGCCAAGTTCTGAACTCACAAGCTAGAGGTGCTTGTATTTACACCTGTGACCCATTTGGACTGAGACTAGCAGAAAGGTACACGGTTGATCATATTTATGCATTTGAGAAATCCGGGGTAGGTTAACCTATGCATATCTAATGGTACTCAGCCTGGATAATGATGTCGGATAAACAATCTGCCGACTTCAGGACACACACTTGTAAGAGGACTGTAATTACAATTATTTAAAGAGTTTATCGGTGAGAACATAATAATTAGGTGAAATGGTGCTTTTCCCCCTAAGGGCGCTTCTGTATTAAAGACTCATAATATGTATTTGGGACTTGCAATTCCAACTCCAATTGAAAGAAAGTTTACCATGACCAGCTACAGCCTGAAGTTTGATCTAAAATGCTGCTTAAAATATATGTGTATATGCTTATGTGTCTACGTGTGTGTCTGTATATATGTGTGTATGTATGTATATGTATACATATGTGAATATGGCATGTGTGTGTGTATGTATGTATGTGTATATGGCTATACATGTAGGAGCAGGATATCCTATAATGTGTTTTGGGGCTCACAAAGTTATGCCTCCTATAACCCCAGTAGCTAA